>NC_050068.2:39203356-39515618 GCF_009764565.3 Dermochelys coriacea
CCGGTGCCCCAGAGGGGGCAGTAGCAGGTGGTTCAGCTGTGGCAGTGGAGGGAGAGGCTTGGGGGGGCAGATAAGGGAGGGGCAGTGGGTTTCTGGAGGAGCCCCACCCATCTCGGCCCCCACCATCGTGAGCAGGGAGGGAAGGGGAGACACCAGAAGGAGAAGGGGAAAAAGGGGGTGGGTTGGACGGGGGGGCAAAACAGGGGTTGGGGCAATAACCAACACTGGGTGGGATTCTGGTTCCTCTAGCTGCACAAGGGGAGTGTAGGATACAACAGCATTGGGGGGTGCAGTGAAGACAGTTTAAACTAAAAAGGGAAGTGGCACAAGCGCATGGGAGGGGGCATGGGTGCATGGAGCAAGGGGCTAAGCGGGCTGGAGGTAGGACAGGGAAACCAAGGGGCTAGCTTCAGAGGCTGGGGCGGGGCAAACAAACAAAGGCTGCAGAGGGAATGGGCAGGGCAGGCAAACAAACTGAAGCTAGTAAGGGGGCTGGGGTAAAAGGAGGGGCAAAAGGCTGCAAAGGGCAAATAGGGCAGGTAGCAAGGGGCAAAGCTGTGAGGTGGGCAGTCCCGGGGGAGGGGGGTCACGTGCGCACAAAGGGTCTGTTTAGGCTGGCTTCTGCTTCTGGCCCAAATGATGGAATCAGGGCATGGGAAACCAAGCAAGCAGCTAAGTCCAGAGGCAGACGCTGAGGCAGATGGTAAACAGCCGGTGGGGGTTGGGGGCACACAGATGGATCAGTGGGCAGCTCCACACCACACCCCGTGTCCCTACAAAGACAGTCAAAACCCCTGTTCACCACAAGAGCACAGTTTGAAAGTTACTCAGTTCGAAAGGCTCCCTCCACGGTGGTCTGCAAAGTCCCTAGGTGCTCCCCCATTGGTAGATGGTTCTCTTCTTCTCCTCAGGGCTTCAGCAGCTCCAGGCAGCAAACTCCGCAGCAGCAGCTCCAGGAACTCCGGGTGGTGGTCCAAGTAGGAAGAAAGGACCTCTCTCAGGTGGTGGTGGTGGTGACCACAGCAGCAATTGCTGGGACTAGGGTCCCTCACTCCCTCCTTCAGGGAGCTGGCCAGCAGCCCCCCCTCAGGGACTGCAGTTGGAGCAGTAACAGCACCTGAGGGTAGGGAGGTCCAGCAGCTGGCCAGCAACCAGGTAGCAAAGAAGGGGGGTGGTATCTGGCCCAGCCAGGGGAGCAGCTGAAGCAGCAGCAGGGAGAGCCCAGGGCCTAGCAGCAGCAGGAACAGCAGCCCTCTCCCTCCAGGACAGACGGCTACAGGAGAGTAATCCTATTGGGATCTGGGAAGTGGGCAGGCAAAGTCCGTCCACTGCTAAAGAACCCCCCCCCCCAGCCTAGAAAGGGATCCACAGGACCTAGATACCAAATAATTCCGGGGCACAACTAATGAAATAACAGGGACAGGAGTGTGGTCAAAAGGTGTAACGAAGGGAACTAGATGGGGACACCAAGCAGAGAACCCCGGACAGCACCCTGTACTCCTCAAAGGCATCAAGGGAGTCAGAGGACGCCGCCCAGAAAAACTCTGCCCAGATACATGAACAGTCTGAGGATCAGAAATAGGCCCCACAGTCACAGGAGACTCCATCGGCCAACCTCCTCACTCTGGCTTTATAGATGGCCATTTTAGCTAGGGCCAGGAGAAGGTTGACCAGGAGATCCCATGACTTTGTGGGGCCACGGATAGGGAGTGCATAAATGAGAAGGTGAGGGGAAAAGTGCAACCAAAAACGTAATAAAATATTAGTGAGGAGCCAGAATAGGGGCTGCAGCCTGGCACACTCCAGGTATGTGTGTGCCAGGGTTTCCCTCACGCTGCAAAAGGGGCAGGTGTCTGGGATTGAGGTGAACTGCACCAAGAACACACCCATGCTCGCAGCTCCGTGAAGGAGCCGCCAACTGACATCCCCGGTGGGCCTCGGGACCAAGGTGGAATATAGGCTGGCCCACCGGGGCTCCTCACCCTCCAAAGGTGGCAGGAGGTTCCGCCATTTTGTATCGGGGCGGGACATGAGGGTGAGGGCGTGAAGGGTGTGGAGCACGAGCGTGTATAGATGTTTTCTTGGCGCAGTTTGAAAGCAGACCGGCTGCATCGCGAGCAGCCGGCTCACAGTAAATGGGTGAGGGGGTTGGTTGGGTCCACGGGGCAGAGGTCCAATTAAAAGGTCCGGCGGGCCTGGGGTAGGGGGTGAGCGGGGCGTGCCCTCGTGCAGGACCCGGTCGAGATAAACCCGAGCAGCGGGCGGCAAAGCGGCCTTCACCTCCTGAAGTACGTGCTGGGGAGTACAAGGTCTGGAGAGCCCCATCCACTGAGTGAGCATCAGGGGATCCAGCCAGTCTCCCCGGTCATAGTCCAGGAGGTCTCCAACTCTTGTGACTTCTGCCAGGACCAACCGCTGGTGCACTGAGTGGGACTCGGCCACCTGCACATGGAGCTGGGGGTTGTGTATCGGGGATCTGCGAGGAGATCTGCCCCTTTGGTGGCTGCCACGGACCTGGTCGTTGAAAACAGTTTCCAGGTCCAGAGGAGGTCCTGGTAGAAGACTGGCAGCCCAGAGAGGTCTCACGGAAGACCTCTCAGATGGAGATAAAGGAGCTGCCGGTTGTATTGGAGCCCTCGGAAGCAGCGTAGGAAGGCATGCGCCAATATGCTCCATGCCGGACTACCTGCACCATAAAGGAACCTCTGCAGGGTCTGGAGGCGGAAGACATGGACCTGAGTAAGCGGACATTTCAGGCCCTGCCCTCCCTCCTCCAGGGGTAGATGGAGAACCCCTGCAGGGACCCAGTGCAGTCCTGACAAAAGAACTCCAGAATCGATGTCCAGAGATTGGCCAGGAAACCCGGGACCGGGAGCAGGGTGTTGAGCCGGTACCAGAGCATGGACAGGACTAACTGATTAAGCACCAGCACTTTCCCTCGAAGGGAGAGGCACTGGAGTAGTCCTGTCCGTTTCCAGAGCCGCTCTATCACCCCGCCCTCTAAATTCTGCCAGTTCTCCGGCGGAGAGGGTTGTGCAGCAGAAAGGTAAACGCCAAGATAGAGCAGTGGACCCGCGCTCCACTGGATGGCCTGAAGTGCGGGTGGGAGAGAGCTCGCCTGCCACCAGTCCCCTACCACCAAGCCAGAGCTCTTGACCCAGTTGACCCATGCAGAGGAGGCTGCCGAATAGATGGCCTGGCAAGCCAACACCCGCTCCAAGTCTCCCGGGTCCTGGACCACGAGGAGAACGTCATCAGCGTACGCTAACAGGACCAGCCGCAGCTCCGGCTTCCACAGCACCAACCCTGTCAACCTCCTTCGGAGGAGACAGAGGAAGGGCTTGATCGCTAGAGTGTACAGCTGGCCCGAAAGGGGGCACCCCTGCCGTATTACTCACCCGAAGCTGACCGGTTCGGTCAGGGTCCAGTTGAGCCTTACCAGACACTCTGCGGAGGCGTACAGCAGCCGGAGAAAACCCACAAATTGGGTTAAGAAGCCAAACGCTTGCAGAGTGCTCAGGAGATACCCGTGATGCACCCTGTTGAACGCCTTCTCCAGATCCAAGGACAGGAGAGCGAACGACAGACCATCCCTACACCCGAATTCCAAAAGGTCCTGGACCAGATATAGGTTGTCGAAAATGCTGCGGCCTGGGATGATGTACGTCTGGTCTGGGTGGACCACGTCTGCCAGCACAGACCCTAGCTGCGAGATGGCTTTTTCCACGACTTTGTAGTCTATGCTGAGGAGTGAGACGGGACACCAATTTCGTAAGTCGCAGATGTCCCCCTTTTTCGGCAATAAGACGAACATGGCTCACCTGCACGAAAGAGGGAGGACCCCGCTCTGCAAAGACTCGGCCCAGACGGTGACTAGGTCTGGGCTGAGGACGTCCCAGAACACGCGGTAGAACTCCATGGTCAGCCCGTCCATGCCCAGAGATTTATTGGTGGGCATGGGACGGAGGGCTTCCGAGAACTCGGCCAGAGTGAGAGGCAGCTCTAGCCTCTCTCAGTCACCCACGCTGACCGTAGGGAGCTCCTTCCAGAGCACTCTGAAAGCGTTAGGATCAGTTGGATCCAGGTAGAAAAGGCTTGCATAGAAGGCTCTCACCCTCCTGCACATCTCCACCAGATCTGTGAGGGGGGGGTGCCGTTTTCTGCCAGAAGGCAGGTGACATGTTCCTTGGCCCCTCTCCTTTTCTCCAGGGCATAGAAGAAGCAGGAGCCGTGATCCATCTCTCGAAGGAGACGGATGCGGGATGGAACGAAGGCACCCCAGGCCCGATGGTCCTCGAGGGCCTGGAGCTCCTTCCGCTTTTCCCGGCACGCTCCGCAGAGGGGCAGATCCTTGGGGCTGGTGGCCAGATGCCTCTCCTGCTCTAAGATCTCCCGTTCCAACTGCTCTATCGCCGCATCCCTCGGTCAGCTGGCGCCCCGGGTGTAATCACGGCAGAAGAGCTGGGCACACACCTTCCCTAGGTCCCACCACCACCACGCCGAGGGAAAAGCATGCCACTGCCCTCGCCAGGCCAGTCAAAATGCCTGGAAGGACGCCACGAAGCCCGCATCCTCTAGCAAGGTGTTGTTGAAATGCGAATAGGCCGGCCCCGGCCTCTCCGCGCAGAGGGAGACCGTCACAGTGGCTAAATGATGGTCAGAAAATGGGGCCAGCGAGATGTTGGAGGAGTGGGCTCGTGAAAGGTGGAAGTGTGATAAATAAATGCGGTCCAACCGGGAGTGGCTCAACCGATGGGCCTCCACCCGGACAAAGGCGAACGCGGAAGTGTCATCCGGGTGGTGGTCATGCCAGACATCCACCAGGGTGTGATGTTCAACTATCTCCCGGAGAACATCGGCAGCAGCTGGGCTCTGCTCGGTCCCCGAGCGGTCCCGCTCCTCGCGGGTGGTGTTAAAGTCCCCTCCCAGGACCAGGCACTCGTAAGTATCCAAGGTGCCAAGAAAGGCGGACGCCTGCTGATAGAATTGCAGCCCCTCTGGGCTCGCTGCCGGGGCATAGATGTTAACGAAGTTGACCACGAGCCCCTCCCTACGGACTCGGAGGTGCAGCAGGCGGCCTGACACAGCCTCGGTGACCCCCAGCATCTCAGGCCGTAGGTGAGGGGAAAACAGGGTCGCCTTTCCAGCCGTACGAATTGTGAGATGGCTAAAGTAGACCCTGTCCCCCCAATCCAGCTGCCAGCTGTCTTCAGCAGTCGGATACGTATGGGTCTCCTTCAGGAAAACCACAGAGTACTCCCCTCCCGAAGGAAGGGCTGGTGGGGATCCTCACCGGCAGGGACGCTTGCGGCTCCCGACGGGCCGCAGAATAGTCCATGACCTACCCCGTAGGTGAGTAAGGAGTCACGGAAGAGGCGGACCCACTGGTAGGCCACAGCGCCCTGCTTCCCGGTCCTTTTACCCTCTCCCAGGAGGGCCCTTGCAGCTCGGAGGATTTGATGAAAGTCCCCCCATCGCTGGAGAGCAAGCTGTACTTCGTTGTATGAGCCACGGACATCTTCTAAAAACTCCCACAACTCCTCTCGCAGCGCATGGGGGGGTGGGGTTACGGTCTCCTGGTTACTCCCCGACGGGGCCCTTGGTACAGCCCCGTGGCCCACCGGGACGGGCAGACAGGGTGCAGACCTCTAACGGGACGCCTGATGGGCTGGCGCCACTAGGCCCACCTCGAACCCTGGGGCAATAGGGGGCGGCGGAGGGAGGATAGCAGCCCCTGGTGGGTCGGGACAGGTAAACACAAAGGCTGCTCCCTGGGGGTCATCTATTGGAAAAGGAAAAGAGACAGCCTCAGAGGCGGTAATAACATCATGGGAGACGGATGTGATAGGGGCGGGGCAGAGGTAGAGTCAAGATTCTGGGTGGGAAGGGGACTCTCAGTGATGCTGGGCACAGGCTCTATGGTGGGTTTGGCAGCCATGGCATCAGGACGTGGACTATCTTCTGTAGGGCCCCTGTCCGGGAAGGAGGTCGATTGCTCCTCACCAACCTGGTGGCTCGGGTCCCGGCTGTGTGGCACTGGCCGTCGCCTCAACAGGCTCGGTGGCTGTCAACGGGATGTCATCTGCAGCTGGATTGATGGAGGAGTCCAGGGGCTCCTTGGAGGTGGGAGCGGAAGCAATGGATAGGGGGAGGGTGCATGGGGAAAGGGGGGCTGGAGTGAGGTCGCCCAGATCGAGGCCTGCTGGCAAAGAGTTGTCCTCCCCCTCGGTGACCAGGGTCAGACCCAGGGCCTCGATCTCCTTGTATATGGATGGAAGATCGCTTTCCGCCACCCCGGGATTCTCCCCACCGGCATCTGACGCGATGGTCGCCTCGGGGCTCACTGAGGTTTCAGATGGCGCCAGGGCAGGAGGGGCTTCCTCAGGGGCCTCAGAGGGGAGATACTGCCTTCCAGTGCTGCCATGTCTTCCCCAGCTGGCACCGGTGGATGGAACACACCCGTGGGTAGAGCAGAAGGCTCAGCATTGGTGCCCCCCCTTCCTGGTCTTCTGGGGGGCCTCCGCATCAGATGGGAGGAGCGGAGCTCGAGCCTTCCGCTTGCCCCGCTTCCCCTGGACTAGGGCCCAGCCCTCCATGGCATCATCTGGGGGCTGGCTAGCAGGGGTCGTGTCAGGGGGCAGAAGCGATGGCTCAGGGACTTGGGGGGATAACGGTGGGGCAGCACAAAGGAGGGAAGATTCCCCTTGGGGCGGGCCCTCTCTCACACCCGGCGGTGTGCCTGCCGCACCGTCCTCCACAGGCCCCGCCAGCTTGCCAGCAGCAGGGGTGGGGCTCTCCCGCTTGTCTGGGCATAGTGGGGGAGGTGCCCCTTGGGCCCGGGCGGGAGCAATGGTGGACTGGGAAGGAGGAGGGGTGGTTTTGGGCGCTGGGCAGCCAGGGGCGCCGGCGATGATGGGGCCGGTGCCCTGCCAGGGCTTGGGGGTCCTGGATGCCCCTCCTTGCCTGGCCAAGGAGCAGTCCCTCGGGACTTGCCCTATCGCCCGGCAGAGGTAGCACCGGGCCTCCCCTGTGGAGTAGTGCAGCCAGTAATGGGCCCCCTGGTAGGGGACTAGGAAGGACCCCTCGAGCGCCTTTCCATCACATGCCGTCAGAGGCAGTTGAAGCTGCACTTGCCGGCGGAACGAGAGGACGTGACGGAGGGCGGGGTCTTTGCAGCCTAACGGGAGAGGGCTGATGCCAGACCTGGGTTTCCCCAGGGTCAAAAGGGCAGGTAATAAGGCGGCATTGGGAAGGAAGAGAGAGACAGAGATCAGGACCAGGCCGACGCCCAGGTCTTCTAGCGGCTCCAGGGGGATGAACACACCCCCCACCACCAGGCCCTTCTCCACCGCTTCTTCGGCAGTGGCCTCCAATGCCAAGAGGAAGATGACCTTGCCATACATTTTTGGAGGCCGCCACCATGGCCGTGGGCCCCACCACCCTCGCCAAGGCCCACACATAGGTCTCCACGTGGGGCGAGGCAGGCACCAGGAGGCAAAGGACACCGTGCTTCCTGGTCATGGTGGGAAAGGGTACCACTTTAGATGGTAGTGGAGGCAGTGGGCAGAAGAGATGACATAGCAGCAGGCGGGGGGGCTGCCACCACCTGGGCATACGCCCTGGGGGAGGGACACCCACAGAGCTGGTGAAGGAAGCAGCAGGGAGGGACGCCAGCTGGGGGGGCTCCCCCAGAATCTGGGGGGGAAGGACGTGGCAGCAGTGGAGGTCACCCTGGTGCCTGTTGCTGCTGGCGCCCCAGTGGGGTTGGTGGCAGATGGTTCGGTAGTGGCAGCAGAGGTAGTGGCTTGGGGGGGGTGATGGAAGGGCAGGCAGGGGAGGGGTAGCTCGGGCTGCTGGAGGGGGAGACACCAGAATAAGGAGGGGAAAAGGGAAGCAGGTCGACCACTCCTCCCCGTTAGGCTGCAGGCAGAGGAGGAGGGCGCCAAAAGGGGTGGGGTGGAATTCTGGCTGCTCTAGCTGCACTAGGGGAGGGGGGATACAACAGCATTGGGGGTGGTGAAGAGGGTTGAAACTAAAATGGGGAGTTGCACAAGCGCATGGGAGGGGACATGGGTGCATGGAGCAAGGGGCTAAATGGGCTGGAGTTAGGGCAGGGAAACCAAGGTCTAGTTTCAGAGGCTGGGGCGGGGCAAACAAACAAAGGCTGTAGAGGGAAATGGGCAGGTCAGGCAAACAAACTGAAGCTAGTAAGGGAGGCGGGGCAAAAAAGGGGGGGCAAAAGCTGCAAAGGGCAAATGGGGCAGGTAACAAAGGGAAAAGCTATGAGGTGGGCAGTCCGGGGGTGAGGCACATGTGCCCACGTGCATTTGCACAAAGTCTGTTTAGGCTGGCTGCTGCTTCTGGCCCAAAAGGTAGAAATAGAGCGTGGCAAGCCAAGCAAACAGCTGAGTCCAGAGGCAGATATACAGCCAGTGGGGGTGGTGGAGGGGGCAGCGGTGGTGGTGGTGGGGTTGGGTGGGACACAGATGGATCGGGGGCAGCTCTACGCCACACCCCCTGTGTCCCTACAAACACAGTCAAAACCCCCTTTCACCACAAGAGCACCGTTTGAAAGTTACTCAGTTCGAAAGGTCCCCTTCACGGTGGTCTGCAAAGTCTCTGCGTGTTCTTCCACTTGTTGATGGTCCTCTTCTTCTCCTCCTCGGGGCTTCAGGAGCTCCAGGCATCAAACTCTGCAGTAGCAGCTCTAGGAACTCCAGGTAGGCAGAAAGGACTCCTCTCAGGTGGTGGTGGTAGTGGTGGTGTGCACAGCAGCAATGGCTGGGGTTGGGGTCGCTCACTCCCCCCTTCCGGGGAGCGGGTCAGCAGCCCCCCTCCAAGGGGTTGCAGTTGTAGCAGTAGCAGCACTTGAGGGTGGGGGGGTCCAGCAGCTGGCCAGCAACCAGGTAGCAAAGAAGGGGGGTGGTGTCTGGCCCAGCCAGGGGAGCAGCAGGAGGAAGAGCCCAGGGCCTAGCAGCAGCATCAGCATCAGCATCAGCAGCGGGAGCAGCAGCCCTCTCCCTCCTGGCCAGAGGGCTACAGGAGAGTAATAGAAGGCAGATATATTAGCCCCATGTTAAATAGGTCCCCTTTCACTGGGTAAGGTAACAGGGAAGGTTCCAGAATAATCAGGAACCTTCTGGAAACAATTAAGACAGACAGGCTGATTAGAACACCTGTAGACAATCTAGAAGCTGTTAGAGTCAATTAAGGCAGGCTGATCAGGGCACTTGGGTTTAAAAAGGAGCTCACTTCAGTTTGTGGTGTGCGTGTGAGGAGCTAGGGACAAGAGGCATTAGGAGCTGAGAGCGAGAATGCAGACTGTTGGAGGACTGAGAAGTCCAAGCATTATCAGACACCAGGATAAAGAAGGTATTGGGAGGAGGCCATGGGGAAGTAGTCCAGGGAGGTGTAGCTATTGCACAGTGTTCCAGGAGGCACTCTAGAAAGCTGCATTCCACAGGGCCCTCAGCTGGAACCCAGAGTAGAGGGCGGGCCCGGGTTCCCCCCAAACCTCCCAACTCATGGTCAGACACAGGAGTCGTCGACCTGGACTGTGGGTTCAGAAAAATGGCCAATCAAATTGGTGCAGTTTTAAACAGGGTACTCAAAATAGCAGGAGTAACCCACTGGTGGAGCTCCTTTTTCCTCTGACCCAACTGGTATGTTGGAGGGATGGTATTTATTGGCACATCCGTTTTCTGTAATATTGGTCACACAGTTAATTCTGTTCATTTTGTATATATGGTTGTTTGCCTGGCCCAAGGCCAGGTTTAATAAGGTTGAGCATAGGTTCAGCTACTCCAATATGCCCTAGTAAGTATGGCAACTTCCGATTATGTAAATAGTTACATTCCATCATTGCCAAGGAGGGGACTGTAGAGGTAAAAATCCTAAGGCCATCTTCGATCCTCTAAACGACAACTGGGCATCCATTTTGTAAACCCTTCTTGTCCCCTCCTCGCTCCGAGTTTAGCGCCTTTTTATGTTTAGGTGGAAAAAGTTAGTTTACTGTCAATCAGCTAATCTGCCTAGCAATGCAATGTCTATATAAGGTGGTGCTCAGATTAGATCGGGGCTGCCCGCCTGAGTGCCAGAGTCTTGTTGCCGTTTGAGATAAAGTAAGTGACTGAGGGTAGGCCATTCATCTTAGCAGGGGATATACTCACCTACATGCACATATTTCATCTCCTATAGTGATTGCTTGCTCTATGCACAACGATGCAGGTGAAGGGCAGGGGAGGGATTCAGTTTCCTGAATACTCTCATTTTACCTGAGAAGACACTCATCTATTCCTGCCCTGAGGTCCTATTCCCACCTGAGGGATCTGGCTGCCCTACCGTGCTGCATCCATCTTGAAGATAAGACGACATCATCAGATTAAGCTGCTAGAGTCATTGTCATTTTACTCCCTGTATACAAATCCTTATTGATACAGCCTGCCTTATTTTATTTGTCTCACCTTGTTATTTGGGGAGTCCTTGCCACCCCATTAATAAAACTTGTTTTACCTTTATCCAGTCTGAGTTGTATCTGGGAACACAAACCCTCGGTGATAGATACGGGAAGGGAGGCAAACCTGAGACTAAAAAGAGGAGTACTTGTGGCACCTTAGAGACTAACAAATTTATTAGAGCATAAGCTTTCGTGAGCTACAGCTCACTTCATCGGATGCATTTGGTGGAAAAAACAGAGGGGAGATTTATATACACACAGAACATGAAACAATGGGTTTATCATACACACTGTAAGGAGAGTGATCACTTAAGATAAGCCATCACCAGCAGCAGGGGGGGGAAAGGAGGAAAACCTTTCATGGTGACAAGCAAGGTAGGCTAATTCCAGCAGTTAACAAGAATATCAGAGGAACAGTGGGGGGTGGGGTGGGAGGGAGAAATACCATGGGGAAATAGTTTTACTTTGTGTAATGACTCATCCATTCCCAGTCTCTATTCAAGCCCAAATTAATTGTATCCAGTTTGCAAATTAATTCCAATTCAGCAGTCTCTCGTTGGAGTCTGTTTTTGAAGCTTTTTTGTTGAAGTATAGCCACTCTTAGGTCTGTATTTTATCTGCTACCCAAGATCCATTTCTTCCCTGCTCAACTTGAGAACAGGGATAGCATGCAACCAGGGTCAGGGAGCAATATGAATGAGAAGGCTTTCTATGCAGATACCTTCAGATATGCCAGGGTAGAACCAAAATTTCCTTGTAATTCTTAATGATCCATACCAGGTACTCTCAGAATGTCACACCCATTGCACTCAAATCGTTGCATCTGGGGCAAGTACTGTAAGGATTCTCCAGGTAGGTTACCAAACTGAATTCTCTTCATACTTTTTCCTTTCTCATAGGTTATTCTGAAGGAGAGAATATAGGCATCTGTATTTGTAACGTTTTCCTCTGTGCATAAGCAGAACTACAATTATTTATTCATTTGAGAAGATCTACATACGTGTATAGAGGTAATATTAAAAAAGTCTTTAGATGTGACATAAGATAGATATTACATCAGGCAAGGGTTGGAAAGGAGGTTTACACTAGAACGTATTTGTCTACTTTGGGAAATTACATTGTGCAAGAACACAACAATCCTGAGGAGTAATTGCGATGTTAAACATGATGCGGTGTTCAGTGTAGAAAGGGACTGTCATGTTTAATGGTGTGTCAAGTTAACCTCAACCACTGACTAAAGTGGCATGATAGTGGACATAGCATACCAGAGAATCTGGCCTTCGATGTTTAACACTATTATTTATGACTCTTCAAGGATGTGTTAAACTATAGTTTCCCAGTTGAGACAAGCTGAACAAAGTTTTGATATTGATGGTTTTTGCAAGGTGCATAGAATATTAGGGTTGGAAGAGACCTCAGGAGGTCATCTAGTCCAATCCCCTGCTCAAAGCAGGACCAACCCCAACTAAATCATCCCAGCCAAAGCTTTGTCAAGCTGGGCCTTAAAAACATCTAAGGATGGAGATTCCACCACCTCCCTAGGTAACCCATTCCAGTGTTTCACCACACTCCGTGTTTCCAAATATCCTACCTAGACCTCCCCCACTGCAACTTGAGACCACTGCTTCTTGTGCGGTCATCTGCCACCACTGAAAAAAGCCTAGCTGCATCCTCTTTGGAATCCCCCTTCAGGTAATTGAAGGCTGCTATCAAATCCCCCCTAAGTCTTCTCTTCTACAGACCAAATAACCCCAGTTCCCTCAGCCTCTCCTCCAAGTCACGTACCCCAGCCCCCTAATCATTTGTGTTACCCTCTGCTGGTAACACAATTGTCCATATCCCTTCTGTAGTGGGGGGGACCAAAACTGGACACAATACTCCAGATGTGGCCTCACCAGTGCTGAATAGAGGAGAATAATCACTTCCCTTGAGCTGCTGGCAGTGCTCCTCTTAATACAGCCTAATAGGCCATTGGCCTTCTTGGCAACAAGGGCACACTGCTGACTCATATTCAGCTTCTCGTCCACTGTAACCCCTAGGTCCTTTTCTGCAGAACTGCTGCCTAGCCCTTTGGACCCTAGTCTGTAGCAGTGCATGGGATTCTTCCATCTTAAGTGGAAGACTCTGCACTTGTCCTTGTTGAACCTCTTCAGATTTCTTTTGGCCCAATCCTCCAACTTGTCCAGGTCACTCTGGACCCTATCCATACCCTCCATTGTATCTACCTTCCCCCATCTTAGTGTCATCTGTGAACTTGCTGAGGGTGCAATTAATCCCATCATCCAGATCATTAAAGATGTTGAACAAAACCAGCCTCCGGACCGACCGCTGGGGCACTCCACTTGATACCAACTGCCAACTAGACATCAAGCCGTTGATCAGTACCTGTTGAGCCCGACAATCTAGCCAGCTTTCTATCCACTTTTTAGTCCATTCATCCAATCCATACTTGCCGGCAAGAATACTGTTGGAGACCATATCAAAAGCTTTGCTAAAGTCAAGCTATATCACATCCACCGCTTTCCCCATATCCACAGAGCCAGTTATGTCATCACAGAAGGCAATCAGGTTGGTCAGGCATGACTTGCCCTTGGTGAATCCATGTTGACTGTTCCTGATCAACGTCCTCTCCTCCAAGTGCTTCAAAATGGATTCCTTGAGGACCTGCTCCATGATTTTTCCGGGGACTGAAGTGAGGTGGACTGGTTTATAGTTCTCCAGGTTCTCTTTTTCCCCCCCCCCCGTTTTAAAAATATAGGCACTATTTGCCCTTTTCCAATTAAAATGGAATGTTAATTCCTCATGTCTTAATTGGTGATGACTTAAGATTATGGGGTTAGCATGGAAGTATGGGTTATTGGTGGAGAGATTTTTGGAAGGAAGAGGATTTTGAGGAGAATTTAGAGGAAGAGAGGGAAAATGAGGCACACAGAATCTAGAAGGACATTCCAGGTGTAGGTGAGAAAGCAGAGCAGTACTTATAGGAGAAAGATATGAAAAGCAAGTGGAGGGAAGTAAAACAGCAGAACTCTGTACAGGTGGGAATGTGAATTTGAACATTAAAGATTTTAGGTTACATATGGGTAGGTATGCACAATAGTTATTTTCATTAATTTTTGGAACTGTACTCTATGTGCCCAACGGGAGCCTTTGATAGGTGTGCTACTGCCTCAGTTTCCCCTCCTGTGCTTCTGAGATAATCATATGCCACACAGGTTTCAGAGTAGCAGCCGTGTTAGTCTGTATTCGCAAAAAGAAAAGGAGTACCGGTGGCACCTTAGAGACTAACAAATTTATTAGAGCATAAGCTTTCGTGAGCTACAGCTCACTTCATCGGATGCATTTGGTGGAAAAAGCAGAGGAGAGATTTATACACACACACACAGAGAACATGAAACAATGGGTTTATCATACACACTGTAAGGAGAGTGATCACTTAAGATAAGCCATCACCAACAGCAGGGGGGGAAAGGAGGAAAACCTTTCATGGTGACAAGCAGGTAGGCTAATTCCAGCAGTTAACAAGAATATCAGAGAGACAGTGGGGGGTGGGGTGGGAGGGAGAAATACCATGGGGAAATAGTTTTACTTTGTGTAATGACTCATCCATTCCCAGTCTCTATTCAAGCCCAAATTAATTGTATCCAGTTTGCAAATTAATTCCAATTCAGCAGTCTCTCGTTGGAGTCTGTTTTTGAAGCTTTTTTGTTGAAGTACAGCCACTCTTAGGTCTGTGATCGAGTGACCAGAGAGATTGAAGTGTTCTCCAACTGGTTTTTGAATGTTATAATTCTTGACCTCTGATTTGTGTCCATTCATTCTTTTACGTAGAGACTGTCCAGTTTGGCCAATGTACATGGCAGAGGGGCATTGCTGGCACATGATGGCATATATCACATTGGTAGATGCGCAGGTGAACGAGCCTCTGATAGTGTGGCTGATGTGATTAGGCCCTATGATGGTATCCCCTGAATAGATATGTGGACAGAGTTGGCAACGGGCTTTGTTGCAAGGATAGGTTCCTGGGTTAGTGGTTCTGTTGTGTGGTGTGTGGTTGCTGGTGAGTATTTGCTTCAGATTGGGGGGCTGTCTGTAAGCAAGGACTGGTCTGTCTCCCAAGATCTGTGAGAGTGATGGGTCGTCCTTCAGGATAGGTTGTAGATCCTTGATGATGCGTTGGAGAGGTTTTAGTTGGGGGCTGAAGGTGATGGCTAGTGGCGTTCTGTTATTTTCTTTGTTGGGCCTGTCCTGTAGTAGGTGACTTCTGGGTACTCTTCTGGCTCTGTCAATTTGTTTCTTCACTTCAGCAGGTGGGTATTGTAGTTGTAGGAATGCATGATAGAGATCTTGTAGGTGTTTGTCTCTGTCTGAGGGGTTGGAGCAAATGCGGTTATATCGTAGCGCTTGGCTGTAGACAATGGATCGAGTGGTATGATCTGGATGAAAGCTAGAGGCATGTAGGTAGGAATAGCGGTCAGTAGGTTTCCGATATAGGGTGGTGTTTATGTGACCATCGCTTATTAGCACCGTAGTGTCCAGGAAGTGGATCTCTTGTGTGGACTGGTCCAGGCTGAGGTTGATGGTGGGATGGAAATTGTTGAAATCATGGTGGAATTCCTCAAGAGCTTCTTTTCCATGGGTCCAGATGATGAAGATGTCATCAATGTAGCACAAGTAGAGTAGGGGCATTAGGGGACGAGAGCTGAGGAAGCGTTGTTCTAAGTCTCTACGTAAAAGAATGAATGGACACAAATCAGACGTCAAGAATTATAACATTCAAAAACCAGTTGGAGAACACTTCAATCTCTCTGGTCACTCGATCACAGACCTAAGAGTGGCTATCCTTCAACAAAAAAGCTTCAAAAACAGACTCCAGCGAGAGACTGCTGAATTGGAATTAATTTGCAAACTGGATACAATTAACTTAGGCTTGAATAGAGACTGGGAATGGATGAGTCATTACACAAAGTAAAACTATTTCCCCATGGTATTTCTCCCTCCCACCCCACCCCCCACTGTCCCTCTGATATTCTTGTTAACTGCTGGAATTAGCCTACCTGCTTGTCACCATGAAAGGTTTTCCTCCTTTCCCCCCCTGCTGTTGGTGATGGCTTATCTTAAGTGATCACTCTCCTTACAGTGTGTATGATAAACCCATTGTTTCATGTTCTCTGTGTGTGTGTATATAAATCTCCCCTCTGTATTTTCCACCAAATGCATCCGATGAAGTGAGCTGAAGCTCACGAAAGCTTATGCTCTAATAAATTTGTCAGTCTCTAAGGTGCCACAAGTACTCCTTTTCTATATGCCACACAGTGTTACAAATATCCCCTTCTGAGCTCTGGCTTATTAATATACAGATTTTATTTCCTACTTGCATAGGAAACTCCCCTCTTGTTCATACCTTGACTTCAGCTTTCCCTGCCCTTTCATTGGGGTCTATGTGTAGTTCTCTCCTCATGTATAAGGCTTCACTACATCCTTCAGTCTCTTGGTTGCAAGAATCCTCCATAGCCTGTGAAAAACTGTCGGAAGTTCCAGGGCAGCTCATTATCTTCTGACCATAGGCCCATGGGGGCTCTTTTCCTAGGCCCTTGCTAGGTGAGACCTAATAGCCAATGTCCCCCATTGACTCTTCTAGTAGAAGAACTCCCTACTAGCTTCCTTGACTCTCCAAAACTAACAGGCCTTGCTTTGATCACGACCAATCATATGGCCTTTGGGCTACATATCCCCATCAGCCGACGCTTGCATCAACCAGAATTCTGGGCCTTAAACGGTCTTCAAGCAAAACGAGTCACGCCTGCACCTACAAAACCAGCACAATGTTTTGTTCCATAAGAGCAAACACATGGAAATCTTTCACAAAAAAATTTAGTCACACTTACACATTTTGCTGTATTTTCTATGCTGCAACACAGTTTTATATGAAAGATTTTGGAAAATTGTTACTTTAAAATTTAGCAAGACATGTAAATGCAGTTTAAATAAATGTTTGTTCCTGCAGATGAGATTTCACATGAAAAATCTTTGACAGAATCATACTGGTGTAAAAGGTGGCTTAATTGTACAGATTTGTCTAATTTCACTTTTCTGTACTTTGTTTAAAAGTGTAATTGCATTGATAATTGTAAATTCAATGTTAAGTCTTCAAAAGTAAACAAGTTAGGGCATTTTACAGTGTAAGTGTAGCCAGCATTACTACTCTTACTTTGTTTAAAGAGAGTGCGTGTGTATGTTATGGTGTGATTTAGACTAAGCAAGTCTTTAAGAAAACGAGGACAACAGCACTAAAAAAAACTTTGGCATCCCCTTCTAATTGTCTCCCTTTTTTCCTTGTTGCGGCAAGAAGCAGATCCACCCCTTCTGATGATATCAAACAACTCCAGCAGCAGTCAATTATTCAGACTTCAAGGGGTTCAATCAATTCTTTGAACAGTGAATTTGTTTAGTGTTCATAAAACTTATTAGCATGCCGCAGGGTTTCTAAGAACCAGGAAGAAAAGGAGAAGATGAGATGGCAAAGAATGGGGTAAAGCAAGTAGAATACAAGCAGATTTAAAAAGATTTGTTTACAGTAGAACACCTAGGAGTTGCCCCATTGGATCAGATCCAGGGTCCATCTACTCCACTGTCCCATCTCCAGCAATGTTCAATACCAATGCTTCTGAGGAAGGGATAACACCTTTGTAGGCAAATGTATGATAAACTGAGAAGAACACACTTCTTTACAAAGTGAAGTTCAAAAAAAAAAGCCAAGGGAGGGGGAGAAAAAAAAAAAGCCAGATGTGCGTTAAGGTCAGAACACCTAGGCAGCCAAGTTAAAGTTCCTGCCAGTATATATATTTGCATTTTATATTGTAATCATTTAAAGTTGCATTAACAAGTGTTTTTCCATTTCCAATAGTTATCACTTTGTATAAATTTTACTAAATACATTGAACATCTGATAACTTAAGATAAATGTTTCGTGTTATGGATGTAAACCAGTGGTCTGAATGAGATCTCTCTTGCCATCTAGTGATGAACTAGAGTAAAAGACCCCATGTGCATACACATTTGCATAGACATACCTACTTTGCCAAGATTATCAATTTGACCCATTTTGGATTAAAAGTCACCCAAGTGTGGGATGCCTGGCTGGCAGTGGACTGAAGCATCTGAGCCAGCATGGAGATCTACAATACCACCCAAGCAGGCAGCAGCAGGGAGCTTCCCCATTACCCAGGGAAATCACTGAGAACAGGGCAGAGCAGCGGTAACAGTGACAGCAATGATTGTGAGCAGTGGCAGAGGCAGTGACAGCAGTGGTGAATAGAGGCAAAGATATCAAGTGACCTCCCTTCTGCAGGGTGGGAGATGAATTCACCAGAATGCTCACCTGGACTCTGGGACTTTGATGTCAGACAACAAACCATGAGTGAAGTGTTAAAAGGACATTTTATCAGTTGGACTTTCACACTGTAAGGTGGGAAACTGAAGCAAAGGATTACTGCCCAAGATACTGTAAGGGGGGTTTCTTATTGTAATCTTGTACCCTTACCACTTATTAATGAGCTGTTTGAGAGACTCCACTTTGCCATGGTCTTCACAAAGTTGGACCTCTGTGGAGCTTATAACCTGGTGAAGATCCAGGAAAGATAAATGGAAAGGCCACCTTCCATACCAAATATGGCTTCTTTGAGTATTTGGTCATCCTGTTTGGACTGTGCAACACCCTGACGACCTTCCAACATTCCATAAGCGTCATCTTTAGGGACACGCTGGAAGAATTTATCATTTACCAAGACAAATTCTTGTTCTCAGAAAGTCAAGATCTCCACAATCATCACATGCACACTTTCTTGGAAGGACTCCACCAAAATCACTTCTATGAAAAGCCCAAGTAACATGAGTTGATATCATAGAATTCTTGGGATATTATCTCACCCAAGGGACTCACCATGTGTAAGGTGGCATCCAAGATAAGCAGGATGCAGTGATGCCTGGGGTTTGCCAATTTCTCAAGCGGATTTTTTAAAGGATTCTCTGGACTGGTTGCATCCATAAATGTGCTTCTACAAAAAGGGGGCTGGTTCACCTAGTCTGTGAAGGCTCAGGCAGTCTGATCAACTGAAGAGAGAATTCACTTTGGAACCTATCCTGATTCACCCAGTTCACATTAAACCATTTACGTTTGAGGCCAATGCCTCAAACTTTGTCATAGGTGCAGTATTATTTTGTGATGTGGGCCCCCCACAACCAGCTCCACCTCTGTGCTTTTTATTCTTGGAAGCTAATCCCGGCCACAAAAAATTACGATATTTGCTAAAAGAAACTACTGGCCATCAAGGTGGCTTTCGAGGAGTGGCGCCATCTCCTAGAATCATGGATCAAGAATCATACTTTTATGTCCTGATGGACCATAAGAGCCTGAAATACCTATGGACTGTCAGATCCACTGGTTCCTCTTCTTTGCTCGCTTTGATTTTGTTGTAACCCGTTGCCCAGAGACAAGAACTGGGAAGGCAGATGACCTATCCTGCAAAGATGAGTATCTCAAACCTGGCATGCTCAAAGCATCCAACTTTATCAGTGGGACTGTGGACAGCAATCTGATGTCCTCCATCCACTCCCTGCACCTCGACAATCCATTTGTGACCTAGATCTGCCAGACCCTTAATGAGGCAGGTACTTGACCCAATTCTAAGTTCCAATTACAGAATTGCGTCCTCTGTCACAAAGCTTGTTTTTATGTTTGGAAGGAACATACCCTTTAGATATTGAAGCTATGCCATGATTTGCTGCTTGCCGGCCATTTTGGCCAATTCAAGACCTGGAATTTGGTCTCAATGAGCTTCTGGTGGTGGATTATATAGAGTCCTGTGACCTTTACGCTTGTACCAAGAACCTACAATCAATGCCCCCAGGTCTCCTCCTGCCCTGCTCACACCTCTATAGTCTTGGTCTACTATCTCAATAGAAAAGGAGTACTTATGAAAGCTTATGCTCAAATAAATTTGTTAGTCTAAGGTGCCACAAGTACTCCTTTTTGCAAATACAGACTAATATGGCTGCTACTCTGAAACCTACCTCAGTGGACTTCATCATACAACTGCCATGCTCCCCAAGACTCAATAATCCTCGTTGTCATTGACCTAACAAAGATGCATGTTTCATCCTGTGTCATACTGTTCCTACAACATGGGAAGCAGCTCAGCACTTCCTGGAAAATGCCTTCAACTACTACAGGTTACCAACAGGCATTGTGTCCGACTGGGGTCCCCAGTTCATTTCCCAATTCTGGTGGGACTTTCTCAGACTCCTTGGCAGCAAGTCCCTCATCTCATCTGCCTCCCACCTGAAGACTAATGGGTAAACAGAGAGGATCAATCAAATCATGGAGCAGTACCTTACTGTTTTTTGAGCTACCACTAGGATGACTGGCTTTCCTTGCAGTGTTACACTGAATTTGCATACAATGATGCAATCCATACCACCACCACCCCGCCCACCAACATAGCCATATTTTGCAAAGAATGGGCTTTCACCCCTGCTTCCACTCAAGCTTGCCTGTGAGTTCCTCAATACCAGCTGCTGTGAATTTCGCCTCCCACCTATACCAGGTGCACCAGGAGCTCAAGGAACACTTGTAGTCCTCCTGAGAAGCCTATAAACAGAATAGCATTAGGGTGCTTCCAGTCTGGCCATAGGGGACAAGTTGTGGTTCTCTAACTAGAACCTTAGATTGAATCACGCATTCACCAAATTAGACTACTAATATCTGGGCCCCTTCAAGATTACAGAGAAGGAAAACCCAATTGCCTTCAGATTACAGCTGCCTGAGTTCTTAAAGATGCACCCCATCTTTCACACCTCACTTTTAAAGCCCTACACTGAGAACCTACACCCAAACAGCTCCAACCTGCCACCATCACCCATAACAGTCCTGGGCAAGGGGAGTACCTGGTCCACTGAATCCTCAACTCTCATCAAGGCTAGGGGAAGGCTCAAGTACCTAGTGGACTGCAAAGGCTGTAGTTTGGACAAGCGATCTAGGGAATAGGTAAAGATCACCCATGCCCCAGACCTATTTCAAGAGTTCCATCAGAAGGACCCTGAGAAACTGGGCCCAAGGCTCCTAGAGCGGTGTTTCTCAAACATGGCCACTGTGGCTGCATGTGGCCACCAGGGCCTTTTCTTGCAGTCAAAGCCTCCTGGGTAGTGATGGGGGGGGGGGGAAGAGTGGCCCCTCTCCCAGGGCCGCTAGTAGTGGTTGGGCCCTGCACTGCTCCAGAGACAGAAACGCTGGAGGTGCAGGCAGCTGGTGAATTCCCCACAGGTAGGGGAGGCAGACTTGGGCCATGGGGCTTCAGGCTCCGTCCACACAGTGGCAGGCTCCGATTCAGGCTTTGGCCCCAGGCTCACCACCCCTTATTCTGCTCTCCCCCCCCCCCCCCGCATTGTCCCTGGGCCCTGCGGCTTCCATGCCCCCACCTCCCCATCCAAGGCTTAATTTGTCCCAGGGCTTGCTGGGCCTGAGTAAGGCTACTGTGACAAGTGATAACAAACATACAAATATCACTTGTCACAGTAGAAGACTTACCCGCTAGCAAGTCTTAGGAAAAAAAAGTGCAACCAAAAAACCAAAAAAATCCCAAAAAGGACAAGAACATGCAAAGCACCTTATTTGTGTTTCTATTCTGTTTATATCCAGTAAGAGACAACTAAATTATTTTTATTACTGAGTCCAAAAAAACTCCATAAATAAATTGCAATGATTTGGACATATATGTGCATATATGTTTTCCTAAAGTTAAATATTTTAGGAAAAATTGTCAGCATGGCCACCAGCCAGAGTTGGTGGCTGCACTCTGAGGTCACCAACAAATTTGTTGTGAGAACCTCTACCCTAAAGGCACAGTCAATGGGGATGGGGGGGGGGGGGAGAGAGACACTGTCAGGAAGCAGAACTGCAGCAGAGCCAGTCTCCAGACAACCTAATGAGCACAGCCGGCCGGCAGTTGCCTAATTGGCCATACTGCCTGACTGACTGGAAGAGTTAGCAAACCACTTTACGCCCAGCAACAGCAGCAGTTCAGCAGCTGCCCAAACAATTTGTCCGCGGTTGTGATAGCTCCCACCTTGTTCCAGCCTTGGCCTTAACCCTGTTCCTTCCTTTGCCCCACACAAGCTGGTTCTGATCGTTGGCTCCAATTCCTTACTTCTGTTTTTGGCTCTGCATCCTGGCTCTGGCCTCTGACTAACCCCAGGCTCCAGTTTGGGCTCCTGACTGGCTTTGATCCTTGGGTCCAGCACTTAGGCTTTGGTTCTTGGCTACCAATGTCTACTCTAACCACTAGGCATGAGAAATTCCAGTCACTGACACCTTCTCCTCTTAATAAAAGTTGTTATCTATAGACCAAGTTGCATGGTTATGGGAATTCCAGGTTGGGATGTTGGTGCTCTCTAGATCAAAATCTAAACTGTTAACCAAGGAGCAGGGGCTCTGTGCAGTGGTATGAAGGATGGGGACAATGAACTATGGAGTATACAGGCCCAGGAAGAAAAAAAAAGAAAAACCCAACAAAATTTACCATGTGAAATTACTGAACTCTAGGAAAACTGAGAATTTATATACTTTCCACTCAAAAAAAATCTATTAGAAGAGCATTCAGGTAGAATGTGCAATATTAACTATACTTTGACCCTGTCTACACTAGGAAAAAAGGTGCATTTTTAATATGCGAGCTAAACACATGAACTAACATGTTAAAATTCTAGTGTAGATACAACAAACAAGCTATCGTTTTGCCACAGGTTAGCTAGATAAGATAAACCTTAGAAGGAAATTACAATTTACCTCAAACAGATAGAATATAATGTATTGTACGTATTCTGATTTCTAAACAATCTGTAGTGACACCATGTAATAACTATACAATTATGATTAAAGCATTTTAGTGCTTGTGGTCCCCTATTAACTGAAATTGATTTTTAAAGACATTCACTAGTTTTCACCCTCATGGTGCTGCTACAAGGCAGTATTTAAGTGCCCTGACTACATTTTCCTATTTAACAAGATTGCATTTCTTTTAAATTTACCTTAATTCCCTGAGTTTATTTTGCTTGTATTTGGATAATTACACCATATCTGCAATGTATTTTACCCTAAAAAAATCAACTAATACTGGGGCATAATTTTATTTAGGGTGGCTGAACTAAATATTTTGGGTTAAGGAATATATTCTGAACTCTGAAAGTCTAAGAGTTAGAGTTTGTGTGACTATATCAATTGGCTGTTATACAGTATTTGTTTAATTTACAACAAATTGAATGAGCTTATGGAACCAATTTTGGGCCATGCTTCGTGATATATAAAGTTCTTCCGAGGTTAAACTGGTTTAAAATGTAAGCTTTTGGGAGACACAAATAATAATGTATTTATATAACAAAATTCTAGGATTGTCACTCTGAAGCCTAAAATGGAAACAGATACAAGCATGGCTGAGGGCTCTTGTTCAGATAATTAGGATGAATCTTCTGGGGGCTTTCACAGTCTATTACTGTCCAATTTTAAGTTCTCAACCATTTTGACTTTACATCTGTGTGACATACCTTACTATAGCTGTATACTATAGTATGCCAAGAGTTGAGATCCTTGTGGTATCAGAAGTAACTGAGCCAGTCACCATCCTTACTATACAACTAGTTTATATGCAACAATTTCATTGGTTGTATGAGGAAGACAGCACAGATGGATTACTGGCCCTAACAGGCATACACACAAATCAGTACAAATCTCCCAGCACAACCCGCCTAGAACAAATCAACACAGCCACACAACATGACCAGTACACACAATAAGCACAAACACACAGCCCCTTACTGCAGCACAAACCCTCATTTGCCACCAACACAAACCCATGCAATTCTCCCTGCACAACCCCTGCCCCCGACACAGGGTGGACTGGGTCTTTTCAGGGGGAACTGCTCCAACCTACCAGTGCCATCTTTACAGCCTTGATGGGGCCTGATAAAGGACAAGTGTTTCCCTATGACAAGCCAGAGGGGAACATGAAATATGTAAGAGGACTGTTGGCCCCTTACTAAAACTTAGTGGGGATTTTGGTTGGCCATCTCCCAGTACCAAAAGAAAGGGGAAGGGTTGATGGGAAATCGGGACCCTGAGACTGACAGTCCCCAGGAGCAATGGGGAGAGGCCAACGCTCCAAGTCAATGTGATTTAAAGGGCAGGCAGGCTAATGAGGGAGTCAGGAGGCCAGGCCATCCTCCTTGAGAACTGGAGCTGCCTGGGCCAGAGCAGGGCTGAGCTGGAGCCCAAGCTGAGCTGGGGAGTAGAGCTGTGCCAGCCAGAGCCAGAGAGGACAGAGGACAGCAAGTAGAGGGGCCAGAGAAGCAGCCTAGGGAGCAGATCTGTGCTGGGAGTAGAGCCATGGTAGACAAAGCCAGAGAAGCAGCTCAGAGAACTGTGCTGAAAGCAGAGCAAAAGCAGTGCTGAGGCAGAGTGGAGTTGGGGCTGGAGCAGTCTGGAGCCAGGTGCGCTGAGCAGCTGGGGATAGCAAGTGGGGACCCTGGACAGAGAGCTCAGCACATGGAAACGCCTGCAGGCCAGACATGGGGGTGGGGATCATAACCCTGACGGGGGGCCAATGCTAGGTAGAGGGATCCTGCCGTCTAGGGCCTGAAGGTGTGTGGCCACCATCAGAGCCACCAGACCCATGCAGCACAGCCAGGGCCTGGGAAGGAGGCCTGTCACAGGTGAGGAACAGGTGGTGAACTTCCCTTCCATTCCAGAGATGGCTGGTTGTGATATCCCCATGCCACAGAGCGGGGTTGTTTTCCTTGAACCTTTCACATTTTTTCCTTATTTTTTAAATTGATTGCTGTTTAATAAATTGCATTTGCTTGAACTATATGCAATGATCAGTGGGTCAGGGAAACATCCAGAGAGGAGGGAGCACCCTGGAGTGAGGACACCCTTGCCCCTGTCTTAAGTGACCATGACAAGATTGGTGTTTGAGCTCCCCAGGAATCCTAGGCCCAACCTTGTTGGGGTTACAGGGACTCTGCCACACAGAAGAATGCAAGAGGAGTCCTCCTCAAGGTCAGGCAGGCCTCTGGGTAAAGGGAGTGGGAGCAAGGACTCAGATCCTTTCGCTAGCCAATTCTACCGGGGTAGTGTATAAGCCAGGAAAGTTCCCCACAATAACAGGACTATTCCCTCACTTACAAATAGGAAGGGGAAGCCTCCTGCAAGGAGTAGCCAGATGCCAGGTCACTTTGGAAGCCAGAGCCAGAAGACTGAGCTTCAGCCAGGTAAAGCGTGGGAGGGGTACTTGAATCAGAGGAGGGATGACGGATACCTTGGGACGGAGGGGTTTAAAATGGGTGTAAAGAAAGGCTTAGTTTGTTTTGAACTACCAGAGGAGAGACACCATTGACTTCTGTTCATGACAGGCTTTGTTGCCAGCCTGAGTGGAATGGGTGAATCACATGGATCAGGGAGAAAAACGTGAGCCCCAGAAGGAGTGCTCTGGGGTTCCCTTAGTAAGGAAGGGTTTCGAGCCCAGAGAGCCACTAGAGACTGGGTGCCAAACTACATAAACTAGACCCTACCCAAAAGAGGTAATTTTGTTGGAAATACCTGGGACTGTGTAGTTCTTAAGGGGGCCTGAAGAGGGGGAAACAGAGTGCTGTAAAGTGACCTCTTGCTCTGAGGAGGCAACTAATCTTGTTACATCCTCTAGACACAAATCACCACAATCATCATCAACACCACGAAACACACATAGCCCCTCATTCCTCACACAGCCCATATTGGCTACCCACACTACTCTCCCAAGACAATCAGCACACACACTAACCTCAAACATCAGTTTGAAGCTGAGAAGATCTGTTGAGTCAGTGTGAAGTTATGGAAACTTCAGAGCTCTTTGTTTAGAATATCATCAGGTTCAATCATCACTGGGATTCACTGTCTATTACCATCCAGTTCTCAGCCATTTTCAGCTTTTTTGCACAGGTGACTATTAATTACACCTGAACAGCATGGCCTTTCTGCTAGTAGTAACAACACTTAAGATGTTGTAAACTGGTTTCCACCCTCTCCCATAGGGCTTCAATACTACTGAGGACCAATGGTGTTACTGTGTTTCATGCAATGTAGATGTAGCCATGTCAGTCTCAAGATATTAGAGAGAGGTGCATAAGGTAATTTTTTATTGGTTGAACTTCTGTTGGTGAGAGAGACAAACTTCTGAGGCACACACAGCTCTTCAAGTCTGGGAAAGGAACTCCTAGCAAAATGCAAGGTGGAAGGGATTGTTTAGCATAAGTAGTTAGCACATATTGTAAGGGACCATTCCAGGTGGAGTGGATCCACAGATTTTGAAAACTGTGTTGAGGGGGTTGTTGATCATTGTAGCAGTGGAGATATGTCTGCAGGTTTTCTATCTGTTGTTCTGGCAGGGTCTGGTGGTGTTTTGAGTTGGTGTCTCCTGGTCTGCGGGGAGCTTATTTCTGATGAGCTTGGGAGGGTTGTTTAAAGGTCAGAAGTGGGTGTTCAGGAAATATTTTTTTGCTCTATACCTGACCCTATCAGTCATCATCTTCAAAGGAAACCGGCACAACACTTTCAAGTGATGAGTCTGGGATCTTAAATTCATTACTCTGCTAGACACCAAAATCATGGATTGATCCGAGTCACTGGATTTATGTCGTATTACATCAGTCTGTAACCCACTAACGCCTTCTTTTTCTCCTTGGACTTCAGAGGTGAATGGTCCCTGACAATGTGTGCTAACTAGTGATGCTAAACACTGTTCCACATTTTATTTTGCTTTGACATTGGGAGTTCCTTTCCCAGAGCTGCAGAAGAGTGGTATGTGGCATAAAAGCTTGTCTCTCTCACCAACAGAAGTTGGTCCAATAAAAAGATTGCCTCACCCACATTGTCTCTTACTTCATTTCAGTAAGAGAACAGGTGGCAGGAGTAGGCTCAAAAATGCCAGTTTTTATTTCAAACTTACCCTGCTTGCTATCTGTAAAGCCTGCAATCTAACTATCTTGCAACGTGAACTCTCAGAATACTGTGCTATGCAAAATGAGTGATACTTTTTTAAAATAAAGCATACATTTGTGAGTAGAAACTGCAGAACAACCAGCTAATGTGCTTATTTAACTCAGAAGAGCTGCCTGTGAGAAGCACTGTGTATGGTTATAAAGCAGTAGTTCTCAAGCTTTTGTACTGCTGACCCCTTTCACAAAGCAAGCCTCCGAGTGCGACCCCCCCTTATAAATTAACACTTTATACATTTATCATAATAAATGCTGGATGCAAAGCAGGGTTTGGGGTAGAGGCTGACAGCTCACAACCCCCCATGTAATAACCTTGCAACCCCCTAATGGGACCCAACCGCCGGTTTGAGAACCCCTGTTATAAAGCTTTCTTTGTGCATTTTATGCTTACTACATTAAGAGTAAGACAAAAGTTGCCACCTTGTTCGGTATCTGTGGATGACAAGCCACTCTAAGATGGATCTAGAATTCAAATATTAATCCCTTACCTCCCACAGCAGGGAACCAGGAGAGCTTCAGGACCATTCCTGGGCACAAACAGGATTAGCTATAAAGAGGACAGCTGATTGCAGTGTAGAAACATAGAAAAGCCACATATAATACAAAGGAAAGCAATAAGGCAATCAAAGGTATTCTCCCTTTAATAGGGTGGGTAAGAGGCAGAACAGGCAAACTTACTCTGAATAGTTAAAGTGAGAGGGTAGCAACTTACACATTACAGAGAGAGACCCAAAATGAAGGAAGAATCAATGAAGAAATATGCATCTTGGTATGCCAAAATCTTCTGGAGTAAACTAAGAGGGTTTGTGGTGTCAAAAATGGAAGACCTAGTACAGAAGTGACCCTACCCAAATGCAAGCTGTAGGAATGCAGCTGGTGCCCCCCCCAAAATGCATGCAATTCCTTCTACAGTTAGCAATTCTGCTGACTACTGTGGAAGGGCAGGGCATCCATGGGCCTGCCTTTCTCTACCCTCTTAGGAGGCTTGTGCTACTAATTGTGCTTAGGTGCAAACAAGGGCTGCAGTTGTCCTCATCTCCATTTCAGGAGGCTCAAAGCCACTTGTGCACTTTTACTGGGGCTGGTCACAACCTGTCCCTCCACAAAGAGAATTTCTTTCCTCTTTTCAGGTGTATTAGATGTAAAAGGGCAAATCCCACAATTTCTCAGTTATAATTGCTAACATTATTGTGGGTTGCACAAGAGTACTTGTGCATAATTTGGTTTCCTTACCTTATTTTAGTAAAGGGGAGCTATATTAACCCTTAAGTGCCACCTCATTTTAAGCTGTGATGGCTCTCCTGGCTCCTAATCATTTCACTAACCCAAACTCATTCTTGTTCTAGTTAAGTGAACAACTAAGATCAGTATTAACTATGGAACCTGCACCCTTATAGTATTATGAGACTGTAGTCATGTCATAGTTAAGATTCTAGCTGGGTTTCATAGCAAGCCCTATGTTTAGGGCCTTTATGACTCTGGCTAGCAATTTTAGTTTGGCCTAAAAATTAAAGAGAGTTTTCTCTGAAAGAAAAAGGAAGATTTTCTGAAGTGATTAAAAAAAATTGGTCAAAATGGTTTCTAAGTGTCCTGCAACTCTAAAAAACCAAAAGATAAAACAAATCACCCTACTTTTCAATAGTGACATCTATTTAATATTACTGTAAAGGAGGCACTCACTTCTTAACCACATCTTACCAGATGGGTGTGATATTGCAGTCCTGTTCTCACCTCCTGCAGACAGAGCTCAGTGGGGCTTCAGTGGCTTGGCCCTCTGGCAGGGTCACAAAATCTAAATGAACCCCTTCTGAGGTATTAAAGAGTCCAACAAATAAGCAGTTTATTCCTCTCCATTAGGGTCTTCAGCCACAGCTCCAAGCCCTTAAATTCAACATTTTGTTCAGGCTCCCAAAAAGACTTGTCCCCTTCTTAGAGTTTACATAAATGTGTTAGTCTCTAAGGTGCTACAAATACTCCTTTTCTTTTTGAGACTAGAGACTAACACAGCTGCTACTCTGAAACCTATAATTTTGCCTGTGGCCAGTAGGGGAAACTGAGCCTATCCACTACTCCAAGGTCTAATCAGGGACCCCATACACAGCAGCCATACACTGCTTGCTCCAGTCTATCACTTCTATTTCCCTAGGTCTCTTCTTACGAGGCTCCTTTTTTGTCTCCAACCCTACTTCAGGTCCAGAATCCTCAGGGTCTTCTCTAGTACCATACCAGAAACCCTCTCCTCTGGTCCCAACCAAGAACTAAAGTGCTAAGTCCAGGCAGCTCCTTTTATCTGGACCAGAAGGTCCCTGATTGGCTGTTACTAGCCCCTCCAGCCCATGGAGGACCTGGTCTCTCTAGCTTCCAGAATGGCTGCTCCAGAGCATCCTCTCTAGGCAAGCTTGGAGGACTTATCTATACTGCTCTTTTCTTCTCAGCTTGCTGCTTCTTGGGGCGGGATCTGATTTGACCCTAAAATGTGCATTAGAAATTGCTGTTTCAATGGAGATTACTGCTAAAATTGGCAGAGAGTTGCAACAACAGCATGTAATCTGTGCAACAAATAAACTGTGCATCAAACAGAAAACACAACATGGAGAACATTCAAAGATTTTGTGTTTTCATTGGGGGACACAGTCTCACAATGCTAAAGGTTGTTGGTGTAAAGACAAACCATGTAGAAACTGCAAAAAATTGGGGTATACACAGAAGATGAGCAGGTCAGTGGAAAAAATACAAACACCATCTCACAAGGGCAATTCCAGAGAGTTTCAAATTAATCAGATTGCAGCTAACATGGAATCCTCTGAGAATGTTGTAGCACCTCTACAACAGTTTAGAAGACAGTAAATGGAGTCTTTACAAATGGAAGGAGTATGACTTACAATGAAGTTTGACACAGGATCTTCTGTTTCGGTAATTTCTCTGCAGAATTATCAGAGAATACTTAAAAAGGTGATGTTGCAGAAAATATATAGAGGAGGAAATCCTCACTCCCCTGAGTGTAATTATGAAGGTGAAGGTAACATACAGTAAAACTGTAAACTGCTCTCTGGCAGGGTTCTCGGTGGCTTCTACAACGGAAGATTGGGTGGCCCAGTAGAGGTTTCCCAAACTATTTAAAGGGATATTATTCCTCAGTTCCTTTACACTGCAGGCAGATTCTGCAAAGCTCTGATGATTCACACTGCAGGGAATAGGGAGAGCTGGGCCTGGGAATCCTGTGGAGCTCCTGAACTCTTCATTGGCTCATACTTAAAAAAACAAACAAAACCCACGAGGAAATTAACAAATTAAAAAAAAAAACTTTAAAGTTATTTTTCTGTATACTAAGAACTATTCCAGTTAAAACAAAAAAATTCCATAACTAAAAGTATGGAAATGCCATTTTTGTCTCTTAATTTAAGCTATGGAGGCCCATTTCCTCTTTGACTTCCTGCTCCTCCTTATAATGAAATGTGTGTATATTAAATTTAGGAGTACTTGTATTGTATTTATTATAATTTTGATGATGATTTTCCCAGTAGTGAAAACCTGGATATAGGACTATAGCAAATTTTGTATGAGACTCTCTGGCATCCATAATTTCACACAAAGTCTTTGAATCTGATTCTCCTCTTACATACTCTAGTTTTACATCAACGTAACTTTACTTTACTTACTTAAATGGGGTCACTCCAGATTTGCGCCAGTGTAAATGTGAGGAGAATCAGGCCTTTTGCTTTGGTTTGTTGGTGTAAAATGAGAATGAAAGACACATCATTGAAATGCCATACAAGGTTTTCCTCTCTGTCTTCCTAAGTTCTTGGTTTTATTTAAAACCATATCAGCAGGCCTCTACCAATGATATGCAGAATAATAAACAATAATTTAACTGATCAGTTTTATTCATTATCTAACTTAAAGGCAGAAAACAAGGAGACACTGTTTACACTTTATAACTGTACCAATGGATTCTCTATCAGATGTACATCTAAACCCAGTGACCCTGTGACTTCTTGGTGCTGACTGGCAGAGGGGACAGAGGCACATAGGGTTCCAGGGCTCCCCATGATCTGGTCTTTACATAATAGTTTGTCAAAGGGTGTCATGTAAGGTCTCTATTGAAAGCTTGGGTCACACTGAGCATCATGTATGTATGGATAATATGTAAGGAGTTATGTTAAGATCCACAGAAGAGACCTCTGCCACTTGAAAATAAAGTAACTATGAGCAATAGTAAGTTGTCATCCTCTTTGTGGACTAGCCATTAGAGGTATACATTTTGCCAGTGGATTTTACAGCTATCTGCTGCTCAGAAGTCCTGATTCCTATTCCAGGTTCTGAGAGGAGTGTGCTTTAGTGATTACAGACCCTTCTTCTTCTGTGCTGTCCAGCCCAATCCCTTCTGCCCCCACCCCTCCAGCTTGTCCTTGTCCCAGTCTGAGTCTCCCCCTTCCCCTTCCTCCCTCAGCTCCACATCCTAGTCCCATACTAGCAGACCCTGGGCTCCACATCCCAGTCCCCTACCTCTTGACTCCTTGTCCCAGTTCCAGTCCCCTATTGTGATGGGATCCCTGGGGTGCAGCCTGGGACTGTGGGACCTCTGTACCCCTTAACTCTCCAGCCTGGGCCATCTCTCACAACACTTTGTGAGCGATAAGCAGCAAACCCCTCCGGTGCTGTGATCACTCAGCACAACAGCATGTGGAGCCCCACACCCAGTTAAACTGCATGAATGCTCCCAGAGCCACTCATGAATCACACAGAGTAAGACATCAGCCAAATCCCCCCAGTTCCCAGCCTTGTACTTTAGGAATATACTGTCTTGCACTGCTCAAGACTAGCAGTGCAAATTTATTAATTGGTTCACCACTTCGTCAATGGAAAGTAGATATACAACAGTTTTTGCAAACCTGAGCAGGTACCCTTACCAAAAGCTTCAGGCAAACTCACTGGTAAAGATAAACATTTAAACAAATTTATTGACTACAAAAGATAGATTTTAAGTGATTATAAGCGATAGGCAAAAAGTCAGAGTTAGTTACCAAAAGAAAAGAAAATATAAGCATGCAGTCTAAACTCTCAACCCTATTAGACTGAGCAACATCTAGATTAAGCAGTTTTTCTCACCCCACTGGATATTACACTCCTTAATATACAGGTTTGTCCCTTAAACCTGGGCCAGTCTCCACTGTTGGAGTCTTCAGTCTTCTTCTGAGTGTCTTTGTTCCTTGCAGCATAGGTGGGGGCAGGAGAAAGACCAAGCATGTGGCCACTGTGTTCTGTTTTATGTCCTTAGTCTATGTGCTTGGAGAACACAAGTCCAGGCATGTCTTGTGGGCATTGCTGAGTACCCAGGCAAGGCTGAGCAATTCCCCTGCTGTGGCCTTATATAGGTGAGTCATTGCATTGTAGCTCCCTTGCTGGACAATGGCTGGTGATTTCTGTTCAGCAGCCATCTGGGTGTTGGTTACCTCCCTTGTCATTGTTTCTGGAAAGCTAGTATCTGGGTGCTTCCCAAACCAACAGCATATTTTAAGTGACAAATATAGAATATATTCTCATAACCTCATATGCATTAATTATATATATATATATATATATATATATATATATATATATATATATATACATATTTAGGTAGAAAAATGACTTTCAACAGATCATAACCTTTCCCCGATACCTCACATGGCCTGCTTTATATTCAATATCACAATTATATATAAATGCGGAATATGTAGATTACAGGGAGCTCCCCCAAGGTATGGAATGTCACACCCACACCTTGTACCAGTCTCCCCCATTGCCACTCCCTTGCCCCAAGGTCTGGCTCTTCACTCCTCTGCATTCCAGCCAGGCTTCTTCCTCCTTACTGCCTGGACACCAGAAGGGGTAGCACTGAGAGCACAAGAGAGACTGTCTCCCCGCTCTCAGGTCCTGTGCCTGGCATCGTAGCAGCCCTAGTTGCCTGGAGGAGCAATTGCAGCCTGGCCTGCTCAGTAGAGACTGAATCTTTGGAGATTTTAGCTGCTCAAACCCTAACTAGTCTCTACTGAACATATGCAAACTGAAATTTTTCAGAGACTTATACATTTGCCAAATGTGAGTGAATTTTCACAGGGACAGGAAGAAGCATATCCCCAGCACTAGGACAAGCTATCTGCAAAATGTAAACTCCTGTCTCCAAACCATGAAGTGCTAGAACTTCTTAATGAAAGAGCTGTATGAATTTTTGAATTTTTTTGTCACTAGTACCACCTAAAATATATGATAGTTGTACATATGATTGTTGCATTATCCTCCATGCTTCATCATATATTGCTCATCTTTTTAGATTGTAAGCACTTTAGGGCACTATGTTTGTATAGTTCCTAGCCCTGTGCAAATATCTCTGCTTGGTGTCTGTATGTACAGCAGTATAATAAAATAATATGCATATGCTTTGTAGACTGCACTATTTTCAGCTGGTTTCCAGATGCAATTCATGGTGTTGAATTTCAAGCCTACCTGGCTAGCATAATGGCAGTTTCTCTCTTTGTGCTCTTTCCTAGCAATAAAGGTTGGCTTAAATGCTCTTGCTAACAGACTTAGCTTCTACATTTATACCTTTATGTCTAATGGTAGAGGAACTTGTCTCTGGAATTTATTTTCCTCCACTGATCCAACAGATGCTAAGTTTCATGACCTTCAAAGTATGCAGTAAGGCCTATATGTACACTCAGGCCAGTTGTGTGCAGCTGAATTTTTGAAATGGTTACGTGGGATTTTTAAAATTAATTAGCATCATTTAGACAAATGCTGTCCCAAGTCATCCCCCTTGTGGCTTGCAATGGCCCTACAGTCACATTGCCTCAGTCTCCTTTTGAGTTCCCCCAGAGCAATCAAGTCACAGCCAAGGTCTTTGAAACAATATTTCCCCTGTCCTGGAGTTAGTTTATTCAACAGCATTCAGTCCCCTTTCTGCTTACCCCTCAGATTTAAGGTAATTTAAGGTAACGATTTAAGTCCTCCTTCTTGGGATATAACCGCATTTGCTCCAACCCCTCAGACAGAGACAAACACCTACAAGATCTCTATCATGCATTCCTACAACTACAATACCCACCTGCTGAAGTGAAGAAACAGATTGACAGAGCCAGAAGAGTACCCAGAAGTCACCTACTACAGGACAGGCCCAACAAAGAAAATAACAGAACGCCATTAGCCATCACCTTCAGCCCCCAACTAAAACCTCTCCAACGCATCATCAAGGATCTACAACCTATCCTGAAGGACGATCCATCACTCTCACAGATCTTGGGAGACAGGCCAGTCCTTGCTTACAGACAGCCCCCCAATCTGAAGCAAATACTCACCACCAACCACACACCACACAACAGAACTACTAACCCAGGAACCTATCCTTGCAACAAAGCCTGTTGCCAACTCTGTCCACATATCTATTCAGGGGACACCATCATAGGGCCTAATCACATCAGCCACACTATCAAAGGCTCGTTCACCTGCGCATCTACCAATGTGATATATGCCATCATGTGCCAGCAATGCCCTTCTGCCATGTACATTGGTCAAACTGGAGAGTCTCTACGTAAAAGAATAAATGAACACAAATCAGACGTCAAGAATTATTACATTCAAAAACCAGTTGGAGAACACTTCAATCTCTTTGGTCACTCGATTACAGACCTCAGAGTGGCTATTCTTCAACAAAAAAACTTCAAAAACAGACTCCAACAAGAGACTGCTGAATTGGAATTAATTTGCAAACTGGATACAATTAACTTAGGCTTGAATAGAGACTGGGAATGGATGAGTCATTACACAAAGTAAAACTATTTTCCCATGTTATTTCTCCCACCCCCCACTGTTCCTCAGATGTTCTTGTTAACTGCTGGAAATAGCCTACCTTGCTTGTCACCATGAAAGGTTTTCCTCCTTCCCCCCCCCCGCTGCTGGTGATGGCTTATCTTAAGTGATCACTCTCCTTACAGTGTGTATGATAAACCCATTGTTTCATGTTCTCTGTGTGGGTATATCAATCTCCCCTCTGTATTTTCCACCAAATGCATCCGATGAAGTGAGCTGTAGCTCACGAAAGCTTATGCTCAAATAAATTTGTTAGTCTCAAAGGTGCCACAAGTACTCCTTTTCTTTTTGTGAATACAGACTAACACGGCTGCTACTCTGAAACCTTGGGACTATGTCTTTAAATCCTGGCCTCCCTGGGCTGTGACTTGCCCCTCAAGTTTAGGGGTTACACAGGATTTAAGTCTTCCCTTTTGGGAGTGTGGGCTGGTTAACTTCTTTCCTCCAGGAGGGGCTTCAGCAGCTTTCCCTGACTGGACTTGGAGCTAAAATGGAAGTATTTTTCATCAGTTTATGTATGTATGGTGAAATTGATGTTTATTAACATTTACTGATACAAATCTAATACTTAAAACTCATAATGAAAAATACAGGTAACGTATTGTTGAAGCAATTTCAATTTTTTTCATGATTGTGTTAGTGCCCAGAGACCCCAATCAGGATTAGGGGACCATTGCTTTAGGTACTGTGTAAACACATACAAACATAAGATGCCTGTCATGAAGAGCTTAAATCTAAATTCCCAATGCAGCTCAATAAAACAGAGAAGGGTAGAGGAAATGATTACAGCATACAAACAAAGTGATTAAGCTGTGATGGGCCCATATTGTTAATTGTGTATGTGACGGGTTGGCCCACTTGAAGGTGCCACTTGATGTACAAGGATACCACTGAGCCCACCTGGGCCCCCTTTGTCCTCCCTTGCTGAGCCAGGCTCTTAAGCCTCCTCTAGAACATTCACAGGCAGGGCCACACCTAGTTGCAGAAAGATACAGATGCTGAGATCAGCTCTGGGAAGACTCAGTTTAAGGGACTTGCCCCAGCACTCAGGTACTCACCTTCCTTGGAGTGCAGACCCAAAGGTATATTGTCTTGCGTTGTATAGAAAGATCTGAACAGTGCAAGCTCATAAAAATATGCCCTCTCCTTCAGTGTGAAGAGAGATATACACAGTTTCTTGCCCCCGCACTAGATATGGATTGCACAATCTGGGTTTAATAATAAAAAAAAACAAGTTTATTAACTATAAAAGGTAGATTTTAAATGATTATAAGGCAGTGGTGGGCAACCTGCGACCCACGGGCCGCATAGCCTGTCAGGGTAATCCGCTAGTGGGCCACGAGACAGTGTTTACACTGACAATCCACAGGCATGGCCACCCGCAGCTCCCAGTGGCTGTGGTTCGCAGCCACCCGGTTTATAGTTTATCATTTATTATTATGATTTAATTGCAGTAACACCTTTTTCTTCTTCTTCGAATGATGTCTCCAGTATGGAGGTTGTCAACCACCACCGTCCATCTTCTGCTGTCGTGACAGGCACAGCATTGTAAATCTTCCACTCTTCTTTGGATACCAGCCCATCTGGCGATTTTTCTGACGTAGCTGGTTTTCTTCCTCTTCCTGATTTACCTGTGATCTTGCCTGACAGTCTGAGTGCTGGAATCAAGTCACTCTGCGATTGATGATCAATGTGTTCACAAAAATATGTTATTCTCCTACCTAGGATCTCAAGTAACTGTCCTGGATCCCAATAGGATCTCAAGTAATTGTGCTATTTTTAAATTCATCCTTCTCATCATCTCATCTATAGTTCTGGTTATTCAGCTATATTATTTTTCCAATTTTCCAGGAGTCGATTTTATACAGGATGCCTGGTCACCACATCAGTGCACCCAGTACTCCATTTTACACTGTCTTGCCTGGGAACAAGGAAGCTAGTCAGATTGCAAAACTTCTTTGCAGGTTTAATTATACTGTACAACTTTCCATGTCAGTTGGTACTAGCAGGTAGTTTCACAAATATTTTCTATGAACAAATATCATTGATCCTTTGGGGATCATCAGCCTTTCCAGAATCCCTTCTGGTAGGGCAATTGCATGCCACTATTGTTAGGATTGGCTGTAGGCTTATTTAATTGCAGCCTACATTTGCCATGTCCAGTACTGTCTTTGGGCTTTTGTGGTATTGTCAGTACTGTGTCAGATTGTCTGCAATTGCTTATTTGACATGTCTCCCTGGTTATATTGCAGCTAGCCTTCATAGCTAAAGGCCGTTCCACTATCTGCAACCATGGATATGCTCGGTGGTAGATGCTGCTTCCCCTTGGAATGATTACCCAGGGTACCTAGGGACCCAAATCATAGACCTATACCCCACTGTGCTAGACACTGTATGAACACACACACCCACACCCACATACACAAAGATTGTTCCTGTCCGAAGGAATTTATAAACTTCTGTTTCTTCTTTCTTTGTTTTTATGTATGTATGAATGTACTTAGTATAGGATGGGGTTGGGCTGAGGAATGGCAGAAGGAGTTGAGTAAATTGGAGCAAGAAAGTGGGATAAAATAAGGAAGGGAAAAAGAAACTGAGGAAGGAGAAACAGAAATGACTAAAGGAAATAAGGAGAGGAAGGAGAGGAGAATGGAAGCAGGGATAGTGAGACTGGAAACAGAGGGACTGTGAGGGAGATAGACAGGAGAAGAGGAAAGCCAATGAATTAGTACACAAAAATTAATTATTTTTGTTACAAATTGTACAAGAGGCCAGATTCTATTTTCACTCTCACTGGTCATAGTAATTGCACTTACATTTTAAAAGGTATATGCTTTATTTGGGTTCCAGACAGATACTTTTCCAAGGCAGCCTTCAAATCAATTGTAATAAATTGTAGGATTGAAGTCTATGTAGTTTAAAGCTTTCTGTTCCCTCCCACTTTCCAAGTGTTCACATATGCCAAACAGTGGTAGACACTTATTTTATCCAAATATTTCTTCTTCTTCCTTGGAAACAGTCATAATTCCAGAGGTTCTGGGCCAGATTCTGTCCTCAGTTACAGAGTTGTAAATCCTGATAGTGACAGTGAAGAGGGAGTCCTTGAATAAATGGAATATTCACTTTCTAATTCTGGAACAAGAGTCTAACCATTCGTTCGCATGTGTGAACACTTGGGAATGTTGGCGGTAATAGGAGGAAGTTTTAAAGTACATACATTCCAATCCCACAATTTATTACACCTGATTTGAAGCTGATAAACTCATCAGGATTCCTGTGAAAGTCTAAATCCTTTTTAAAATATGTCAAATATTTGATTTCGCCTTCTCAGTGAAAATACAATTGACTTAGTTGCCACACCTTTACTTCATGAGACATAGAAAGATATCACTCTTCACATAAGTCATTACTTATACTATAGGTTCAGCTTTGGTGAATTTATCTACTTCCAGTCAATAAATTAGAACTTTTGTAGTGATGCTGCTGACATCAGATCTGTCCATGAGAGCTGTAGCATGGAGAGTATAAATACATCAGTTTCACTTCCATGGTGTTTATGAAGAGATATATTATACTTTATTTATTTATTTTTGAGCTAGAGCAAGTGCTTTCAAACCATAAGATGGAATTGATTAATTTTAATGGTATTTTTAAATAAGGTCAGCCTCACCATGGATCTGTGGATGACAAGACAGATAAAACTCAATACAACAATGCTTGAAGTGGAAAGTATAAGTGTCTATACCCTCACTTTTCACTGCTGTCAGTTGAAAAAATAATTAAAAGATAATTGGTATATGCCATAACTTTTTTCCAAGTTTGAGTAATGAGACAGTGAATTCAAAGCTAGGATTTGTGATCCTTTAGTGGAATTATGATTAGCAAAACTCCAGTAGAAAATACATACATTTCTAGAATTGCAAGCACAAATGTTCAAATTTAAACGTAAACTTTACATTCTGGTGTCCTAGTGATAATGATCTGTACTAATGTGTGAGGGACCTATATGCCATTGCTAGTTCAGGTCTCTTGCTGGGACTTTGTAGAGGCAGAATGCTCAGTGGTTACTCTTTTGACTGATTAAGTAGAATTATTATATGCATCCGATGAAGTGAGCTGTAGCTCACGAAAGCTTATGCTCTAATAAATTTGTTAGTCTCTAAGGTGCCACAAGTACTCCTTTTCTTTTTGCGAATACAGACTAACACGGCTGCTACTCTGAAACCTAAGTAGAATTATGGTTTCCATCTACATATCCTGATTCAGAAAAGCACTCAAGCACATGCTGAAGTCCATCCCTACTCAAAAAAAGCACTTAAAATCACATTTAAGTTCCATTGACTTCAATAGGACTTAAACACATACTTAAAATTAAGCATGTACTTAAGCACAGTTCCAAAATAAGGATGTTTTAATGAACAGAGACCAGAGCCATGTTTATTCCTCTGCAACTAGAAGGGTGACCAAAGTATGTGGACCATTGAGGATAAGTTAAATTTGTTTTGATTCTCAGATACAGAGATCCCATAAAACAAACAAAGAAAACAAAACGACAAAACCCTAAATGTAGAAATGGTAGAATATATCATTTTATTTTATTTTTTGTTTAATCTTAAAAATTTCTCTGGTTTTCATGTATTTAATTAGCTGAACATCCTTCTGTTTTGGGTCAAACTATTTACAATATGAACTCAAAAGAATCCCTCACTGTGGATGGTGAATAACATAATTTAAAATATCATCCTTTCATACTCATTGAGTTGGACCTTTTTCATTATCACTTCATTTCTTTCTTGCGTCACACACAAAAATGGCAGGCATGACCTTGTACCGTAGGTGCCGTTTACCATGGGACACATATATGTTCCCCCATAGCAACAGGTGTTCTCGTCTTTCCAGGGCATCCACAGCTAGGGTGAAGTGCACTAATCATCCTTTCCTACCACCACCATGTAATAATGGTGTCACAAAAGTGTTTGGCTTGGGCTGCTGACTTCAGTCTGAGTCTCAGGGTGGGGCCGTTAGGAAGGAATTAGTTGTAGTGAGACAAAAGAAGCTTTAATATTTCTAGTCTATCCCCCGCAGGAAAATTATGAGCCTAACACACCAAGGGCACGCAGAAGAGCCCAGCCCTTCAGCCACTTCTGCTCCTTCTCAGAGCCACTGCTCCTCCGCACATTACCCGCCCCGACCCCCTGGCATTTGTCGTGGCACTGTGAGAGGGTTGCCGAGGTGGGATGGAAGTGGGGCAAGCAGCTCGACTGACCCGTGCGCCTTACACAGGCGTGAGGCTCTCTCCGGGGGCGTATTGCACAGCGTGGTTGACATGAATTGACGCAGGGTGGAGAGGGCTGGTATTTGCTTCCTTTCTGGGCAGGGGGGAGCCTTTGAGGAGGAAGAGCTGGATTAACTAGCAGTGCGAGAGGCTGAGCTCTCCAGGTCCTCGAAGAAGCGGGCGTGAGTCCCATGGCTAGAGAGGGGGAAGCAGCCGCGCAAAGGAAGTGCGCAGCCTCCATTTTGGCAGAGGGAGCGAGGAGAGCCTGGCTCTCGGTGTCTTGCCGCCTTTGCCGCTCTGAGCCCCGCGGACCACCCCCAGGGCATTGCCTGGGGCGCCCTGCGTGTGTCACTGCAAGGCAGAGGCGCTTCAAACTGGCCCCTTTCTGAGCCTCAGCTTGGTTTGAATTGGTCCCAAGTTCCCCGCAGCAGCTTCCGACAAAATGGAGGACGTTACCACCACCACTACTACCACCACCACCACCACCAGCAGCAGCAGCAGCAGCTCCTCCAGGAGCCATGGCGGCTGCTGACATGGCTCCCTCCCCCAGCGTGGGTGGGAGTCCTTTGTGGAGGAGGCGACGGGACTCCTGAGTGGGGCATGGGTGTGGAGAGTCTCTGCCCCGGGGGAGGGGACTGTGCGCTCTCTCGCTCTTCTGTGGGGGAGGGTTTCCATTAGCCACACTCTGTCCTTCATGGAAATGGCTCCAGCCCAGGTTTACAGCCCTGCCGGAGGCGGGGCCCAACCTATAAGAAGCTGTGGACGAGCTGTGCCCGACCTGCCCTCGGCGACCATGGGGTGATTGCCCCGTGCCCACAACTGGGGCTGTTGCCCATGGGGACTCAGCAGAAGGATGGGCTAGGTAATACTCTCCCCACCCCACCAGTTGTCTGGATGAGCGTGGCCAGCCTTGTACCCAAACTTCTGCAAGTTACTGTCAAACAGCAGCACTGGGAACCGGAGCAGAGCCCCCGTCGCCTCCCAGCCCCAATACTCGGGTATTAGAACTGCTGCTGCTGGTGGGCAATGAAATTCGGGTTTCTCTAACCTGATGGATTAAAGTGGGAAGAACGGTGGGCGTGGTTAGAAGAAAGATTGGCAGCTTTTAGACCCAACCTGCTGCAGGAATCTCTGATGGACGGACGGTCCGTCCAATCGGCTTGCCTACCGCTAAAGCTCTCCCTCTGTGGGAGCCAATGGGCGGGTTAGGGTGGGCGCTCTTCCCCAAGCTCGGTTGGCCCTGCTCCTCCTTCCCCTCGCTAGCAGCTGCGCTTAGCCCGGGACTGGACCGAGTTAGAGTTGAGGCGGCGGAGGAGTAGCGCGGAGTGCGTGTGACCGGGGGGAGGGGGAGCCCCGTGCCTGTGAGCGGTGGGGAGCTGGGTAAGGTGGGGATGGGGAGTGCCGCACCCTAGGGGCGGACGGGGGGCAGCTGGAGGCTCAGAGCTGCCCTTAGGGCGGGGATGGGAGGGGAGCCGCCGTGCCTCACAGACACCCGGGCTAAGTGCCCCACTGTGGCGTCGCTGCTGCCGCCTCTCGCTACGGAGAGGAGCGGGTAGGACCGGGGCAGCCCCAGTGACTATCTCGCTCTGGTGGGGGCGAAGGGGGTAAATCGGGGGCGGGCTGGGGCAGAACCGGGGGCGCAGGGGCATTTGGGGGGAGGGGTGTTTCAGTTTTAGCGCCTCCTATTTTAACTCGCTCCCTCCCCCTCCGGGCCCTCCGCTGTTGTTGTGCCCAGCTTCCTCGCCCCCTCCCGCCCGCGGGTGTCTCCCTCCCTTGCCCGGCGCTGCGCTCCGCGGATCCTGCCGCCGCCGCTGCTGCTCCCCTCCCGTATTGTTTGGCTGGGTGTCTCTAATGGCGGACAGGAGGCGGCAGTGCTGCCGGCCGACTGCAGGGGGGCAAACCCGAGACCCGGGGCAACTGCTGAGGGAGCGAGCGGGGCGTAAGGGCGTTATTCCGGCACAGAGGGGTGGCTGCTGAGGGCTCTGTGCCCCCCGCGGCAGGGGACTCCGCTGAGGGGCTGTTCGGGCAAGTTAGCAGGTAATAATCCCCCTTTCTCTGCTGCCGGGCTGCCTCTTACTTGCACCTTCCCAGGAAAGGCCCCGGGGCAGATCCGTGCAATCCTTTCTGCAGCGGGGAGCTGGATAGCTCTTTGGGGTAATACCCCATAACCTACTGGGAAGGCCATGTGTAGAAGTGGGGGGAGGGAAGTGGCGGGCAATGCAGGTAATACCTGCCCTGGCAAAGGGGACGCTGCCGACCTCCCCTCCTCCCCCGTTTTCCCGGCCGCATGTTAACCCCCATGCCTTTCCCCTAGGCTCCAGCCCAGTTTGGTGCAGCCTTGGCAGAGACCAGAAGGGAGAGGAGCTCCATTGTGAGTGCTATTTATGTATCTATTTCTGCCTCAAGTAGCCCTGTCTAAAGGGGGCTCAGCCGCGTTGTGTGGGGATCGGGGTAAGAAGAGGAAAGTCCGGGATAGGGTGGGGGAGATGCCTGGGTGCAGCAGCTGCTGCCCTGGGGCGAAGCCCCTGTAATGGCTGTGAGGCGGCTCCTCCTCGGGGTGGGCGCTGCTGCTGCAGGCATCGCTCCTGCAATACCAACTCCAGCAAGCAGACGACGGGCTCCTGCTGCTGCTGCTCATGTTACTTAGCTGGGGAGGGGGGAGGGCATATTTCGGCTGCCCTCTAGAGTTTTAGATTGTACATTAAAATACACAACGTGACACATTTAGCCATCTTTAATTTTTATATCTTTCCTGTAACCTGCCTGTAGGAGTACGGGGGAAGGCAGAGATCTAAAATAATCCAGTAATTCGCAGAGCCTATTCCGGTGTTTGGCCTTTGTGTAGTTGGATCAGTTCTTGCTGCCTGCGGGTTTGCTTGGGTGATTCTGTCGGGTGCTATTGGGGTTTCACGTGTCACAGCAATGTTCCTGTGTTAAGCAACCATCTGCGTTACTCTTTCCCCAAAACCCCTGAGGTCACCTGAGAAACCCACACCTTGTCACTGATCCGTTTCAGTGTCTCATCGGTATGGGATTTTCGAAGCAGATTGTGTTCTCTGTTAGGTCACCTAAGGAGAGACCGATTATTGATCCCTATTCACATAGGTTCTGTAACTTGTCGCAGGTTTGCACCTTTTTAGTAATGTTCTTTTCTGCGCTCTGTGGAATCACGAATCCCAAAATTACAAAGTAGCGCAGTGAAGGCGAAAGTAATATTAGTATCTAGACACAATGTATTTTGAGAGCTCACGGGACTGGATGCTGTCGGTGCTGCAGGGTTTCGCCACTGGAGGCCGCTGCAACGATCTATTGATTGCACTGAAACATCTCGTTAACAAACGTGCTGGAGGCAGAACAAAACAAGAAGTCAGAACATACTTCGGGCAGTAAACTCGGTTTTGTGTAGAAGGATTCCAAATCTGAAAATATTCCTAAACATTTAATCATCTTGTTTGATATCTAAATATTACATAGGATAGTCAAAGAAAGTAAAAAGGAAGTTCTTTTCCAGCAGCATTGGGCAGTAACTTTACTTTGTACTTTTTATTATGTACATGGATACAGAGACTAGGTGGCTCCCTAAATAAATCCACAGCTCTAATTCTCTGTCATACATGTTTGTATTTATTCTGAAATTCTAAAATGAGCAGTAACACTGACCATTAGTTTCAGAGTAGCAGCCGTGTTAGTCTGTATTCGCAAAAAGAAAAGGAGTACTTGTGGCACCTTAGAGACTAACAAATTTATTAGAGCATAAGCTTTCGTGAGCTATCCGATGAAGTGAGCTGTAGCTCACGAAAGCTTATGCTCTAATAAATTTGTTAGTCTCTAAGGTGCCACAAGTACTCCTTTTCTTTTCACTGACCATTAGCACTCACACAGCCTCTAACTATTAAAGAGCTTGTTCTAATATAATCTCTGTTTTGCTGCAGTACCTTATTTTTAATTTTTATGTTTCTGTTCTGCCTGTGGCATAAGGCTACCTTCCAGCCTCAGTTCTGATTCATTATATATTCCAGTGTAATAACTATTGTAGACTTTGTCTGTAGTACATGTTGCTGTAATAGCTAAGTTCTGAGTAACATAGCTTATGTCAGCAATGCAAAATTCTACTAGCCTTCTCACTCAGGGCAAGTAACTTTTTTATTTATTTTTTTTTGGATGAGTGAGTAAATATAATTAGGTTTATTTATAATCATCACTATCACTATCACAATGGCAAAGGGAAGGCAAGTGTATTATTGTGCCTGGATGAGTACATTTTCATGACAGTCTTGCATGGCCACCTGCTAGAAGACAAGAATAGCTTTATGCAATACTCCTTCTATATAAAAGTGTAGATAAGAACCAAACATCTTGAACCATCATTGTGTTCTAAAGGCAGACGTATGGAGCAAATCCCTTTTTACAAAGCCTCTATTTCACCATATTAATAAACTAAGTCATCTTAATTCTTCATTGACCCTAAATGTTTTGTTCCATTCTACTGTTGCTCTTTCTTTGGAATAAAATGTTGGGAGGGATTGTTTTGACAAGTATATAAAAACAAAGTGAATTTGAAATTCTATATCTTCTATGAATTGAGCTTGTGCAAAACATACGTGAATGCGTGTGGAACCAAGGTTTCAGTTGATTTATTTTCCAACTCTTTTAGTAGATTTTGTTGACTCAGTCTTGGCTATTTGTTATGCCTTGTCCATCACTACTGTTTTTACATTGCTGTGGCATCTTTCATCCCAAAAACTTTATGTATTGTACAGAGAGCTACTGAAATCTAGCTTACATCTTTTATGGTGGATGGCAACCAACCAGACACACTGGATAATAGGGAGAATGGGAAATTTGATCAAGGACATTAGGGCCAGTACAACTACTAATGAAAAATGCTACAAAATCTTTGACACTTGTGAAGAGCAGGTTTTTTATGTTAGATTTTCTTCCAAAAGGCCTGTTTTCCTCAAATGGCAATGAATTCTGTTTAAAGTACCCTAGAATGATGAGGGGTTGTGGTACAGGCAGCCTAGTTGGATCAAACCTGCTGGGGAGAGAACTTGTCTTCTCCAGGAAATTGGATAAAAATTTGTTTAATGTAGACCTTATAACTGTGTGTGTTTAGAGTCTTCTTGGCTAGCAGAGTTCAGTTTTGTTTCCTGTCAAAAGCAATTCATTGCAACTTTGTTTTATTATTCAAGCCAAATTTTTGCCTCAGTGATTTAGGTTATGTCTACACTAGCACTTGTATCAGCAAAACTTTTGTTGCTCAGGAGTGTAAAAAAACACCACCCTGAGCTACAATAAGTTTTGCTGGCATAACGTGCACAGTGCTCTGTCGGTTGGAGATAACAGGAGAGAACTCTCCTGTTGACATAATGCGACTACATGAGTGCTTTTACAGCAGCACAGCTATATCGCTGTGCCTCTGTACGCTTGTCAGTGTAGACATGGGCTTAGTCATGTTGCCTTCCTGGAGCCTGTGACTGACTAGCTTTCTTATGGATGGGAGACTGTTCTTTTTGAACTTTGTTCCTTACTGCTTGTAGGGTGCCTGCTAGTCACAAGTGTTCCTGAAACTGGAAATTACTATGTCCTTCTGTATTGTTGGTTTCTTGTCCTTTGTGCTCTTCATGCAGGACCACAGCTTATTTCCTAGTCACTTGAGTCCTAATACTATTAGGAAAAATCTTTCACCTGAAAGAAGTTAAGAAATGGACTAGGAATATAAAGACACCTATGGTGTATAGTTAACTTTTATGCCCCTTTTCACTTGGTACCTTGATATATTGATTAGACTCAACTTGCATGTACTTAAATAGTGATTTTTTTTTGCAGTCTAAGGCCTCTTCCAGTTTCTGGAAGTGATCAGTTAAAAGATAAAACTTTATTAATCTGTGAAACTCAGTGCCACTAGATATCATTGAGTCCAAGAGCTTTATAGGATTGTGTGTGTGTATGAGAACATCCACAGTTCCATGATAGGATTAAAATTTTTTTAAAGAAGGGATAAAAACTTTAATGCTTGAGGACTTAACTCTTGTCAGTTAGTGCTGGTCTTAAGAGACTTCTTATAGACAGTTATTTCATAATTGTCCACTACAAGGTTTCTTGCATCTTCCTCTGAAGCATTTGGTACTGGTCATGGGCAGGATAATGGTTTATGTGGATTGCTGTTCTTATCTGATATGGCAATTCCTGTGGTCTTGAAACAACCAGGCTGCTTTCTGCTGGGAGTCTAATTTGGGGCTCTTGTTGACAGCCTAACTTGTATTGGTGTGTGTTCAAATTATTTTAACTGGGAAATGTTTACAAAGTTATTTCTGTTAACATTTATAATTTAGGCTGGGAAAGTCTTACTAATTCAACATATCCAAAATGAATCCGGGTCATTCAACTCTGTACTCAAATGAGTATTTTCAGATTGATGCATAGTCTGTATAGACTTGAAACTAAAACCCATTTGAAGTAGAATCTTGTGTGGGTGATACACACGCGCACACACACACACTTTGGAGCTATTTTTTTTTTAAATGTTTAAACTCCCTTCTGTCCCCATCCTGCACTAAGTCACACTGAATGATTATTTGATGATGATCTCATGCTTTGGGTGGTAATCTCACTTCAAAATTTAAATTCAAGATTTTCAGTAACTTAAATTTGAATCTTTCTTTGCTATTGCACGTCAGGTGTGCACGGTTTTAGATCTCTAGAACATTCAGCATTTAAATGTGTTGCTGCTGCTTAGAATACTTAAAACATTTTTGCAGACTGATTTATTGCAAGAAACTACATACATAGAATACTATATTTGTTCATTTAAATAAATGTAGCACTCCTTCATTTTTGTCCATGCTGGAAAAAGCTTTATTGTTGGGTTACCTGGAAGAATTTTATTTTTATTGTAATTGCACCAAAGGTGCTAATCTGGACTGGAACCCCATAGTGTGACAGGTGCAATACAGATATCTAGAAAGACATGGTCCCTGCACAAAGAACTTATCTTTCATTTGTCACTTCTCATGTTAATGAGAATGTGGAAAAACAAGCATTATCTCCTTTTTTTTTTTTTTTTTTTTTTTTTTTTTTCCCTTCCCCAGTCTTGGATATTATGTGAATTAGCTGTGTGCACATTTTAACAATACCAAATCACTTAAAAGTATTGTCCTTCTGCTCTGACTTGGTTGTCATCAGTTGGACCAGAAGAAGGTCATTGGAAGAGGGTAGTGGCCTTACATCAGTTTAGGGGAGGGCATTCTATCTGCATGAGGCATCATAGTGGAAAGCATGAAGATGGCTGTCAGAAGAGGTCAAACTGGCATTTGAGGTTGTCATAATTATGGCAGAGCAGGAAAGTTGATAGTTAGTTATAATTACAGTTACAGCAGCATACTGAGGCATAAATTGAACCATCTGTCATCTCTCTTCTCTCTCTCCTTCTCCTTCCAATAGAAAAAAGGTGCAAGCTGGAGTTGCATACTGGGAAGGATTTCTTTTGATTTGTATCATTTGGGTGTACATTGACACCATGGTAATGAATGCTATTTACATGCCTATTAAAAAAAAATTACTATGCTAACTTCACATCTTTTACCTCGGTTCAGGATCAATTTTCATAGAGTTTAAGGTCAGAAAGGACCAACAGATCATCTTGTCTGACCTGTATATCACAGGCCAACAGCACCACCCAGTAACTGCTTATTAAATCCAACAACTAAAATTAGATCAAAGTATTACAGCTCACAGAGACTAGACTTGTGTGTTAACGGCAGAGAATAGGGGGGCCCAAGGTACTCCAGTGCCTGAGGCCCCTGCAACAGCAGGGAAATTGTTAGATATACCCAGATAATCCTGGCAAGTGATCACGATCCACACACTTCAGAGGAAAGCGGAACCCCCTCCTGTTCACTGCCAGTCTGCCATATGTAAGGTAGGGAAGAAATATTCCCCCAGATCAATCAGCATGTGAGCAAGAGCCAAGTACTTGAGAGAGAATGCTCCGTGCCACTTCCGAGACCTGGCACACCCTGCCCAATGTCCCATCTCCAGCTGTGGTCATCCCTGATGCTTCAGAGGAAGGAGACAAAAAAGCCACCCCAGAATACGTGTGTGTGTTTTTCCAGACTGTCCCTTCCTGACCTCTGCAGCTGGCTTGCTGAAATCCTGAAGCATGAGCTTTTAGGAATTTAAGACAAATCTGAAGTGAGCCCCAGGGCTGCTGAATCATGCCTTTTATCACAAGCAACCCCATCATAAAATCACTCATATAAATATGTCCAGCTCTCTTAAAACTAAGTTGTTTCCTCCCCACAACTCCTATTCCAGAATCTCACCCCTCTGATGACCAGAAACTGTCTTCTAATTTCCAGCCTGAATTTGTTCATGGCCCGTTGTATCCATTTGTTCTTGTGTCACTACTGTCCTTTAGCTTAAATAGGTCTTCAGCCTCCCTGGTATTTATCCCCTGATTTATTTATAGAGAGTAATCATATCGCCTCTCTGCCTTCTTTTTTGCTAAACTTAAAAAGGCCAAGCTGTTCCGTTCTCTCATAAAATGGGCCCTCCATTCCCCTCATGATTCTAGTAGTTTTCTGCACCTGTTTCAGTTTGAATTCGTCTTTCTTGAACATGGATGACCATAATATATACTGTATACAGTATTTTAGGTGAGGTCTTATGATGCGTTGTACAATTGCATTAATATTACTCTATCTCTACTGGAAATGCGTCATCCTAGGATCATGTTTGCCTCTTTTGCAGCCGCCTCACAATGGTGGCTCATAATCATTCTCTCGTCAACCTACGGACCCTGGTTTCTCTCATCCTCTGTCACTTCCAATGATAAGCCCCCAGCTTGTAGCAGAAATTCTTCTTCTTAGATTCTAAGTGCATGACTTTGAACTTTGTGCTATTGAATTTCATTCCATTTCTGTCACTTCAGTCTTCAGAGTCATTCAGATCTTCCTGTATAGCATTCTGATCCTCCTTTTATATTGATGATGCCTCCCTACTTTGTCATCAGCAAATTTCATTAGCACATTCCTACTTCTTGTGCCAAGGTCATTTATAAAAATATTGAATAAGATTAGTTCCAAGACCGATGCTTAAGGAACTCCACTAGTAACCTCCATCCAGTTTAGTAATTCATCTTTCAGCACAACCCTTTGCCTTCTCCCCTTGAGTCAGTTCCTTATCTACCTTACGGTTTTTGTATGGATCCCCATCTCCCCTAATTTGGCTGCTAATTTCACTGTGGTAGCATGTGAAAAGCTTTACTGAAATCCAAGTATATTAAATCTAATGTGCTTCTCATCTATAAAAATAATTTATTTTCTTAAAGAATGAAATCTGGTTAGTCTGGCATGATCTACCTTTGGTAAACTCATGTTCATTAGATCCATTTACCTCCATGAATTTAATTATTCTTTCCTTCACAGTTTTAAATCCTCACATACTATGGAGGTCAGACTAACTGGTCTGAAACTGCCCGAATCACTTTTTTTCTCTTTTTTGAACATAGGTATGGTGTTTGCTGTTCTTCAGCTTATGGTAATTCCCTGAATAGCTATTTACTTCTGCATTAAGGATTTTTAATAATCTCATGTGCCTGTTCTTTCAGCATTCTGGGATGGAAATTATCTGGTCCTCCCAATTTGAGCACATCAAGTTTTTAAAGCTTTTCTTCCACCTCAGATGTGGTGATTTCCATATCTAGACATACATTTCTATTAGCTGTACTGCCTTCATGCATGTGCTCCCTATTATCATCCTTAACTGAAAATGGAGGCAAAGTACTCATGTAGTTTTTGGGCCATACCTAGATTATTTTTAGTCTTCCCACACACACTGCATTGTGGCCCAACCTCATCCTTCCTTATCCTCTTTTTATTTATTTAATTTAAAACCCTCATGTTAATTTTCTTGGCAAGAGCTAATTTAGCTTGACTGTTAGCTATTCTCACATTATTCCTACATTTTCTAACCTCCCTTTGCCAATCAACGCCTTTTTCCATTCCCTATATGCTCTCTGCTTACTCCTAATAGCCTTTTTGAGCTGGTTATTCATCTAGCTGGGTCTGGTGGTGAAGTTGTTCTTTACAAGCAATCCCCCCCGCCCCTCTCGATTGGTATGCAAATTTGATAGTTTTTGTATGGTTAATTTGAAGAAATTCCAAGCGTACTCCACATTTAAGTCCTTGACCTCTTCATGCCAGTTAACTTCTGTAATTAATTCCCTTAATTTCTCAGTCTGGTCTTTGAAATAAAAAAAAAAAAAATCAGTTGATGACCTGGTTTTGATTATCCTTCCAATTTTTTTAAACTGAATCAACTTGTGATCACTCAATCCAAGTGATCCAAGTTATTTTACACTCAGCTCTTCTATGCTATCCTCACTGCTTACCAAAACTAAATGTAAAATTGCATCACCTCTTGCTGATTAAGGGACAGATTGATGAAGAAAACTTGTCACCTGTCACATCCAGGAATATCTGGGCCCTACCAGTACTAGTATAATTTATTCCCCAATTGATATCTGAGAAGTTAATCTCTCATTATGCACAATTCCCACAAGTATTTCTCTCTCTCATAATATTAGAGATCACTATCCATATGCACGTCTGACCCTAGGGGTCCATAGTAGACCACTAATGCTATTCAAATAGAACCTCCTTTTACAATCCATCCCTCAATACCCCACCACCTTTTACTTTTTTCTCTCTCATAAACAGCACATGTTCTTTGATTCCTGTATTCCAGTCCACCATGTTTCGGTAATCCCTATGTCTGGCTTGATCTCCTGCACCAGTAGTCCCAGTTCCTCCATTTTATTGCCCAGACTTGTTGCATTCATATAAAAGTTTTTCAGTTGTTTCCCTTGGACCTCATCCAGTTTTCTAGTTAAGTTAGATATAGCCCTTTCACTAAGTATAACACTTACCTGACTACTATTGCAATCAATATTTCACTTTCTTTTTCCTGACTGTCCAAAATTTTATCTTATAAAGGATAACGGTACATAACTATACCTTCATTTAGCTGATTTCCCCCCCCCCCCCGTTTTGAAGCCAGGCATGGAGATTTCACGAGTCTCTCCAACCTACTCTCCATATCTCCTAGTTTTAAAGCTCTTTTTTTATCAGTCATGCCAGCCTTGATCTCAAAGGTTAATATCCCAGGTATTCAAAATTGAGAACATCAGTTGAGAATAGTCTTTCATCAGATACCCCTCAAGGATGAAATATGTCCTGTAGTTTCTGCATCTATCCATCTTCATTGCCTCCCATCTTTGGATCACTTCTAATGCTGGCTTAGAGCCATTGTTGATTTTTTCTTCCTAGATACTATACAGAAAAACAGAAATGTAAGGGGGTGGAACTTCCACAGCATCACCTCCTCATTAAAGGATTTCAGCAAGCACTGAACCAGGCCACACACCTATAAGAAATCACTGAACCTTCAGGCCAGACTCCCACAGAAACTTCAATGTTAGCGGTCAAGTGACTCCTGTCTTTTGTATGCCCAGGTTGAGAGACCTTAAAGAGACCTAGAAAAAGAGGCAGGTGCTCAGAATTTTTTGTATTGGGCCCTTTTTAGGGCTCGCAATCACTGTGCCCTGACAATGTGGAGCCACTTTTCTTTTTTATTAACTAAAAAATAAAATTTATTATCTATTTATTATTTTCTATTTTTATTATTTGTTGAAAATATTACAAAATATTCTATTATTTTTCCTCTGGCTCCACATGCCCTCCTCCCCACAATTGCAAGCATGGTTTTGTCTCTTCCATCTTAAAAAGAACCCTCCTTTGACTCCACTTGTGCCTTCAACTACTGCCCTTTCTCCCTTCCATCTCTAAACTCATTGACTGTGCTGTTTACAGTCACTGTCTGGAGATCCCTTGATGCTCTCCATTCTGGTTTCTGCCCCTTGCATGTGACTGAAACTTGCTCTCTAATGATTTCTATCTAGCCAGATCTGAGAATCAGTACTCCCATCTGCAGCCATCTTCAACACAGACGTCTGTGCACTTCTTGGTCTTCCTTGACTTCCATGACTGTCCTCTCCTGGTTCTCCTCCTGCCTTTTAAAATCACTCCTTCAACATGTCCTTTTGAGGATCCTCCTCATCTCCCTAGCTCCACTTCCAACTTTGGAAGGGGGGGGTTCTTTTGGGATCTGCCCTGGGTCCTCTTCTCTTCTTCCTATACATCTTATCTCTAGGTAATCTCATCTACAAATACAAATTCAACTACCATCTCTATACTGATAATATATAGATCTTTCTCTACTCCAGACCCGTCTCCTTTTTTTCCAACTAAAATCTGTGTCTCTGACATCTCCTTGTGATTGTCTAGTTGTCAGCTCAAGCTCAGTGTGGCTAATGCAGAGCTCTTAATCGTTTTCCCCAAGCCCTCTCCAATACCTCCTTTCTTATTATTTTGGACAACACCACTATCCTTCCTGCGGTTCAGGCCCATGAACTCAGTAACATCTTTGACTTGGACCTTTTTCTAGGTTCTCACATCCTGGCTATATCTAAATCTTACAGGTTTTCTGCATAACATCTCTAAGATATGGCCTTTCTTATTCATCCATCTAGCTAAAACTCTTATGCAGGCTCTCATCACCTTACATCTTGATTACTGCAACATCTTTATCTCTGGCCTTGACAAATGCAGTCTTGCCTGGCTCATATCCATTTGGAATGCAGCTGCATGTATTGTTTTCTTAGCCCATCACTTAGATCATGTCACCCCTCTGTTTTTTTTCCCCTTTACTGGTTCCTCCTTCTCTACTTAATCAGACATAAATTGCTTGTCTTCATTTGCATGGCCAGTCCCCACCCTGCCTGTCATCTCATTCACTATCAAAATGCCCACTCTTGCCTCTGCCATCATGGTCCAAGGAATCTCCATTGCCCACTTATTACGTTTTCAAACAAATGTTGTCTTGCTTTGTCCTGGGAGAGACTCCCTGCAGATATCTGCAAAGCTATCTCATTAACTTCCTTTAAAATTCTCCTTTGCTGTGATGCCTACAGAAAACTTGACAATAGTGAGGCTGCTGGGCTGAGACAGTTGCATGTCATGCTGACCAATACTGTCTCATGGTTTTTGTGGTCTCCTGTTTTGTAGCCATCTCTTGTCTTAGATTGTAGGCTTCTGGGGAAGGGACCCCCTTTTTTTTTTTTGGTTCTGTTTGTACACAGTGGAATCCTAGTCAATGACTATGGTTTCAGGGGGCTATAATGATGATGATATGATAAAATCTGTAATGTATTGGTAAAGAATCACTATCAGTCTGTTTTTTGATGGTGCTGTGCAATAGGCTTAGTTTTCCATAAAACATTCTATATAATCTTTGATCTCAGATTAAATATTTTAATTTTAGCTGAAAAGTAGGATATTAATGTGTGTCCGCTTTATGCTCGGACTAGTACTCTAGTTAGTAGTGACATACACCATTTCATATCAGGTGGATTGGCTTTATATAGATCTCACCATAAATGTATGTTTGTTTGTTTGTTTGTTTTTTTTTTATTTAGGTTAAAAGAATGGGCGGTTCTTTGAGTGCTTGCTCATGTCCATTCCATATTGGGGGGTGGGTGGGTGGGTGTGTGTGCGCGTGCGTGCGTGCGTGTGTGCTTGCCACGTGCATTGGTGCTGGAAGTTTTTCCCTTAGCAGTATCCGTAGGGGACTGGCTCTGGCGCCCTTTGGAGTGGTGCTGCTGGCTCCCCCACCCTCAATTTCTTCTTGCTGCCGGTGATGGTGCTGGAACTTCTGCTGCTTTGGCTAGCCTTTGCTTAGTTCAATGTGTCTCATGGATGTTTCTTATAAAATAGTTGTATATAGTTTAGTATTTACCCTTAGTGTTAGTTCTAGTTAGTTGGTCCCGGACAGGATTCAGCCTAGGGGCGGGTCATGCCCCAGTCCCCAGGCTTTAAACTATGCAATCCTTGTAAGCGGCCCATGCCTATCAGCGACCCACACGTTAGCTGTTTAAGGTGTGTAGGAGGACAGATAAGCCACAAGGGTCACATCTGTAAGTTGTTCAAACCCAGAACAAAAAAGGAGAGAGACATCCATCTCAGGGCACACCTGATGGCGTTGGCGCTGACCCTGGCACTGGAGCAGAGGTCCGACTCAGCCCTGAGCACTGCAGCGTCAGTACAGAGTGCCCCGCCGGTGCCATTTGCTATCCGGCACCGATCCCCGGCCAAGAAGCCCAAAAGGTCAGCGAGGGGAAGATCTTCCACTTCCCGCAAGGGAAAGGAGAGAGCTGGAGGAGAGCCAAGACTTGAGCTGGGCAGCTCAACACCTCCGTCAGGGAGTCGGGCCCCAGTGCATGTCGAAGGGTCGAGCCCCTCCCGTACTATGCCTTCTATATCGGAGAGTGACAAGGGCCTCTGTCAACTCAAAGTCCCGTCGATGCCTGAGGCCCTGCAGGCAGCACAGGAGATCCTGTCGCTACCGATGCTGCCCACACCAGCTTCAGTGGTACCCAAGCCCAGGGGTAAACCCACCTTGAGCCATCATGCCTCGGACTTTGGGAGGCAGGCTCAAAGAAGCCCTCTTTGGTCTCTGGACCTTGGGCACCGACCGTGAGATTCGAGGCACGGCTCGCCAGTAACCTGATGCAGACCTGCAGAGGCATGCACCCCCCGGCATGAGTGTTCAGACTGATCCATCATGTCTCCAATGCCTTGGCACCAGTCCCGAGACCGATCTGCGGAACAGGGTCACCAGTTACCTGCCTGTTGGTGCCCATCATCAAGATGCAAATCCCCTCGATCAGGGAGGTTCTACTGACGACCAGCCTGTTCCGTCTCCTGGTCCCACCCTATATCCCGGTACAGGTCAAGCAGCGTGAGGCATAGATCGCTAGTCTACTGACGTAGATCCACCGAATGTCAAAGATTCCCGGGGTCCCACGGGAGGAACTTATCCCAATTGGACAAGTCGGTGTCAAGGCACAGCGGCTGGCACCGTGGGGAGGAGGGCCACCAGGCCAGCTGGTCATGGTCACTCCGCAGCATCCACTCCGCTTATGATCATGGTGTTGACCAGGAGTGCCTGGTAGCAGGACAGGTCTCGGTACCAGTGGTACCGTCGACCTCATCGGCACAACAACCGACTCCGTGGCCTCCGGATCAATGGCTGGCAGCTTGGTACCCCTGGAATCCATGGGGGTTCACCCAGCCTTCCAGGCTGCCCGATCAGAGAATCATAGAATATCACGGTTGGAAGGGTCCTCAGGAGGTCATCTAGTCCAGCTCCCTGCTCAAAGCAGGACCAATCCCTAATCAGTGGCCTCAGGCCATTGGCGGGGGCCTCAGGCCATTGGCCACAGCATCCTGTCCTCCACCTCTGGAGGTGGAGGCCCCACAGGGGAAGACCCTCCAGAACCATGAGGACCTAGGGGAGCAGCCCGTTGGACCACCAGGGGATGTGGTGGATCCCTCGGCACTGGCTCTGTCCTAATCATTGCCAGACGAAACGATTTACGGAACCACCTCAATCAGTTCCACAAGATGACACTAAGGCTCATCAGGAGCTTTTGAAGAGGGTCACCTATAACCTGGAGCCCCAGGTTAGAGAACTTGAGGAGCCGTCTGACTCACTGTTTGACTTACTTTGCTCCAAGGCATCCGCGAGAGTGGCTTTACCCCTACACCAGGGGTATTGAAAATCATTAAATCCCTATGAGAAACCTCCTCCTCTCTGCCACCCATCTCAAAAAGGACTGAGCGCAAATATCTTGTGCCAGTTAAAGGCCAGTAGTATGCATCCGATGAAGTGAGCTGTAGCTCACGAAAGCTTATGCTCTAATAAATTTGTTAGTCTCTAAGGTGCCACAAGTACTCCTTTTCTTTTTGCGAATACAGACTAACATGGCTGCTACTCTGAAATCTACTCACCCAAACTCCCTTGTAGTTGAGGCTGGTAAGCAGAGGGAAAGGTAGGGTCAACCTGGGACTGTGCCCAAGAATAAAAACTCGAAGAAACTTGATCTGTTTGGGCGAAAAATTTTAGTCTTCCAGGCTTCAGTCGAGTGGCTGGCTGACAACCAAGCCCTCCTTGGCCACTATGACTACAATATGTGACAGTCTATGGCCAAATTTGAAGTCTCGCTGCCCAAAGGGTCCAGGAAGGAATACCGGGCGATCCTTGAAGAGGGCACAGCTGCAGCAAGAGTGGCCCTCTAAGCAGCCTTGGATGCAGCAGATTCTGTGGCTTGCACGATGGCCTGGATCATCTCCATGCGAAAGGCGGTCTGGCTGCTCCCCTTGGATGTGTCAGCGGAGGCTCAGCAATCGATGCAGGACCTCCCCTTCGATGGCCAGGCCCCGTTTGCAGAGCAGACGGACAGTAAACTGCATGGCCTAAAGGACTCCCGCACTACCCTGAAAATTCAGGGCTGTATGTTACTGGTCCAGCCTGTAAGCGGTTCAAACTGCAACGCTCTCAGGCTCAAGAGAGTCAATCCAGCCAGGAGCCCCCTCCCATAAGAAGGGTAGGGGCTACACATGCTGCCTGAGCCACCCACTTCCACCCTCTGCCCAGTTGGGCTCGATCCACAATAAGTAGGGGGGCAAGCAAGTGTTTTGAGGCTGTGCTCGAGGGCAACCTAGAAGACTATATCCCATGTCCATCTGTCCCGCTGTTTTTCAATTGCCTTTCCTTTTTTTTTTCCTCTCCACGCATAGACTGCTATAACTTCAGACAGCTGGGTCCTCAGTACTGTGGTGAAAGGTTATACCCTACAGTTTATTTTTACCCCCTTCTCCCCGACCCCTCTCCCCCTGTCCCTCTTAAGGGACCCCTCTCATAAGAGTCTACTCGTGCAGGAGATAAAGTGGTTGCCACAATTGGGTGTGGTGCAAGAAGTTCCTCTCGAGTACAGGATCAACGGGTTCTATTCATGGTGGTACTTAATCCCAAAAGCAGTCTGTGGCCCATCTTGGGCCTGAGGGATCTCAACAAATATCTGAAGAAGCTAAAGTTCCACATGGCCTCCCTGGCTTCTATCATCCACTTCCTGGATCCGGGAGACTGGTATGCCACTCTTGACTTGAAGGATGCATGCTTCCACATAGCGATTTTCTTTAAGGTCACAGATGCTTTCTCCGGATTTTGGTGGGCCCCCACCACTACCAGTTTGCGGTCCTCCCATTCGGTCTGGTGACAGCACCCAGTTTGCCAAGTGCACGTCAGTGGTGGTTCCTTACCTCGGGTGTCGGGGTATCCAGATCCACTGAACCTCGATGACTGGCTAGTCAAGGACAACTCCTGGTCTCAGATCCAAGAGGATGTCATGGTGCTGCTCCCTGGGCCTACTGGTGAATGACAAAAAGTTTACGTGAGTTCCGGTGCAAAGGATAGTTTATCAGAGTGATGCTCGACTTGACCTGCGCTAGAGCATTCCTGCCTCTAGAAAAGTTCCAGACATTGACAGACCTTGTCGCGGAAGCCTCCGCATTCCCCCTGACTATGGCCAGGGTCTGTCTGCACCTGCTGGGTCACATGGCAGCGTGCACATATGTTGTCTGCCATGCCAGGCTACGGATGCAGCCCCTGTAGCAACGGCTGGCGATGGTCTATTCCGAGTCCAGAGATCACCTGGACAAGGTCGTTACCATTCTCACACTCTCCTCACTGTGACGATGGAATGATCGCACAATGGTCCTAGTGGGGGTTCCATTGGACAAGTTATCGGACTCTGACGCGCGCACCTTAGCAACCTCCAGATCCAGGGTATGTGGCTCCCAGAGGACGTTACACATAAATGTCAAAGAACTAAGGGCGGTCCATTTGGCATGCAGAGTTTTCCTATCTTACCTGTTGGCAAGGTGGTGAGAGTCCTGACAGACAACACTGCCTCTGTTCTACTTCAACAGGCAAGGGGGAGCACGTTTGTTGACTCTCTCTGCCAAGAGGCACTCCGTCTCTGGGACTTCTGTATCGGCCATGAAATCCATCTGGAAGCTTTTCACCTCTCTGGCGTCAAGAACATGCTAGTGGATCACCTCAGCGGGGACTTCTCCTCTCACTACAAGTGGTTGCTCCACCCGGAGGTAGCTTGCATGATGTTCCAGAGATGGGGAACTCCCCATGTGGATCTGTTTGCCACCAGGCTAAACAGGAAATGCCACTGGTTTTGTTTGCGACCAAGACCTGGGCAAGGACTCCCTCTCTGATGCCTTCCTCATGTCATGGTCAGAGAACCTGATGTAGGTGTTGCCTCCGATTCCTCTCATCAGCAGGGTCCTAGCAAAGATCAAGAGAGACAAGTCCTCTGTTCTCATGATCGCCTCAATGTAGCCTCGCCAGCACTGATTCAGAACGCTCATGAACCTGGCAGCGGCCGCTCCCTGACCCTTGCCCAGCCGACCGGACCTGCTGTCACAGGACCACGGTTGGATCTTACACCCCAACCTCGTCCCTCCACCTCTTGGTGTGGATGCTGCATGCTTGAACCCAGAGGAGCGGACCTTTTCGGATGAGGTCCAACAGGTCCTCCTGGGAAGCAGGAAGCTCTCAACCAGACTGACTTACCTGGCCAAATGGATGAGGTTTTCCCACTGGGCGTCCGAGCGTGGCATCTCGCCCTCGTGCTCTTCCATACAGTCTGTTTTAGACTACCTGCTTCATCTGAGGAACCAGGGCCTGGCACATTCTTCTATTAGAAACAACAAGGAGCTTGGTGGCACCTTAATGGCTAACAGATTTATTTGGGCATAAGCTTTCATGGGTAAAAAACCCATTTCTTCAGATGCATGGAGTGAAAATTACAGATACAGGCATAAATATGTATTGGCACATGAAGAGAAGGGAGTTGCCTTACAAGTGGAGAACCAAGGTCAACCTCATGGCCATCTCCACTTTTCACCCACCAGTCCAGGGCCAGATGGTGTTTTCTCATGACCTGAAGGTCAGATTCTTGAGATGCCTCAAGAGACTCTTCCTGCAGGTACGGAACCCTGTCCCACAGTGGGATCTTAACTTGGTCCTCTCCAGGCTCATGGGCCTGGCCTTTGAGCCGCTGGGCTCCTGCTCCCTTTCCCACCTGTCATGGAAGGTTGCTTTCCTGGTGGCGGTGACATCAGTGAGGCGAGTCTCTGAGATTGAAGCCTTGACCTCAGAACTGCTGTACATGGTATTCTACAAAGACAAGGTCCAGCTGAGGCCTCAGTCGGTGTTCTTGCCAAAGGTGGTGTCTACGTTCCATACGAACCAGGACATCGTCTTTCCAGTGTTCTGTCCTAAGTCTGACCAGTGAGGAGAGGCGGCTGCATGCCCTGGACATCCAAAGGGCCCTGACTTTTTACCTAAAACGTACCAAGCCTTTCTGTAAGTTGACTCAGCTCTTCATCACCACAGTGGATAAGATGAAGGGCCTTCAGGTGTCCTCACAGAGGATTTCCAACTGGATCACTTCTTGCATACAGACCTGTTACAATCTGGCAAGGGTCGCGCCTCTGCTGATTGTCTGAGCCCACTCAACTAGAGCTCAGGCATCCTCGGCAGCCTTCCTGATGCACGTCCTTATCCAGGACATCTCTAGAGACGCAAAGTGATCCTCTGTCCACACGTTCAAGGCGCATTATGCCATCACTCAGCAGGCCAGAGAGGAGGCTGGGTTCAGCAGTGCTGTGTTATGATCTACGTGTCCGTGAACTCCTACCTGCCTCCAGGGGTACTGCTTGGGAGTCACCTAATATAGAATGCATGTGAGCAAGCACTCGAAGAAAAGACAGTTACCTTTCCTATAACTGGTGTTTTTTGAGATGTGCGGCTCATGTCCATTCCATAACCCACCATCCTTCCCCACTGTTAGAGTTTCTGGCAAGATATAACTGAGGGTGGGGGGAGTCGGCAGTGTCCCTCACATAGCACCATGTGGGCGCCACTCCAGAGGGCACCAGAGCCGGTCCCCTACGGATACTGCTAAGGGAAAAACTTTCCGGTGCATGTAGTGAGCACGTACACCTAATATAGAATGGACATGAGCAACGCATCTCGAAGAACACCAGTTACGGAAAAGGTAACTGTCTTTTCTTCAGTCACCAGAAATTTGTTGAATTGATGAGTTGTGTATTATCTTCTCACTCAGTTTTGAAAAAACTATGCTCTCTCAAAGGATGAGGTTTCTTAGCATAGATTCAGTCTTATGAAAATAACCAACCAATACATAAATGGGGTAGAGATCTTTTATATCTAAGCTTGGCAGAATTCAATTTATATTTTTTTTATAATTTTGATAGCTGTTTATGCAAAGTAAAGATCACTAAATCAAACTCAAGTTCTCAAGGAGCATTTTTCTTACTTTGCTTATCCAAAAACTGATTATCGATAGAAATATTTTTTTTATCAGGGTGTGTATGATGAAATGGGTATTTACTGACAGAGCTAATCTTTCCATGCATATGCTTGCATATAATGTATAGAAAAATAAGTTGTTGCAAGAAAAGGTTTTTTGTTTTGTTTTAGACTTGGGAAGGATTTTTCAGGAAGGAAACCTGAACAAGTCCTGAGAGACAATGGAATAGGCTGAACTAAAGCTCTTCTTGTCTTTTTAATGAAATCTACTGTATGACACTGGAGCATCCATAATATCTGTAGCTGCCACATAAGCAACAAGCTGGGCTCTCTGACATAATGTTCAGTGTAGCATCCAGTGCATTAACAGGATCTGCCCTCGAAGCAAGAAACTTCTTTAGAAGTTTAGTTTTGGGGGGAGGGATAGCTCAGTGGTTTGAGCATTGGCCTGCTAAAACTAGGGTTGTGAGTTCAATCCTTGAGGGGGCCATTTGGGGGTCTGGGGCAAAAATGGGGATTGGTCCTGCTTTGAGCAGGGGTTGGACAAGATGACCTCCTGAGGTCCCTTCCAACCCTGATATTCTATGATTCTATTCTATATGTACTTAATCAACAACTTGATAACAGAATCTGCTGTTATTCCTGCCCTTAACCTCCTGTTCCTTCCTTCCCTAAAAAAAAAAAAAAAAGGCTGAGAACCACAGAAGAGAGAAAATGAATGCTTAAAAGTAAAGTCCTGTAACTAGGAACAAAGAACAAAGGCCATATTTACCAAATGTGGGGGGATTACCCTGGAAATTATGAGAATGAAAATTATTTAAGGGGTCATAGTGGATAATCAACTGAATGTAAGTGTGGCTAAGGCCAAAGAGGTAACACATTCCTTTAATGAATAAACAAAGAAATATTGAACAGAAGCAGGGGGATGATTTTACCTCTGTGTCACTGAGGGCAGTATTGGAATACTGCGTCCAGTTTTGATGCCATTCAATTTTTGAACAATTGGAGAGACTTCAGAAAAGAGCCAGATGAATGATTTGAGGACTGGAAAACATGCTTTACAATGAGAGACTTAAGATCAATCTATTTAGTTTATTGCAAAATATCTTAAGAAAGGTTTGAGTTCTACAAGTACCTGCCTGAGAAGATATCTGAGCTCTAATATAGCACACAGAGGTATAACAAAATACATTTACTTGATTTTGTTAGAAAAACAAATTATATAAAAGGCACAATTTTATTTTAATCTGTAAGGGTAATTAACAATTGGAACAATTTACTAAGGGTTGTGGTAGAGTCTCCATCACTTGAAATTTTTAATACAAGATTTGAATGTCTTTCTAAGACAACTTTGAGCTTGATGCAGGAATTAATGGGTGAAATGTTATGGCCAGTGTTTTGCAGGAAATCAGTTCTCTCTGGTCTAAACATTTATTATACTAATACACATGCCATCAAGTTTACTATACCTTATGGAGTACTTAGAGATCAGCATTAAGAGAACTAAACATATACATATTTGCTGTGTGTTTAAAAAAATCATATAACGCCCTCATTTATACTTCTGGAAGCCTACCTGTTTGTCCTTCATTTTTCAGTTTATAAACTGGGGAGTCAGTTGCATAATCCAAGTCCTTGCCAACCGAAGAATGCAGCTGCAAAAACCTGTCTTTCCTGACACTCTGACCCCATCCATCTTCTCCTCAGATTCCTTCATTAGTTTCCTGTTGGTCTTAACATCTGTGAGTCTATGTCTGATGCTAAATCCAGAAGAAACCCTCATGATCATTTAGTTGGACCTGATACACATTGTGGACCAGAGAACCTCACCCACCCCACTCCTGTAATAGCCCATAAACTCTGGTTGAGTTACTGAAATCCTCAAATCATGATTTAAAGACTTCAAGTTACAGAGAATCCATCCTTTACACTAGTTTAAATCTGCAAGCGACCTATGCTCCATACCGTAGAAGAAGGCTAAGGACCCCCTGTCCCTCAGGGTCTCTGCTAATCTGACCCCAATATGATCAGTTAGGTCCTGAGCATGTGGGCAAGACCCAGCAGCCAGACACCTGGGGAGGAATTCTCTGTAGTAACTCCGAGCCCTCCCAATCTAGCATCTCCTCACCGGCCGTTGGAAATATTTGCTGCTAGCAGTTGCAGATCGGCTACATGCCATTTTAGGCAGTCTTATCATACCATTCCCTTCATAAACTTATCAGTCTTGAAGGCTGTTCCAGAATTTCACTCCTCTAACGATTAGGAACCTTTTTCTAATTTCAAGCCTATACTTTTTGATTGCCAGTTTATATCCATTGCTTCTTGTGTCCACATTGGTGCTTAACTAAACTCCTCCCACTCTGATTTATCCCTCTGATGTATGTATGGAGAGCAATCATCTCTCTCTCCAGCCTTCTTTTGGTTAGGCTAAACAAGTCAAGCTCTTCGATTCTCCTCTCGTAAGGTAGGTTTTCCATTCCTCTCATCATCCTTACACTCATGGACAGTGACACCAAACAGCCTGCCCCTCAACTTCTATGCTTTTGTCTTTCTGCTGGTAATCTCTCCCCCCTTTGTTGCCTGACTGACCTGCTTTCTTTGTGCTGGCATCTCACTGTTGGCTCCAGGCCTTCTTCCATGTGGTCCCTTATATCAAGGAGTCCCTCCCTTATCCAGTTTGGTATGCAAGCATCCTGATGTGGGGTATGCCTGCCATGTAGTGCCCCCTATTTGCCAAGGGCAGCACTACTGGCTTTTCCTGCCTGAGTTTCCTTCCCTGAGGTGGGTCTTTTGGGCACATCTGGGTCTGTGCTGGAGAGGTGTCTTAGCCCTCCAGCCAAGTCACAAACAAACGTAGCCCCCCACATCCCTCAATATCAAAAGACCAAAAAGAAGTTCTTTTGTCCTTTGGGGAGGGATTCTCTGCAGCCCCCTTCTGGGGCCCTGTTCCCAGCTCTTTTCTGGGCTACCTTTTTAAAAGTCTTTCTGCCTTGGGTAGAGCACTCAGTCCTCTGGCTCCCTTGGAGAATTGTTCTCAGCCCCTCCTGGGCTTTGTTCTTTGAGTCCTTCTGTGCTCTGTACAAGAGCATTGGCTCCAAGCTGGTTCCCTTGGCATACTGCTCTTCTGTAGACCTTAGCTCAAAGTCTTCCATATGATCCTATCTGCTATGTGCTCCCACTCCCCAGATTGATCTTTAGTCCTTTTTATAAGGTGCAGATATTCATTAAACTACTACCTGACCCTCTTTAGTCCCACCCCTCCAGGCTGGGAAGCTGCTAATTTAATTATGGCATGGATGCGGCTGGCCTATCTCCCCTTAAAGGGGCCAGTAATTCTGTGACACACACTCTTAAATCTCTCATTTAAAACTCACGCCTTATCAGTGTCCTTTCCTCCTTAGTCCTCTTATCTGATCAGTGTTACCATTCTAGAAAATATCCCAAACAGTTGTGGGCACATGATATACTTAACAGTTTTTGTTGCTTCCCTTTTCTTCTGTTTGTGTTTATCTGGTTTTTAAACTCTTGATGGTGGTTTTCATATTTCTGGCACACAGTTGGCATTATACAAATGACATGGTTTTGAATTAAGTCCTGTTGATTCATATTATACTTTAGCCTATTGCTAGGAGTGGGGGTTTTGATTTTGTCCATATGAGGATCCTTGAAACTGATGGTGTTCACAGTTATGAAAGGTAGTATAGTATCTTTCTCCAATTCTATGTCAAAGTAACTTTTCCTTCTCTGTGCTCATTGAACCAATGGGAAAAGGTCTAGGCAATGTGTAAAGCTTCAGAACACCTTATGCTTCAAGACATCCCATAGAGAAAGGTGGTCTCAGACCAGTCTGCAGCAGATGGGTTTCCATATAATTACTGTCATAACTCATAATCTCATAGATAGTTGTAACAGACGCTGAGAACTGAAAGGGGCATGAAAGCTGCACTATTTGTCTCTTCTTTCAAGTTGTTCCCTTTCTTAAGTTATTTAACTGAAGCATGTGAGCCAATCCTTCAGAATATCTTCTTGACACATGGAGACAAAACCCAATTATCTAGATAATGAACCCAGGAGGGTTTCACACAAAGCCATTGCATCTTTTTATTTTTTAATCGATTGGCCACTTGTCCTTACCTCATAATATATGGTTTTATATCATAGGAGTGCAATGAGGACATCTCCCTTGTTAGTGGCTGAATGAGAAGAACCTCAAAAATTCTCTGAATCACCAGACTGGGTAATAGTGACCACTGAAAGCAATATGCATGGCTGAAGAGTACATCTTGTGCTTCAGAGTTGGCCAAGAGTGTTCTGAGATTCACAATTATAAAGACAGAAGGGAACATTGGTATTATCTAAGCTGACCTCCTGTATAACACAGGCCACAGAACTTCTCTGAAATATGCTCTAGTTCAAAAAGGAATTTTCTTTTTAGGAAAACATCTGATCTTGTTTTAAAAGTTGCCATAGATAGAAATCTTACCACAACCCTTGGCAAATTGTTCCAATGATTAATTACCATCACCATTAAAATTGTCTGCCTTATTTACGGTCTGACTTTTTCTAGCTTCAACTTTCCGCCACTGGGGCTTGTTTTACCGCTGTCTGCTATATTGAAGAATAAATTATCAAACTTCTGGTCTCTGTGTAGATGCTTACAGATTGTGATCTGTTTCTTAAGATGAATAGATTGCGCTCTTGAGTCTTTCATTATAATGCATGTTTTCCAATCCTTTAATTCAGTGGTTCTGAAACTTTTGTACTGGTGACCCCTTTCACACAGCAAACCTAAGAGTGTGACCCCCTTATAAATTAAAAACACATTTTTAAAAATATTTAACACTATTCTAAATGCTGGAGGCGAAGCAGGGCTTGATGGTGGAGGTTGACAGCTTGCAACCCCCCATGTAACAACCTTGCAACCCCCCTGAGGCAGGGGTGGCCAACCTATGGCTCCGGAGCCACATGTGGCTCTTCAGAAGTTAATATGCGCTCCTTGTATAGGCACCGACTCCAGGGCTGGAGCTACAGGTGCCAACTTTCTAGTGTGTCGGTGGGGGGGTGCTCACTGCTCAACCCCTGGCTCTGCCACAGGCCCTGCCCCCACTCCACCCCTTCCCACCCCCTCCCCTGAGTTTGCTGTGCCCTAACTCCTCCCCTTCTCCTCCTGTATGCCATGAAACAGCTGATGGGGAAGAAGGGGAAGGTGCTGATTGGCGGGGCTGTTGGTGGTGGGCGGGAGGTGCTGGGAGTGGGGTGGGGGAGCTGCTGATGTATTACTGTGGCTCTTTGGCAATGTACATTAGTAAATTCTGTCTCCTTCTCAGATTCAGATTGGCCACCCCTGCCCTGAGAAGTCAGGACTCCCAGTTTCAGAACCTCTGCTGTAATCATTATTGTGGATTTTCTCTGAACTCTTTCCAGTTTATCAGTATCTTTCTTGAATTGTAAACATCAGAACTGGACACAAAGTTCTAGTAGTGATTTTCATCAGTGCTAAATGTAGGCAGTGTAGCCTTCCTAGTCCTCCTTCAGATTTCCTCATTTTATATATTAAAACAAAACCAAACTTTCTCAAATAGCTATCTGACTTTAGGCAACATGGATTGATCCAGCCTCCTTTAGCCTTATAAATGATCTTAGTTCAAATTTCTGATTTTGTCACAAGTGAAATAGTTTGGTGGTCTCACTTTTTTTAATCTTCTGGCTTCTTGTCTGTTTCTGACTCTCACACGCGCGCGCATACATGCTCCCTCTTTCCCTAAATTTGGAAATGCCAGAATTAAGGTTTCCTTTACAATCTTAATACAGCCCCTTTATGCATGTGCATTGTGATGGTCTTTAATTGCATGATCACCTTTTTATTTTTTTCCCTGGGTCTCCTGCCTTATTCTGTGCTCTAGGAGTGAATCAGGGTTGTGTAGTGAATGAGACTGTAGGATCTCTGCTGCATTTGTTGTTTTCCCTAGCCTCATCCTGAGAAAAGGATGAACCATTTTAGTTCAAACTTAAACATCAGCCTGAGGCAGACACTCAGCATGGAAAACTTCACCCTGGACGGTTGGTTTTGCAAAGTTGTATGCCTCTAACAGGATATTTATAATGGAAGGTGTTGGGTAAACTGAGCTGTTGGGCTGCTACTTCTGCTACCTATAAAGATATATTTAAAATTTGTCTGTCTTGATAGTCTGCTCGGAGGATAAGAGTTGCATAAGGTGATCCAGGGTTCATTTCCAGTTGCAGGATTAACTTTTACATGTGAAATGACTACAAACACGGATGGCTTTGCAGTTCTAAAGTACAGTGTGACTCCCCTTTTTATGTTAATTGCTTATTGGTAATTGATGAACAGTACTACTTATGAGAGAGGACTAAATGATTGGGGAAATGGAATATGGAGTCTTTCACCTCCTTATTCAATAATGTCTAGGGCTGTGTCAGTGACCATCACTGGCATATAACATCTGTTTGGCCATGTGAAATGAATAGTTTCAGTTCGCTTTCCTAGAAGACTGTAATCCATGATGTGTCACCATCTTAGTGGATTCTCTCAAGTATCTGGAAAGAAAGGAATTTGGAGACTGAACTGTCCTCTGGTTCTTGGAGGTGATCTCACCAGAGCAGTTATGAAGTGTATCTAGAAGTTAAAATGTAGTGGCACTGTTCATGTTTATCTGGGTAGGGGTGACCCATAATTCCCATTTCTAATGCTCTTGTTTAAATACCTCTTTGTTATTCCTAGGTCTGTTTCTGTTTTAGACCATTCATTTATTTTCCTTTAAGTTATAATGCCTATATTTAATCAAGATGGATCAAGTAGCAGCTCAGCCTCTTCCTATGCCTTCAATTCAGCACGAGAGAAGCCAGCAACTCACTGAAGTTTACAGATGGGTTTCAGTCACTCTGTGTTTCTCTCGGATTCTGTTGCCTTTTTTGTGCTTTCTCCTCTTGTCATGTCTCTAACACCGTGGTTCTCATCCACCATATCTGTTGATTCTTCTTTGCTGCTTCTCCTCTTTCTGTCTTTCAACCCAGAGTGGGTTCAGGTTTTGTCACTGCTCTTTCCTTGGAAATCTCTTCTCTAACTGCTGTGGAATCTTCTAGTTTCATCATTCTGTTTCCTGCTGCCGTTAAAGGGGTGTTACCAAAATGTTCTGCTTGATATTTGAATAGCAGTAGCTGGCAAGAATAATTTTGTTGTTTTATCCCATTACATATATGCTACTTACAGATAGAAGACTTCCGGTTCTAGCTGACCATGGCTTTTCATGGCTAAATGTATTGAGAGTGGGGAAAATACACGCTTTAATGTGATTAACATGGCTACCGTGGACTAATTTTGTGTCTATACTAGAATTTTCATCTACTTTGACCAAACTTGCCAAACACTGCTTGTTCCCTTCAACTGATGTTAAAAGTGATTGTGCTATTTGTGTGGGTCAGAGTCAAAAGTTAAACATTGTGATAGAATTAAGGGGTGTGGCATGCTTTGCTTCAACAGGCGTTGAGTGCTGTTGATCCTGTTCACACAGGGAGACAGCCATTTCAACACTGACTGAGAGGGAGCACCAAGGGATGAAGCTGTGTTGGGTGTCAGTTGTTCAAATATACTTGAAAGCCCAGTTTGGATACAGCTCCGGACTACTGCATTCATACATCGCACTTGACATTAGCGGTGCAATAAAGACAAATTTAATTGTGCATACTACAGGCAGTCTGCAAAGGCATCAAGATATTCAAAATACCATGAAGTTCATGATCACTTTACTTCTCAGCTTCCCAGTGAGCATCACTTTTTGCTTTTTTTTAAGTAGTTAATCTTTTGAATCAAATTGATACCTGGTTGATAGAATTGCTTTGAAGTATTTTCATTGCGTAGGCTTACCCATTTATTTTGCTGTTCTACAGCTTCCCTGTATTTTTGCTATTTACGTTTTTGTTAAGTTTATTTTGGCGTATGACCACCTGTGTGTCCATCATATGCTCTGGATGTTTATTGTATATATTAACATAAAATAAATCTCTAACTTAATGGATTCTTTCAATCCATTTCACTCCCTAAAAGCCTAGGGAAAAGATGAGTTTTGCAGCATGTCCAAACTTCTCAGGTATGGGAGCAAATTCCAAAGTCAAGGTGGTCTTGCAGAGAACTTTCCATCTTGTTTATAAAGGAGGGTGATGAAGCACCTCTATTAGACTCAACTGGGGTTGTACTGCATGAGGAAAGATCCATGCCATTTACAAATAGATAGGCAGCATGGATAAAGACTCAATTTTCTAAATTTGGTTTTAAAACTCAGATATTTTTTGTTTGCATAGTTCTAGTTTTTTCCTGTCTTTCTATTTTATAGTATTTAGTTGCTAAGATGAATGTTTTCTACTTTTTAGTTTCCCAGCTGTTAGTAGAATTTAGGATTTTACATAGATAACTTTTTCCTAAGAATTTTCATGCTTAAAATGCTGTGCGTGTTGAAAAAGATAAATCCGGTGTTTCATTAACTTTCATTATCCTTTCAGTGAAAACAATACAAGTTCATGCTATGCTTGCGTTCATCACCATCTTTCAGTATATTGAACTGTCACAAGTCAAGAAAGCTGAAATTCTTTGCTTTCATCAGTGTTTGCAGTTTGAAGTCAATGAAGCTTGCTTTTGAAAACCATACCTATAGGCTCCTAAACCCATATTTAAGCACCTAAATTTAGGCTTCTATTTTTTTGAAAGTTTTGGCCAGTGTTTTTAAAAAGTTAACTTCTGTGTATGGAAAGTAAGAATAACACTTGTTAATTCTGGAGCAATTTTGATTTGAAATATCAAACGTTTTATGGCATTAACACTTTTTAGAATAAAAATACAACTTTATCCCTGGTGGTGCAAACACTTATTATGCACATGCTTAACTTTAAATATATGAGTAGTTCCATTGAAATCCAATAGGGCTATTCATGTGGCTAAAGTTACATAGTTGCTAAAGGAGGACTCAAGGACGATAAGGCCATTGTGGAGAAACTAAATGAATTGATTGCATCGGTCTTCACGGCTGAGAATGTGAGGAAGATTCCCAAACCTGAGCCATTCTTTTTAGGTGATAAATCTGAGGAACAGTCCCAGATTGAGGTGTCATTAGAGGAGGTTTTGGAACAAATTGATAAAATTTAATAGTAATAAATCACCAGGACCAGATGGTATTCACCCAAGAGTTGTGAAGGAACTCAAATGGAACTACTAACTGTAGTCTGTAGCCTATCACTTTTAAATCCGCTTCTGTCCCAAATGACTGGAGGGTAGCTAATGAGATGCCAATTTTTAAAAAGGGCTCCAGAAGTGATTCCAGCAATTACAGGCTGGTAAGCCTGACTTCAGTATCAAGCAAACTGATTGAAACTGTAGTAAGGAACAAAATTGTCAGACGCACAGATGAACATAATTTGTTAGGGAAGAGTCAACATCGCTTTTGGAAATAATGCCTCACCAATCTACTAGAATTATTTGAGGGAGTCAACAAGCAATTGGACAAGGGGGATCCAGTGGATATATTGTACTTAGATTTTTCAGAAGGCCTTTGACAAGGTCCCTCACCAAAGTCTCTTAAGTAAAATAAGCTGCTATGGGATAAGAGGGAAGGTCCTCTCACGGATTGGTAACTGGTTAAAAGATAGGGAAGAAAGGGTAGCATAAATGGTCAGTTTTCAGAATGGAGAGGTAAATAGTGGTGTCCCCCCAGAGGTCTGTACTGGGCCCAGTCCTATTCAACGTATTCATAAATAATCTGGAAAAAGGGGCAAATAGCGAGGTGGCAAAATTTGCAGATGATGAGATAGTTAAATCCCAGGTAGATTGTGAAGGGCTACAAAAGGATCTTTCAGAACTGGGTGACTGGGCAACAAAATGCCAGATGAAATTCATTGTTGATAAATGCAAAGTAATGAACATTGGAAAACTTAATCCTAACTATACATATAAAATGATGGAGTCTAAATTAACTGTTACCACGCAAGAAAGAGATCTTGGAGTCGTGGATAGTTCTCTGAAAACATCCACTCAATATGCAGCGGCAGTCAAAAAAGCGAACAGAATGTTGGGCATCATTAAGAAAGGGATAGATAATAAGACAGAAAATATCATATTGCCTCTATATAAGTCGGTGGTATGCCCATACCTTGAATACTGTGTGCAGATGTAGTTGCCCCATCTCAAAAAAGACGTATTGGAATTGGAAAAGGTTCAGAAAAGGGCAAAAATTATTAGTGGTATGGAACAGCTGCCGTATGAGGAGAGAGTAATAAGATTGGGACTTTTCAAATTGGAAAAGAGACGACTAAGGCGGGGGATGTGATAGAGGTCTATAAAATCATAACTGGTGTGGAGCAAGTAAATAAGGAAGGGTTGTTTACTCCTTCTCCTAACACAAGAACTAAGGATCAAACGAAATAAATAGGCAGCAGCTTTAAAACAAACAAAAGGAAGTATTTTTTCACACAATGCACAGTCAACCTGTCCTTGCCAGAGGATGTTGTGAAGGACAAGACTATAACAAGATTAAAAAAACTAGATAAATTCATGGAGGACAGGTCCATCAGTGGCTATTAACAAGAGTGGACTGGGATGGTGTCACTACCCTCTGTTTGCCAGAAGCTGGGAATAGGCGACGGGATGGATCACTTGATGATTACCGGTTCCATTCATTCCCTCTGAAGCACCTGGCATTGACCACTGTCGGAAGACAGGATACTGGGCTAAATGGGCCTTTGGTCTGTTCCAGTATGGTCGCTCTTATGTTTCAATATTTTTTTTTTTATTTTTTGCCTATAACAGTTTTGTGAATTTCAAATATCCTACTAATAACGTTTTGACAGATTTGGGAATGACTGTATGAAATTCTGAACTCCATTTTGTTGTGAGAACACCTTTTCTTTTTAGAGGCTCCGCTTTGCACTGTAATCTTCATTTAGGTGTGTGTGACCTTCATGACCTATTGTAACCTTCCTTGTGGATTAGAGCGGTGGTTCTCAAACTGTGGGTTGCAACCCCATTTTAATGGGGTCGCCAGGGCTGGCTTTGACTTGCTTCAGCCCTGGGTGTCAGGGCTCAGGTTACAGGCCCCCTTCCTGGGGCTGAAGCCCTTGGGCTTTGGCTCCCTAGCCAGAGGAGGTGGGGCTTTGGCTTTGCCACCCCTGCCCCCCGGGATGGCGAGGCTTGGGGGGGGGCCCAGGCTTCGGTCCCCCCCCCCCCCGGGGTCCTGTAGTAGTTTTTGTTTTCAGAAGGTTGCGCTGCAATGAAGTTTGTGAACCCCTGGATTAGAACATCCATTTTGTAGTAGAGGACTAGTTGAATTACTATTTGGGAAGCTGATACAGAGCAGTCTATCAATATGGTCTCTGATTTACTGGCCCGTATACAAGAATAATGAAAATTCTACACAGAAGCTTGGCTGGGAGAAGGGGCTGGAGTTCCTCAGACTGGGCATACAGCTAAAATGGATCAAAGATTATATTTAAGGGGTGATGTTCACAGACATCTGCTAGAAGACCAGGCCAGATGGCAGGAAGGACTGTCTAGCTGAAGGATGTTGACCAAATCCAGCAGTTATAGGCAGAGTGAGATCAGAGAAGAGTGGTGGGCTGCCTTTGGGATTTTGTTTTTTCAAAGACCTGTAACCATGTAGTGCTGTTAAGAGTAAAATGCTTGTGGTTAAGAAATTCCTTTGCTAAGCCTGTATTCTTCGATTGCCTGTCATGTTAACCTGAAGGGGTTAATGGGGAAGATCAGAGCACCTGCAGCGAGGTGACACTCTGAGGGATCCGTTTTAGAAGCAGCTGGTGACACATGTATAAGCATTTGGAAGAGTTGAGGCACTGATTCTGGTGTGTAAGGCAGTTGGGCTACAAAGCCCAAAGTCCCAAGAGAGGGGTGCTAGGGTCTTTTAAGGTCAGAGGTATGCACCAGGGAACTGTCCTGAGAGACCCAGAGCTTGAACATAAGAATGGCCATACTGCATTAGACCAATGGTCTGTCTAGCCCAGTATCCTGTCTTATGACAGTAGCCAATGCCAGGTGCTTCAGAAGGAACAGCCAGTCATTGAGTGATCCCATCCCCTGGGAGTGGACGACACTCCCAGCTTCTGGCAAACGGGCTAGGGACACTCAGAGCATAGTGTTGCATTCCTGACCATCCTGGTTACTAGCCATTGATAGAGAATAGCCAATGGCTATTCTCAATGAACTTAGCTAGTACTTTTTTTGAACCCTGTTAGAATCATAGAATATCAGCATTGGAAGGGATCTCGGGAGGTCATCTAGTCCAACCCCCTGCTGCTCAAAGCAGGACCAATCCCCAATTTTTGCCCCAGATCCCTAAATGGCCCCCTCAAAGATTGAACTCTCAACCCTGGGTTTAGGAGGCCAATGCTCAAACCACTGAGCTATCCCCTTCCCCCTAGTCTTGGCGTTCACAACATCCTCTGGCAAGGAGTTCCACAGGTAGACTGTGTTGTGTGAATAAATAGTTCCTTCTGTTTGTTTTAAATGTGTACTTATTAATTTCATTAGATGACACCCAGTTCCTGGGCTACATGAAGGAGTAAATAACATTTCCTTATTCATTTTCATAGGAATAGAACAAGTTAAAAATTACTAAAGCAAATTAGATATCTTCAAGTCACCCAGGCCCTCATTAAATGCATCTTAGAATACTCAAGGAGCTGACTGAGGAGTCATCTGAGCCATTCGTGATTATCTTTGGAAAGTCATGGAAGGCAGGAGACATTCCAGAAGACTGGAAGAGAGCAAATATCGTGCCCATCTATGAAAAGGGAAATGAGGACAATCCAGGGAATTACAGACTAGTCAGCTTAACTTCTGTACCTGGGAAGATAATGGAGCGAATGATTAAGCAATCAGTTTGCAAATAGTTAGAAGAAAATAAGGTGATAAGTAACAGCATGGATTTATCAAGAACACATCGCGTCAAACCAACCTGATAGCTTTCTTTGACAGGGTAACAAGCCTGTGGATAGGGAGGAAGCAGTAGATGTGGTATATCGTGACTTTAATAAAGCTTTTGATACTGTCTTGCATGACCTTCTCGTAAACGAACTAGGGAAATACAACCTAGATGGAGCTACTATAAAGTGGGTGCAGAACTGGTTGGAAAACTGTTCCCAGTGTTTGCAGATGATCCCATGCTGGAGTTGCAAGTGTTTTGAAGATAGGATTAAAATTCAAAATAATCTGGACAAACTGGAGAAATGGTCTGAAGTAAATAGGATGAAATTCAATGTGGACAATCAGTTGTTGCACATGTACAAAATGGGAAATGACTACCTAGGAAGGAGTACTGTGGAAAGGGATTTGGGGGTTGTAGTGGACCACAAACTAAATATGAATGAACAGCATAACACTGTTGCAAAAAAGATGAACGTCATTCTGGGATGTAGAAGCAGGAGTGTTGTAAGCAAGATGTGAGAAGTAAATCATCTGCTCTACTCTGCACTGATTAGGCCTCAACCGAAGCACTGTGTCGAGTGCTGGGCACCATGTCAGGAAAGATGTGGATAAATTGGAGAGGGTCGAGAGAAGCGTGACAAAAAATGACTAAAGGTCTAGAAAACATGACCTTTGAGGGAAGATTTAAAAAAATATTTTTATTTTCAGTCTGGAATAGACAAGACTGAGAGGGGACATAACAGTTTTCAAGTACATAAAAGGTTGTAACAAAGAGAAGGGAGAAGAATTGTTCTTAACCTCTGAGGATAGGAGAAGAAACAATGAGCTTAAATTGCAGTAAGGGAGGTTTAGGTTGGATATTGGGGGGAAAAATTTGTAACTGTCAGGGTAGTTAAGCACTTGAATAAATTGCCTAGGGAGATTGTGGAATCTCAGTCATTGGAGATTTTTAAGAGCAGTTTAGACAAACACCTCTCAGGAATGGTCTAGATAACACTTAGTTCTGCCATGAGTGCAAGGGACTGGACTAGATGACCTCTCGAGGTCCCTTCCATTCCTATGATTCTATGACTTTCTCCATACCATTCACAATTTTATAGATCTCTATCATATCCCTTTTTAGTCATCTCTTTTCCAAGCTGAAAAATCCTGGTCTTAATTATCTCTCCTCACATGGAAGCTATTCCATAATCCTAGGAAAAGTAACTAGTCACGACTTGGGCTGTGGGGGTGGAGGAGGCTCAGATGACTTACACATGTGGGATCTATTGGTTGTTTACTCACAAGACTGGTGACTGTGCAAAGAGAGGGACTGGGGCAGGTTCTGATGGTGGAATTTTGTAATAAAAAAAAGGCAATTCATCATCAATTTTAATCTAAAGTTAAAATTGATTATTTCAAATTAGTTTTACAAAGCCTAGTTTAAAAATAAATGCTTTAAAAAAATTAAATGAAGGTGATTTAAATTGTTCCACTCTGTAGATAGGTTAAAAATAATGCCCTAAATTTCACCCAGAAACCTTTTGTCAGTCAATGTAGATCCTAAAGCATTTATGTAATACTCCATTTAATGAGTGGACTCTCCTTTTCTGAATAGGTATAGTTTAAGTGGTCTCTTAATAGGCTCAAGTTAGCTGCATTACTGCAGGAGATAGAGGAATAGATAATTGTGGCAAGGTTCATTTGGAAGCAGAATGTAAACAGTGCTCATGGCCACATCCTCCAAGTCCTTTCCTGTATTGAAATGTTGGTTGCATGCTCTGCTAGGTGCCCCAGTATAATTTCTTCCAACTACAGGGTGATGTTTAACATAATGATCATATCACAGCCCATATCTCCTCACTAACTCTTCAAAGGGCCTCATTTGCATGTTGGTCAGGAGGGGCTATACAGTACAGTACATCTATCTCCTTCATAGGAGAGAAGCCTCATAGTAGAAGGTATTGGTGTGGAATTGTAACTTTCTGATCTCTCAAAGATGGGACCACTCCAAACAGAATTCATGCCTGCCAGGTCAATAGGCAAGTTATTGGAACCTCATAGTCAATGACTTCAAAAGCTGCTGACTGATCTGGTGGGCATAGATGTTCTAGGTTCATCCACTGCAAGGAGGAAATCATCGACTAATGCCTTTAAAGCTGTTTCTAGCTCATACCCGTGCTTAAACCCCAATTGGACAGGATAAGGGAAATTAAGAAACCAACTAATAATAATCTCTGGAAAAAGATATTTTCTCGAGTAGGGGCCTCAATAAATTCTTTAAGAATTCCGAGCATGTGCCTTCCACTTATAAAAACCATTAAATCTCAATCAGCAGTGGCTCCAGTAACTACTTGATGGCTTTCAACACTCAGGTAGGGCAAAAGATCCAATTCACGCTGTAGCTTGAAGCTACCCCAAGTACCTTCATAACACTGAGTTTTTACCGTCAGCCTAAATGCCAGATTCAGACTGCACCCAGCTTTATGAATAGAGCATATAAGCGCATGGGACTCCCCATGGTATTAGTACCTTTCTGAGCTGATCCATTTCTCCTCTTCTCTTCCACAAAAAAAACCTAAAAATTAATTCTTTGGACAATATCGGCTTTGACATTGAATGCTGTTTCACAATGCTTTCCTTAAAGAGCTTTTTCCACAATCAGTAACTTCGATTCACAGAGATGGTAGACTGTTTTCTTCTCTACAAAGTTTGGCAATTCTTCTAAAATAAAATGTCAATATTCTTGGGCTTTAAAATAAGAAGAAAATCCAAACATAGCCTTTCAATAAATACAGGCGGCAATTTTACAATCAATGGGGCATAAATGCACTTCAGTTCCTGCTCTTTGAGGTTGTTAGTAATAAGAAATGTTACACATCATGCTATTAAACTGGAAAATTCCTTGACAGCATCATACAGTAAAGCTCTACAATAGGCTAACTCTTTGAGAGAGCCAAACTCAAGAAGGTTCAGACAGTGAAGATGCATAAGAAATGAATGTCATTGGTTAGAAAGAAATGAGAGGAAGCTGAATTAAGGGGATTAAAGTGTTTATGTGATTAGTGGAGCACCTGGTTTCAAGCCTAACTAATATAGCCAAATGGCTTAACAGACCCTAAATGGGCCAACTGAAGTATAACCTGTATGTGAATTGCCTTGACAAACAAATTGTAACAACCTTGTAGTCAAAGGCCAAAATTCAGACCTGGGGAAAGTGGATGCAACTTCATTGAAATTTTTGCAGTTTATGTACCTACACATTGTATAGGCTTGGGAGGATTTGATTTTAATTTATAGATGTTGATAAACATCTGTTTAAGATGATGCACTGAAATTGATGGAATAGAATATTGATTGGATAACAGTTGGCAGGATCTCTCTACAATTTATAAACCTCTTCCTAGCATTGAAAAATCCACACCCCTGAGCAGCGCAGTTATACTGACCTAACCCCAGTGTAGACAGCGCTTTGTCGATGGGAGAGCTTCTCCAGTTGACATAGCTACCGCTTCTTGTGGAGGTGGATTAACTATGCCAAGAGGAGAAGTTCACCTGTAGGTGTAGTAGCATCTTCATTAAAGCGCTTCAGCAGCTGCTGCAGCTTTTTTAAATATAGACTTGCTGTGAGAGCTGCTTGAATTTTAGTACCCTTTGCTTAAAATAATTGCAACTATCTCCACCTGCTTTTAATGAACATGTCCGTGTATCTGTATAGTATCAACTAAAGAGCTCTCCAATTACAAACTGTACCTAGTGTAAAATCTGGAATGGGTACCTTCTGGGAGAGATGACCGCTTCAGTTCCCGACTTTTGGCTAGGACAGTCTAATAGCATAATCAGTTTTATCTATCATCCAGGAACAACTAAGCTGATATTAGTGCATTTTGTTAACATTATGTGATTGAACTGTTACGTAATAGTGGTTTACCCACCCAGAGCACAAATAATTCTAAGTACTATGAGCTGGACAGCACCTCTTATGCAGAAGGATAACACCACTTTTTAAAAGTCTTTCTTAAACACTCTCAGCTGGTGTGAAGGAAACAGACTTGTTATCCTGGTTGGTAAGACTTCGGGCAGTGGGGGTGGGGGAAGAACCTGTTGTTATATATGTTAGGATCATGAGAGTTTATTTTTGGCTCTATTTCAGGACATTTCAACCAAGGGCATCAAGTTAATTGGTATAAGAGGAATAGACCCTACACTGGAGCACTTGAGAGCAACTTATTAAGGTAAACAGGCTGCAGTGGATTTCTGGATGGGTGAGTATTTGGGGGGGAAAAAATACTCCTCACCCCCTTTTTTAAAAAAAAAAAAAAAAAAAAAAAAGCTTGCTTGCAGAAATCCACAGAGACATTTTTCCAGCCTTGAATAATCTTCTGTCATAAAGTACACAAAGATTTGATGGTATCACACATGCAAATTCAGGTATGTGTTTGAGTATATTGTCATGGAGTTATCTTTGAGACTAACAAATTTATTTGAGCATAAGCTTTCGTGAGCTACAGCTCACTTCATTGGATGCGTTCCTCAGAGACGTCGAAAATAAGATTCTAGGTCGCCACAGAACTGTATCATGTTCGTGGGGGTGGAGGGGCAAAAGGAGAGGCCTCGAGATAGGACAGATTCTTCTGCTGGGCTAAGACTATAGTTGGATAGATTAACAGTATTGCTGGGTTGGTTAAGGGAACCACTGTTGTGGCCCCTTGTGGCATATAGTAGTTTCGAGAGTTTAGTGTCCTTTTTCTTTTGTAGAGAAGCAAAGTGTGTGTTGTAAATGGCTTGTCTATTTTTTGTAAAGTCCAGCCACGAGGAAGTTTGTGTGGAAGGTTGGTTTTTTTATGGGAGTATCCAGTTTTGAGAGCTCATTCTTAATCTTACCCTGTTTGCTGTAGAGGATGTTGATCAGGTGGTTCCACAGTTTCTTTGAGAGTGTGTGGCACAAGCTATCAGCATAGTCTGTGTGGTATGTAGATTGCAGTGGATTTTTTACCTTCAGTCCTTTTGGTATGATGTCCGTCTGTTTGCATTTGGAAAGGAAGATGATGTCTGTCTGTATCTGTACGAGTTTTTTCATGAAGTTGATAGATTTCCACTCCATACGTCTAAATTCAGTGCCTTGCATAATGACAGGTTTCAGAGTAGCAGCCGTGTTAGTCTGTATTCGCAAAAAGGAGTACTTGTGGCACCTTAGAGACTAACAAATTTATCTGAGCATAAGCTTTCGTGAGCTACAGCTCACTTCATTGGAGAATGCATCCGATGAAGTGAGCTGTTGCTCACGAAAGCTTATGCTCAGATAAATTTGTTAGTCTCTAAGGTGCCACAAGTACTCCTTTTTGCGAATACAGACTAACACGGCTGCTACTCTGAAACCTGGCGTTATCTTTATATTCTTCCCAATGCTTGCAGCAGCACCAATGCAGTTCATTTACCAACAGCTGCTGTGAACTCTGTTTCTAGTCTGTCCTTTCCATTGGCCCTGATTATATATTTAGTCTTGTATAATATCTAAAAGAAAATAGCCAGGGCTAAAGTTTCTTTTGGCTTATTAAAAATACAATTGTACTCCTGCCAGTATCTACAAGAATAAACCCAGCAGCCTCCCCAAAATCACAGAATAACCATCTGAAAACAAAATGCCATGTGTGAAATGAGTAGTGGATGAAGGAACCTGCAGTAGCATCTGATAATGAGAAGAGAGGAGATAGGAAGTGAATCCCTTACAACTTTCTAAAGAATATTAGAGGAGGAGCCAGGACCTCAAATGAGCCTCCTTTCTCTGCTCCCTTGCAGTGGTCGGAATTGAAAGGTGGCAGAGTCAACATTTTGTCTTTCTTCCTTTAGCTTCCAGCTATTCCAAGGGTACTCTTACCTCTTTTCTTTCCCCCAGCACTCTTCATCTGGGCTGGAACTATGTGATAGGGGTTGTGCTTTGTAATTGACTCTGAAGTAGTCTTGGTTCGCCTACACTTTGAGAGCATTAGTTAGTCCATGCAAAGCAAGTCCTTTACTAGGCATATAATTTGTGCATTTGGTGTTGAGATGTTTTCATACCATTTTAAGAGGAATAAAAACTGGTAACTTAAAATATCCATGCTCTTGAGCATTGCCTCTGCTCAGCTGCAAGGCAAGATATTTGACCTCATTGTGCATACAAGAGAGGTGTGGGGATAGGAAATTAGGCCTAAGTATTAAATGGCAACAAAAAGGTGACAATTGTGCTAAATTGTATTGATGTTTCCAACATTTATCTTGCTAAACTTAACAGCACATAGCTGTTCTATTGGCAAAATTTCTGTGAAACTGGTAATGGACCTCCATTCTTACAAGTGTGTTATGATGTGGGAGTGGTGTTAGGTAGCATAATGAGTAAAAGCTCTTATGAAAGAGAGAAGATAGAGATATTGAGCTGTCATTAAGATCTAGTTAAGAAGAGAAAATAAGTAAAAGACTAGACTTTTTAAATTTTATGGAATACTTGCTATTTAAGAAGTTTAAATCTTGTACTTAAATTACTTTTGTTTCTCTTTTACTTACATATCAGCTTATCTGGAATGGACAGAAGTTCTCTGGGAGGATTAGAACTGTCTGAACATACTTCTGGTTTACTAGGAACTACTGCCATGGCAACTGGTCTTGCAAATATAGGAAATTCTTTTGGAGGTCCACCAAATACTCTAGTTTCTAGAACTAATAAATTCCAAAACCCATCTATAGAAGATGATGATGATGTTGTTTTTATTGAACCTATTCAACCTCCACAGACTTCTACATCACTGATATCAGATCAGAGAAATATTGCATTTATTTCGTCAAAAAGCGATGAGCTTCAAGGAAATGATTCCAAAATGCTTCCTCCTTCAAAAGACTTAAGTTCTCAAAAGGGAAGTATAAGTGAAACAATTATTATTGATGATGAAGAAGATATTGAAACAAATCCAGGACAAGAGAAGAATGCTTCCAGTTTTAATGAACGAAGACTTCCAGAGTGTAAAAATAGATCCAGCGATATGGAATTCTCAGCTTCCAGTTTTTCAAGAAGTAAGGTAAATGCAGGAATAAGTAATAGTGGTATAACCACAGAACCAGACTCTGAAATTCAGATTGCTAATGTTACCACATTAGAAACAGGTATGAGCTCTGTGAATGATGGTCATTTAGAAAATACTGAAGGGCGTGACATGAACTTAATGATTACACATGTAACATCACTGCAGAATACCAACTTGGGAGATGTGTCTAACGGACTGCAGTCAAGTAATTTTGGTGTTAATATACAAACGTACACCCCATCTTTAACTTCACAGACCAAGACTGGTGTAGGACCTTTCAATCCTGGTAGAATGAATGTGGCTGGAGATGTTTTTCAAAATGGAGAATCTGTGACTCATCACAGTCCTGGTAAGTCATACCTTTAAATACCTTGCTAAGCTTATAAAATGTTTAAAATTTGAACAGTCCAAAATATTAATTTGTTTATATACAAGTACAGAGCTACTAATATACACACATGCACACACAAACTCTTAACTTCATTCTTGAAAAGGAACTTGGTTTTTTTTAATCTGTCATTTTATTTGGTGCATGAGTAGAATCTGCTCAATCAATGAGATGAAGTGTATAGATCAGTAAACTTGTCTTGGATTAGTAACTAGCTAGCAAACTGAATTCTCCCTCCCCCTTCCCCCATTAATACTTTGTGTTTAATTACCTCATCTTTCAAAAAGACAATGCACATTTTTATGTGTAACTGACTTGGGATGCATGGAACCCAGTGTGTGGTCAAGGTGGCATGTGTGTACCTAGATAATTAGTGCACATTTGTTCATGGACTTAGTATTTGAGCCAAGCTTCTGTTTCGGAAGTTCTGTGGCTAGTATTATGCATCAAAGCCATTTTCCCTCGAAGTGGAAAAGCGTTAATTTACAGGTTTTGTTGTCCATGTTCTTTGAATAGTATTTGATATGCAAAAGGATTAAGCGTGAGACCCGAGAACAGTGGTTCTCAAACTTTTGTACTGGTAACCCCTTTCACATAGCAAGCCTCTGAGTGCGACGAACCCCTCCCCCCATAAATTAAAAACACTTTTTAAATATATTTTAACACCATGATAAATGCTGGAGATGAAGCGGGGTTTCTGGTGGCTGACAGCTCACGATCCCTCATGTAATAACCTCACAGCTCCCTGATGGGCCCTGACCCCCAGTTTGAGAACCCCTGCCCTAGAATATTAATCGCATCATCATAGTAGCAGCTGGCATTTTAAATTTAAGCTCTGTGAGGTATGTAATTTTGTTTGTGTGATGTCTGGTACGTTTGAGGTCTAACCTGCTTGTGGCTCCTAGATGTTCTCATAATATAACTGTTAATAGTTATATGTATGTTACCTTTTAGTGCTACTTGTGTTAAAACTTGCGTGCTATATGCTGTTAGGGGTAACTTGTTTTTGTTTAGGACAGCAGGAATAGCAGTAAACCTTACTTAGCTAACAACAAGTTCCACTAGAAGCAAAATGGGACGGTTGCAACTGCAGTTTTCCAGAGTTCACATTCTGCAGAATTTAAGCTTCCACCTAAATAATGAAGCTTTAATCTCACATTATGAAGATTAAGTTCTCTGTGTCAGTCAGTGCACTGCTGCCCTATTAAATTAGCCTTGTAGAAAACCATCTCAAATGAAGCCAGTAGCAAATGTATGAATTTCCCTTGTTTCCCTATGGAGGTAATAACTTCGGAGACTAGTTAGGATCATTTCAAAGGTGATCTAAAATATTCAGTTGGACTCCAGATGTATTAGAACCTAGCACAATTTGCCAATGTTAATTTTATAATTCTCAGATACATTGGTAGCTTCTATCTAGATCTCAACAAGTATCTTGATAGCTGAGTTCTCTAGTTCATGTATCCCCAAAACTTACTTTTCAGAGTGTATTAATACATTTTATAGAGCATTATAGAAGTATTAACTTAAAACTAAATACTTCTATCAAAATAAGAGCAAAGGAAATGCTGTGTTTCCTGACTAACTTGCAAAATTCATGTAAGCTTGACAAGTTCTGTAGTTTGGTGATGGCTCTGTCCATTCTTATGAATCAGTCATATCTACTGTAACAAAGCGAAACTCAAAACCGAAGAGTTTTTTTTTTTTTTTTTTTTGTGTTGAGTGTCTCTAAATAGCTTGGACGTTCGCGTCAATTTTTAACTTTTTGGAAGAATGCATTCCCATTTTTGTGAAATTTGTTAGTACTTGATACGCTAAAGACATCAAAATGCATTGTTTTTTTCGTGACATTACAAGTGGGAGACATGGGGACTTCTAGTACCTGTTAATGCAAAATAATAGCCTTTTGTATACCTTTCAAAACCAGCACATGCTTTTGCCCAAAGCACCAGAAAATTCCTTCTTTTACTGCTGGCCCAGAAGGCTTTGTGCATGGCTGCTAGTTTGATTGACATGTCAGGTGCATACCAAAAATCTGCAAAACACAGAAACTGGTATGCTAGCAGCATGAAGTAGAGTGAGTTCTGGTACCCTGGATTAATGGGGAAGAGAGGAGACAAGGTTTCTTTGGGATTCAGTGAAGAGGGCCAGCTATGGGAAGGAAGAAGGAAGGTTGGTTCAGAATGGGGTGGGAGCTGAGAGAATGTTGCAAAGGTCTGTATCTGTTGCTCTTTCCAAATGTTGCTCGTCTTCTGGAGGGAATAAAAAAAGGTCTTTTCTACGCTTGTGGTCCTCGCACATGGAAAGAACACAATGAAGGGTAAACAAAAATAGGGAGAAGCAGGAGCAGAAAGGACTACCACAGGTAAAAAGGGGGAGAGACAGAGCAAGCAAAAAAAGGAAAAAAATCAAGTGAGAGCAGGAGCAAAAGAAGAAGAAACGAGAGGAGGAAGGAGAGGGGGAGAGAGAAGAGAACTGTAGTGGAAACTACTTTTACAGGAGAAACAACTGAAACACGGTAGGTGTGGATCTCTTATAGGTTTTATTTACAGAAGTAGAGGAAACATTTTCTGGGTAACTTGTTTCTGCTCTCCTTTTCATAACTTTTTTTTTTTGAATGACCTTCCAGTGAATACTTGTCCGCATTTTATCCGACAAGCTAGGCCTGCCCGATCAGAAATCTGTATATCATGAAGCATTTCAATCTTAAGTATAGCTACCAAGGATGTTTTCCCCAACATCTTGTGGTGCAGGGATAGGGTGGAAGAAGTGGATAGAAAATTCTTACATGTTCTCAGATGTTATCTCCCATAATGATTGCTGCTCCTGACTTTCACCATAACGGAAAACTTGGCACAAAGGATACTGTTTCCAACTACTGGAGTAGTTTTGCAAATCTTATGTCCAGCCCATTGTTGTATTAAGTCCATTGTAACTCTGAAGCAGAGTGGTCTTAAGACTTGAAGTAAGTCCATTGTTTCTGGGGAGTAGCCTTTAAAAAAGAATGCCTCAGAGCCATAAGCTCTAGCAGTATCAGTCTGAGCACCCATAAAGCTTGTCACTCCAGGAGGACATTACAGAAGGCAGACATTAAAAGAGGATGTTTCCTAACAGAGCACTGCTGGGGTGTGGAGGAGAGCAACCTGAAGAAATGGAGACTTGGGGACAACATGGAAATGAACCAAGGAAGGGGAGACGCCATTTTTGTGCTGAGATCAGGATTTAGGAATGGTTTTGAGGAAAGGAAAGGGGGTGGTGGGATACAAGGAAAGATGGAGGAAAAAGTGGTGAGATTCAAGGATGTGAAGAGAGTTGGTAGAGAATAATAAAGTGAATGGACTGCAAATATGAGGGAGAAAAGAGTGGAATAAAGAAATGAAAGACAGGAGGAAAAAGCAAGAAGTCCCATTTTAAGATTAGACACTTACTGTTTCTACATTTTATGGTATTTCCCTTGCAGAAAGGAGGGAAGTCCACTTGAAATCTTAAGGTGTGAGGGGAAGCTCAAGGCCAACTGTAGCCTTGTGGAAGGGGCTAGGAGATGTGAGTGGCAAGTTGGAGTCTCAACCAAAAACAAAATGTGCAAACCATAGGGCCCATGAAGCATCAGTTAAGTAATATTGGTGGTGTAGTCACTGTACAGGAATCTTTCTGGGCATGTGCTTCCTTGTTCTGGATGTAAATGAACCAGTCTGGACTCCCGTTCTAAACGCACATGAAAAAGGGAGAGTCTGTGTTCTGGCTTATTGAGGTATTTTCTAGAAATATATCTGTCAGTCTAAGATAGTTGACCAGAAATGGAGTCTACATTTGCGTGATTCTCCTTAAACTGTAAGTACAGTGGTAACATATCTAGATTTGTCAGTGTGGGGAACATTCTTTTAAAAAAAAAAAAAAAAAAATTTGTGCTGCTTCCCCCTGTCCTCCCCATAACTTCTCCACTTTGTTAATTGAAGCTTTCTAATAGCCAACTTACATTTAATGTGTCTTGCATGCCTGGGAAATAGGACATCCATGGCAACAGTCATGACAGACAACAGGGCAGGCAAACACGCAGTCCCAAACAGTAACCTGGATTTCCAAACAAGAACATTAGATTCCTGGGATATTTAAAGAATAAATTTTAGAGTCCTTGAAACTTTTATCCAAGAATTGTGCAGCAGACTTAGTAAAGCTTGATCTTTATGGTCTCTTAGAAATACAGTGCTTTATTAGAAAATATGGAAGTCTTTCATTATATTGATGGATTCCTTAGAAAGCATCAAGAATAGCTGTAGTCATTTTCACTTAAAAATTGCAGGGATGAAGAATCCCAAATCTGCAGAATTTACACTTTTTTTTCTTTTTTGTTTCTATATGGCTATTTTGATACCAGCTGTTCTAAGGCGCAAGGAGAGTCACTAAAAATATTTATGCATTTAAACTAACTTGTGGATACTGGACTAAACTTTTGAGATGCCACAGACCTTTCAAGGTCCTGCAGTGCAGTTTGTAGGATGTCAGTGCTTTCAGTTTATAGGTTAGGGTAAATGCCACATTCACTCTAATTTAGGGACTAAGGCAAATACATCTTACCTAAGATAAGACTGTTTATACATGCCGGGCTCTAGCATTATTTCTATGAAACATTTATGTAGAAGACTGGAATGACAGGATCAAAAGATAAGTGTAGGTGCTCTGAAGTTACTGGTGATAGTTGGCATGTTGTTGATATTTTAAGTGAAATAAATTGATCGTTCAAATGTAAAGGAAATTCACTTATAATGAAATTTTTCATACTTAAAATAATACTACTTATTCTTGGCATCCTACAGAACTTTCTCCATTGTCAGGGCCTAAAAACTTAATTGATCAAAATGGAAGCTTAAATTCTGGCGAAATGTCTGAAAAGAGGGTTTTATAGGAGAATAGTTTTGCCAGAAGTTTGTCTTCTGAACCCAAGGAAGATATTAAAAATTGAGACATAGGGATGCTATTTTTTTAGTTTTCCTGTGGGACAAATGACATTGTGATGCAAACGGCCCTGCAACATGTTAAACTATAAAATGACTGATTGTCTAAGAGTGGCTCTGTACTCGGGGATTGTGTTGTCCAGTGCTAGGTGGGAGGAGGGGAAGTTCTGGGAGGAATTTCAGTACTGCAAGGACTTGGACTATTAACTTCTAGGTTCATTGTTCCCTACTGAGAAGACCAAAATCTTGAGAATCATCAGTTTTTGCTATCCTGCAGATTTCCATTGTTCTAATTGATAGTTATTGCTTTGAAATGGGTTTTAGAGTAAAATAGAAATTGCTTCCCATAGGAACCATGATACAGATACATGTGATGATTGGTGTGAATATATTTTGTCTGTCTTTAATTGTAATACAAAAAACCTTTGGGCCAAACTTGGGGCCAGAGAGTCTGGACTGGGAAACTACTTCAGAAGTTGCAAATTTACTATTTTTATATGTAATGCCAGAAGTTTTAGATCAGAAGAGTTTTAACTTTATTCTAATCTCTTTATACGTTATCTTTCTATCTACTGAAAATCTAGTGTTTTGCTTTGAAAATAAAAACATGAAAAGTATCTTTGATAACAGCCAAGTGTGATAGACATTTGATCTGTCCAAATTTATAAACCTCTTCAATAATATTTTAGAAAATGGAGATTTCTAATAGATGAAATCTTCAAAATGGAAATTCTGCTTTGACTTCTCTGCTTTGAATTTTTAAATGCAATTGGTACAATTTTATATTTGTCTACTCCTGGGGGAATTCTGCGCCAATGCGCAGGCACAGAATTCATGTCCCCCGCAGATTTCTTTACTTCCCCGCACAAAAATAATTTTCTGACAGGGAAGCATAGTGAAGCTGCAAGAGCAGTCACACATCATTCCCTAGCTGTTTCAGGCACCCAGAGCAGCAGGTGGAGAGGTAAATAACCTTAGGGCTGGGGACACCTTAGCCAGTGGCTCCTACCCAGAGGAGGGATCAGTTGCTAGTCCTGGCTGGACTGGAGGCAGGAGAGGATGGGACTTCCTCTTTCCCTGCAAGACGTGGCTGGGGCTGTGTCAGACCCACCCCCAGAAATCTCCCCCAGCTGCGGAAGCTCAGCATCCCCCCCTTCTTCCTGCCCCCATCACTCCTCAGCTGCAGGGGTAGGGGTCACTGTATGAGGAGTTGCTCCACCATCTGCCCAACCCCTGCCAAGCCTCATCCCGTACACCCAGAACCCCCAGCCCTCCATACTGAATCCCACCCCACTGAACTTCAGCCTCTGCATTTGGAGCCCCCCTGCCTCCAAACCCCCACCCCTGCACCCAGACCACCCCGCATTGAGCTCCCTGCACTCAAACCTCCACCCCTTCGAGCCCCACCCCTACACCCAGATCACCCCGCATTGAGCTCCCTGCACTCAAACCTCCACCCCTTCTAGCCCCACCCTGTGCACCACCCTGAGCCCTACCATTGAGACCCCCTCCACGCCACTGACCCCCAACAATTTGAACTCCGATCCCCCCTCCCCCCAAAACCCCACTCCACCAGCAGACCCTCCTGTTGAGACCCTCACAACCAGACCCTTCTGCTGAGCCCCAACCACTTTCACTTGGAAGCCCCTGCAGTCCCATTGAGGGGATTCCAGGTGCAGGGGCAATGAGCCTCTGTGCATCCAGATCCCTCCACATCTAGACCCCCCACTGAGCTGCCTGCACTCAGATTGTCCCACACAGAATCCTCTCACCCCACACCTGGATCTCCCCACATTGAGCCCCTCCACACTTGGATTCTGTCTGGTTGAGCCTGCATGCCCCACACCTAGTGCGTCTGGCACAGGCCCCAGCGTGTTTCTGGGGCAGGCCCAGGCCTTGTGCTGTGTCAGGATCAGGTGCAGCCTCACCACTGAGTCCGTGTCCCGGGGGTGGGGAGGCTGCAGGGTGATTCTCACCTTTGTACAGCCAGTGGCCTGTGCTCCCCACTGCCATGCTGGAGCCTCTGCATTTATTTGTTAACGGATAAAACTTGCAGAATTTTAAAATATTGTGTGCAGAATTTTTAATTTTTTGGCACAGAATGCCCTCAGGAGTAAGATTCAAATGCCAGTTTGTGGACAAACTACACGTGTATTAATCACTCTGACTGGTGTCTCTAGGCCTAGGAAATGGGCAACTTGAGGTGCTCCCCTGTTTTGGAATTTCCTGTGATGGCAGAGAACAATGCCTTGATCTAAACATACTGACTGAGCATGTTCTTTTAAATTGACTTACATATACCTCCAAGATAATCAATTCCCCCTCTTAATCACTTTTGTTAGCAAATTATCCTCATATAATCAAATCTGTTTGTGTATTGAAAGATGTCTATTCACTTAATTTTCCATGTATTTTTGTATTTTTAAGATTCCTGGATATCCCAGTCAGCTTCATTCCCTAGAAATCAGAAGCAACCAGGTGTGGATTCCTTGTCACCAGTGGCCTCCCTTCCTAAACAGATTTTTCAGCCGTCTGCACAACAACAACCTTCTAAACAGGTTAAAGTCACATGTGCAAATTGCAAAAAGCCCTTGCAGAAGGGACAGACTGCATATCAGCGCAAAGGATCAGCTCACCTATTTTGTTCCACTGCCTGCCTCTCATCATTCTCACATAAACCTGCTCCAAAGAAACTCTGTGTTATGTGCAAAAAGTAAGGGATGTTTTATTCATTGTTCCTTAATACTTAAACGCAAAAATATCTGCTTTATGACTGTTAAGGAGCATTTCTAATTAAAAGAACGAGGAGTACTTGGCACCTTAGAGACTAACAAATTTATTTATTTAAGGTGCCACAAGTACTCCTTGTTCTTTTTATTGATACAGGCTAACACTGCTACCACTCTGAAATCTAATAAATAAGTGTCTCATGCTTGTAAGATCTGACTACAAAAATATTTTTCCCCACAAAGTGTAAGGCCACCTTAAATTTGGTTGAAAATGGCTAATCCTTTATAAGTTACTGTTATACGTAATCCTTTATGGTTATAGCATGTCTAGAGATAATCAAGGAAAGTACAATGCCTCTCCTTGATTGTCAACTCTCTAGTTCAAAATAAGGCAGGATAGGGGAGCTTCTTCTCTTTAAAGATACAAATCAATAGTTTTGGTTTAGTGATTTTTTTTCATATAAACAGTTTCCAAGAGTTTACAAAATATAGTACAGTAAACAATATTGCATAAATTCACAAGGAAAAAATAGTGAAAACATTTTATTATATAAATGCTTCCATTGTGAGAGGGAAAAGATGACATCAAGGAGCAAATACATAGGAGAAAAAAATACTGAGATTTGGAAAGACATGACTGAAAAACATAGGAAGACTGTTCCATCTACTGGGAGTTATGGGGGAAATCCCTGGCCTAGGCAATGGCTGGAAGGGAAAGGGAGACGAGCAATAAGCTCAGGAATTATGAACTCATTCCTGAAATCACTCAGGAGCCAGATAGGTCATACTTCTCTGTGTGTGTGAAGGGGTGGGCTCCTGCCGGAGTCTGGAGAACGGGGCCTTGTGGAAGCTACGGAAAGCAGAGTTGAAATAGTGAAGGCATGAATGAGGGCTTCATCCCATTTTGGGGTCAAGGCAGTGTAATATGGGCAGTATTACAGAAGTGATTAAATATATTTAGACAGTGTTCTGTGTTTTCAGTTTTCACTGATAAATTACCATTTTTTTCAATTAAGAGTTTTATTTTATTTATACCCTCATCAATCCACTCAATATTTTTTTGAGTACTTATTTTTGTTAAACACTAATGTTTTACATGATTGTTGTGTCCTGTATCTCTGAGGCTGAAGCAGTTATTCAGTGTAAAACTCAGAACACACATGCACACAGTGGAGTTAAGAAAAATCAAACAATGTTAATACTGCGGTATGATTGGCTCACAAAGACATGCTGCCTGCCTATTGTTTTGCGTCTGTTTAGAGCGGTGCTAAATTTAAACAATCAGTCCTCCACAGATAAAGATAAATAAGGTAGAGATGTAAACCTGGGGCAAAAACACAAATCTGTACCTGAACACCAACAAAAAGTCATTTTCAAGAAAAGTGAAGACGGGAATGAAGAGGATGCATTGCATTGCATTGCAAGTACTGCAGCATTGAGATCAGTGCTTGTGCTGACAGAATAAAGGAGCATGTCGAAAGCAAGTGACATAAGCTTAAAGAAGAAAGTGAGCTTGGAGATAAACAGTCAATATCAGGACTTTTCACCATGGCTTTAATGAAAGAGAGGTCACAGCATGATTGTGTCAATGAATTTGTGCATAGTCTTTGTTTTGCTGGACAGTCACTATTAATTGCAGAGGGGCCTGGTGGTGACTTTGTGTGACAGTACTGTCCAGGAGCAATAGTCCTTCCTAATGCAGACAACCTCACTCATAAGTATCTGAAAGAAAATGATGATGCTTTAGTATCTAAACTGGTGGAACAAATTAATGAAAATGTTGTCTAGTCTGATTTGACAAGTCTCTTGATGCTTTGGGCTGTCCGATGCTTAGCCTTTTGTTTTTGTTTTTTTTTATTTCAAAGTGAATAAACCCACATTGTTTTGTGCTGATGTGACATTTATCCCTTCTGCTGACTGCTGTTTTGTCAACACAGCAGTAACTTACATATTTGAGATATATCAGCTAACTTGGGAAAATGTGGCCACAACAAACACAGATTGTGTTTACCCTGCACGGGTAAGTTTTCACGAGAGATTAAACTCAATCAGAAACTGGAGTGGCTATGTATTACCTATCCTGCTCATCTGATTAATGTTGTGCTGTCAGCAACTACTGCTACAGAAGAAATGAAAGATCTGAAATCCTGCGTCATTGGGTTTGGGGCTGTTTTCAAGCATGCAAGCAAGTTTGAACACTTTGTTTTACATAGTGTGAGATGAGTGCAGAGCTGACTGCCGATTACCTACCTGTGTTGTGCCACATTGGTAAATGAGTGTGTACTTCGCTGCCTGTCATGTAAATAACACGTGGACTGTGCTGATGCATCTCCTATATCGTCCCAAGTTTGTTGGTTCCAAAGCAGAAATTCTGAAGAGACTTGCAAATAACCAGAATGTGACCGCCAGATTCTGTGCATCAAGGTAATGTTCGTTGTTGAAAACTTGTAATCACTGTGTGACACACAGAAAACACTGGAGCTTTCTCTGATTACCGCCAACACATTTGCCCATGCAGATGTTTACCAGATCCTGTTAACCAAAATCTCGGCTGAATTGAGTACAAAGCTGCAGAAGAAACTTGCGGTGAGAAAACTCAGCTGTTTCTGGAATTCCTTCTGACTCCAGGAGATGAGAGAACTACTAATGTATTCAAAATCTTCAACACAACACTCAGCGAGAAATGGGAGACTATCATGGCCCATAATCTGACCCCGGAAGTGTTTGGTGCCAAAGATTCTTTTTGGAATGTCATCCAGGTGTTGCACCCCTTCATCAAAATGAATTTTGCAGCAGACTGTGACAGTTACGCCAGAGTGTTTCAGCCGTTTGCCACTAAAGATGGAATTTCAAATCTGAAAGGAGAATTTACTGTTTACACGAACATGCCTAAACTGACACTATAAAACTGGATGTGCCAGCTTTTTGGGACAGTCATCAAAACAAACTTCCCGACTTCAGCAGAGTGTCATGGCAAGCTTTGATTGTACCCTCTGGATCTTACTGATGCAAAGCGCTTATTTTTAAAGTTGGACTACCTCCAAGACAGCAAGAGGCTCAACATGAGTGAGAATACTTTGAAGAAAACGATGGGAGCATATTCAAACCAGGATTTCTGGAAAACTGTAGTCTTAGACAAAAAATACCTTTTTGTACATGAAAAAAGCTTCAATTATACTGTAGTAAAATGTGTATATTATGCAAGTTGTTTTCCCCATATTTTTTTAATTTTTTTTTAACCCGATTTCATCCTAGTTTTACTGTTCGGAAAATAAACAAAAAAATCTCCAAATTTTTTTAAAAATAAAAACTGAAAATGCAGAACACTAGACATAAATAATTAAAGGTCATAGTTCACCTTGAAATTTATTATTGATTCATTATTCAGAATGCCTAAAAGAACCACTGGGGAGCTTAAGAATAGTACACTAGTAACATTAGATTTGCAAAATAGTTATACCTAAGGTTGTCAAGTGATTAAAAAATTAATAACGATTAATTGCACTGTTAATAGAATACCATTTATTTAAATATTTTTGATGTTTTCTACGTTTTCAAGTATATTAATTTCAATTACAGCACAGAATACGAAGTGAGAAGTTCACATGGCACTTTTTGTAGCTGGTATTGCAGGGTATTTACGTGCTAGAAATGCTAAATATTCATATGCCTCTTCATGCTATGGCCACCATTCCAGAGGACATGCTTCCATGCTGCTGATGCTTGTTTAAAAAAAAAAAAAAAAAATTACGTACTGATTAAATTTGTCACTGAACTCCTTGGGAGAGAATTGTACGTCTTCTGCTCTGTGTTTTACCCGCATTCTGCCATAAGTTTCATGTTATAGCAGTCTCGGACGATGACCCAGTATGTTGTTCGTTTTAAGAAAACTTTCATTGCAGACTTGACAAAATGCAAAGAAGGTACCAATGTGAAATTTCTAAAAATAGCTACAACACTCGACCCAAGGTTTAAGAATCTGAAGTGCCTTCCAAAATCTGGAGGAACAAGATGTGGAGCATAGTTTCAGAAGTCTTAAAAGAGCAACACTCCGATGCAGAAACTACCAGAACCTGAACCACTAAAAAAGATCTGCTGGTAGCAGATGCTGGAGGCATCTGACTCTGATGATGAAAATGAACATGCGTCAGTCTGTACTGTTTTGGATCGTTGTTGAATAGAACCCATCATCAGCATGGATGCATGTCCTCTGGAATAGTGGTTGAAGCATGAAGGGACCTATGAATCTTGAGCGCATCTGGCATGTAAATATTTTGCAACACCAGCTACAACAGTGCCATAAGAAGGTCTATTCTCACTTTCAGGTGACATTTATAAACAAAAAGCGAGCAGCATTATCTCCTGCACATGTAAACAAACTTGTTTGTCTGAGCGATTGGCCGAACAAGAAGTAGGATGAGTGGATTTTGTTGTATTTTTTGAATGCAGTTATTTTTTTGTGCATAATTCTACATTTGTAAGTTCAACTTTCACGATAAAGAGATTGCACTACAGTACTTTTATTAGATGAATTGAAAAATACTGTTCTATTTTTACAGTGCAAATATTTATAATAAAAAATATAAAGTGAGCACTGTACACTTTGTATTCTCTGAAATTGAAATCAATATATTTGAAAATATAGAAAACATCAAAAAATAAATAATATTCTGTTGTTTTAACAGTGTGATTAATCTCACAATTAACTTTTTAATTGCTTGACAACCATAGTAGAAAAAATTACATCTTGCTATAGATGAGTCTTTTGCGTAAAGATAACCGACGGACTGAATATGCAATTAAATAATACAAATTCTAGCTGCTTCTTAAACTCTAAGTTCAGCTAGTTATACCATTTATAAACAAGATATGAATCTAACCTTTCTCTTTCTTTTAGGATTAAGATGTTCAAAACTCATGGCTAATTCTTCTTTTTCAACTCCCCATTCCTGCAAATAATTCTGTAGTGATTCTAAGAGGGTACGATGATACAGATAGCAAAAAAGAACAGCCACGTTACAAACATTTCATTTTTAAATAGAGAAAAAGTTTGAAGTGTCCAGTTCTTAGATTATTGATTAATTCATTATTTTGGACAGTCTGTCAAAGTCTTTGAATGCTAAAGACTCAGATTTAGTAGAGTAGAGAAGTCCTATGAGGTCATCTTTGAACTTCTTTCTTTTGAGGATATCTTAGGCCAGGTCTACACTAAAAAGTTAAATAGACCCTGAGTGATGTACCAAAGGCGACCTACTACCCCCGTATAGACTGTGCTACGTTGATGGAAGAATTCTTCTGTCTGCCTAGCTACTATCTCTTGAGAAGGTGGATTAACTACAGCAATGGGAGAATTCCTCCCATTGCTGTAGTGAATTGTGGACACTGAAGCGCTACAGCGGCACAGCTGCAGCATTGTAGCTGTGCTGATGTAGTGGTTTAAGTGTAAACATAGCCCTAGTCTTTTAAATTCTCCCCCTAGTCTTCAACTGCTCAGTAAATCTGTGTATGGAAACCAGGGCCTGGACAAAGTTGCCCTTGTTTAACACTGTCTTAGCTTCATGTCTAAACAAGAGTAGAAATCTGTTACCTATATTTTTTTAGTTAGTGATCGTGTATTTCCTGCACTCCCCTCCTCCACCGAGGGGTCCCCCCTCAGTAACAGATTTACTGGATAGGGAGTAATCTTGCTGCACATAGCTATGGGAAAGCTGGCCAGTCCCCCCCCTGCCCCCAATTTTAAGATGGCAACACCATCAGTTCTGAGCACATGAAAAAAGTAGGAACTATGATGTTGCACTGTGAGTTTAGTGTGTGGGGTTTTTTTATACAACATACTGTTAACTTAGGTTTTAATTTAGGTTTAGAATGGCTGTTTGTAAATTGAGTGATATCAACTGACTTCAAAAAAGATGAAATTTAGAGAAGCTGGCGAAGATTTGCTAGAAGTGATGTAATTTTGGGTGTCCCCCGTAAGACCCCTTAAGGTTTTTTTAAAATCAGCTGTTCAGTAGGTCTTAAGTTGGGCACTCAGAAATTTTAAGGCATTCAAAATTGTTAGTCACTTTATAAAAAAATTTGGCTAATGTGTTCATTATTTTCCCCCTCAAACTTTTAATAAAAATTGCAAAATTTTTCCTTTTTTGATGCTCTTACTTCTCTCTGATCATAGTCAGTGAAACTACTCGTGCTAAAAGTTAAGGACTTTGTAAATGTTGGCCCAACTGGTGCCACAGTTTGTAAGCTTGTCAGGGCAGGGGTGCTGGTGTTCTGTTTCTGTGGAGTACACAAGCAAGTCGTCTTGTAGTCCTCTTGCAAAAGGCCCGGCTTCATGCTGACATCCTTTCAGATAAGGGTAGATCTGAAGGTTTCTCACTGTACAGGCAGTCCATGCTTTTTCCAGAAGCAATCTTTAAAGAGCAGCCTACCGCATTCCCTTTCCCCTGAGGCTGTATGTCTTCAGTACTTTCAGCTCCTCTCAGTTTTATAAATTTAGAACTGAACATGGGATAGACTTTTTTGGGACATGTCCATCTCCAACATGAGAATGTAGCATGCTATCACTTGACCTCCAGACCTGTTCAGTCAGTTCTTGCTTTATGCTGCTGAATGGTATTTCCATTGCATCAGTCAGTAATCATAAAAAACAAAAGCTGTGTGACTGTAAGGAAAAGGGAGATATTTTTCCTCTCTCATAACTTCGATGGGGGGGGGGGGGGGAGGAGGCAGAAAAGAACCCTCCGGTCCATGTGTATGCACAGATGATATGGATGTACTACAGCCCCAGCTACAGAATCTGGCTCTTTAGTTTAAGCTGTAGAGACTCACACTTTTTTACTTTTATGGGAATAAGGTTCTTGTGAAGTAACAGCAAAATTCACTAGTAAATATCACGTGTGTTCAAAGCCGTTAAACTAATCCATTGTCAGTTGAGTTTGCTGTTTATTCTGTGTCTATTGTTAACCACAACTTTCTGATGAATATCTATAATGTATGATCGATCTGATTTGGAGGGGGCTCTTCATTTTAGGAGCTAGAAGTATCTCTTAAAAACTCTGCTTCCATCCGAAAACCAAGTAATCTAACATGTTGAAATAATTGGATTCATAGAGACCCTGCAGTTAAAACTGACTGACTTTAAACCAAGCTTACTTTAAGAACATTTTAATGTAACTTTAGATGTTTGATTAAACCAAAAATTGGTAAATTGGTGAATAATATTATTGTGCCCTGCTATTTTTGCAGATATGGCCAAACAATAAATGCAGAAGGAATAGCATGCAACAAGGCATACAACTGAGATTATTGCAAATGTTAAGGTACATAGTGTAGCATGAGGCTGAAGACCAAGTGTATCTAGCACTTGTCACAAAACACGATAGTGCAATTGACTTTTTATGAGGAGAGTTATGAAGGACTAGTTCAGAGCAATTTATTACTGTTCATTTGGTTAATCCAAAAATAATCTGATGTCTCAATTGAATGTTTAATCAGTTATAGCTAGGCACTCCATATTCAGATTGGTGATTTGGAACTTCTTTAGCCAGTTTGATTACTTTTATAAATTGTGCCTATTTTTTATTTAAAATGATGCATTGTAATATCCAAGCTTACCAGGCAAATTCAGAGTGGAGTTTTGGTCTTAACAAAAATTTCTGGCTATAGCTAAAAAGACCGTTCTTCAGTGTCATATTTCAGAAGAAAATCTCCAAAAATAATAAAATAAAGTGCTGATATTAGTTGTAGCAGTGTTATGGGTTTTTGAGGAGCAGGAAATAGATGTTTATTGACTAAGTTTAAAAAAAATACTCTTTTTTTTATTGTTAGGAAACAGCTTTTGTTTAAAACATATCTGTGGTTTTATGTTTAAAATTTAATCTTTTTGCATGTACTAAGTAAAACAAGCTAGATATGCTCAACCAGTAACTGCTCATTGGTAAAAGCTGTTTTACAAATACTGTATCTTCAATATTGGAAGTAATGTAGGGAAAAACATATAGCCTGGTATTCTTTTGGATATACAACAAAAATTGCTTTGTTTTAATGGTTGATTTGCAATGTTAATGTAAAGTTGCTCAGAACTATTTATATTTTAGCAAATAGTATTAAACTCAAGAGAAACAAATGCAACAGATAGAATGATTGATGGATGTCAGTACAGTGGGACCATCTTGAAAACAGTTTTGAACCAAAAGCTATTTGGAATCTGAGAAATTAAAAGTGCATGGTGGGGGGGAGGAAGAATCAATTATATTGTTATGAAATACTATTTAAAAAAAAGTTTTATGCTCTAGCGTTTTTGTCTTTCAGAGATATAACAACAATGAAAGGCACCATTGTTGCTCAAGTTGATTCCAGTGAGTCTTTCCAGGAATTTTGCAGTACATCATGTTTGTCCTTCTATGAAGACAAGCATAATCCCTCAAAAGGAATCTTGAATAAGTCAAGATGCACTATCTGTGGTAAACTAACTGAGGTCTGGTTCAATTTTTGGTCTCAACTCTTAAATTGCTTATTAATAGAACATTTATTATTAAGAAGTTGATTCTAAAGAGTGGTAAAATGTCTATTTTTTTAAAGTTGTCCAGGTTTTTTGTATTTCTTCAGTTATTAGGCTTAATATATTTAGAAATTTTATATCTCTTTCCATCTTCAGTCATGCTTTATAATGGTTAGATAACATTAATTTTTGTAAATTGCTTTATTGCCTGTTTAAATTTAAGAAATCTATGAAGACAGTTGTGCATTACTGATATTTTTGTAGTCAGCTAAAATTTTGGAGTTCACTTTCATTGCTGATTATTGCAGGCAAGGCTTTGCTTTAGACAGCTAGTCATTTAAAAATTTTATGTTAAATTGTTGAGTTGATCACAATTGGTCTCCATAAGAGCATAAGAATGGCCATACTGTGTCAGACCAGTGGTCCATCTAGTCCAGTATCCTGTCTCATGACGATGCTCGCTGCCAGATGCTTCAGAGGGAATTAACAGAACAGAGTACTTAGTGAGTGATCCACTTCCTGTTGTCTAGTCCCAGCATCTGGCAATCGGAGGCTTAGGGACACCCAGAGCATGGAGTTGCATCCCTGACCATCTTGGCTAACAACCACTGACAGCCCTATCCTCCATGAACTTATCTAAATCTTTTTTGAGCCCATTTATACTTGTGGCGTTCACAACATCACAGGGCAATGAGTTCCACAGGTTGACTGTGCATTGTGCTTTTGTTTTTTTGTTTTTTTTATTAATTTCATTGGGTGGCCCCTAGTTTCTTGCATTCTTAAAAGGGAAAAAACTAGAAACAGTTACTGCTTCTCTTGTATTTCATTTTTCAATAACTATTTTGAGGGCCCTCAAAGTATAAATCCAATAGTAATTGATACTAATCAGTAGATTACATACAAATGTTGCCATCAAAACAATTCAGGATTTTCTTTATTCTAATTGCATATTTTGGTAAATTCCCCTTGAGTAATGTAAAGATAGTTTGTATAGTAGAATATACTCTTATTTAAATTCTACTGAGCTGGGATTACTACGTTCTGGATGCAAATACTGGGCCCATCATAGCCATGTATATTCATCCTTTTAGCCCCAAGACAGCTTTGTAAATTAAAAGCCAAATATATTAAAAATCCTGCTCACTGCCAATAAAGTGTATAAAGTGCAGGTGGGGAAAATGTATGTAAATTAGCTCCCCATTCTCTTGAACAGCCTTGTGACCTTGGATTGACTTCCAAGGCCGCAAGAACATCTGGAGCTAGGTTTTTGCCCAGAGATTGCAAGGAGACAGAGTTTGCTTTGTTTGTTAGTTATTTCAAATGCATATGTCACAATATTATCTAGGGTTCCAATTGAACCAAGTATTGTTCTTTAAGTTGTGATTGTCGAGTGTAGTGTACTGATGAAGAATCTTGGGTTGTTTTTTTTAGATTCGCCATGAAGTTAGCTTTAAGAACATGACTCATAAGCTGTGTAGTGACCACTGCTTCAATAGATACAGAATGGCGAATGGTTTAATAATGAATTGCTGTGAACATTGTGGGGAGTACTTGCCCAGTAAAGGAGCTGGAAACAATATCCTTACGATTGACGGTCAGCAGAAAAGATTCTGCTGCCAAAATTGCGTTGGTGAATATAAACAGGTAACTACTTCTATTTATAAAAAATGAAATTTAGCCTATAAATTAAAAAACAAAACAAACATTAGTACTGCTAAGATGCATTCTGTTCTTGATTAAGTTGCTTGAGACTGTTGGTATTCTATATTTAGACAAACCTCAAAGACTCAGCTATTTAACCCATGTGAATTTGTATGTGCATTTGTGGGAGTGGAACTCTACTCATAAATTATTATTGTAAAAGGAGACATGTATCTTAACCAAAAATACTAGTGACTTAAAACAGTCTGAGGAAGAAAACTTCTATCTTTTTAGTGAAGGCTTTAATTCTTAATGTATTTATTTATGGTGAGCATGAGAACTCCATACCTATTGTGCAACCCACTAGTGCTTGGTTAGATATAAAAGCTCACTTACTTGCACTTATACACATTTACATAAAGTTAAAAATGTATATGGGCCATGCAGTCTGGACATGGCTGTTGATTCCCTTAATCACATTGTTTACCTGTACATTGGATATGCTTTTAGTTCCTTTCCAGTGTAGACCATCCCAAGGCCAAAGCTAGGCTTTACCTATATTCCTTCATGAGTGAAGGTTTGAAGGATTTTGTGTCCTCCTTTGCTTAGTTCCTGTGTGCTCCTAAAATTATTATAGCATTTGAAACAAGTCTTGGGTTTTTTTTTTTTTACATTCCAGTCTTCAGACAACATTTGCCCCCCTGCGTTTGCTTTAGGAGGCAGTGGTGAGCCATCATTTAACACTAGTGGGAAGGTTGGAGTCCTGTTCAAACTATTTATGACCTAGCAGGATAATTCACAACCATTGTTGTTTGTTAATTTTTGGGCTGGTCCACTGTAGAAATTTAGTTTTTTCTATAGCGTGCATCTTTTATCCGAGGTGTCATGGTGTTGCAGTGTTAAGCATCTAGGGACTGTGTTTTAGGACTTCTGAAATGAATGTTCCACTTGTAACATATGTCTATATTTTCTGTAGTTTTGGAGTAAACCTTTATATATGTGAGATGATGTTATTTTACCAAGGCTTCTTTGAGATGTTTGTGCACCCAGCTGTGTTGAGGATTCTTCTTCTTTTCTTTCCACTTTTTGAAGCTGGTGAAATACAATCAGTCAGAGGGAGCCCAGTATTGAATTAACAAAGCTCCATTATATTTGATGAATAAAAAGCTCCATAATGTTTGATCTCTGTTCTATATTGCTATTCCATTTTTGAATGTCAAGTGCTGTTTGCCTTTACCCTTTTTGGACTGCTTCTTTGAGCTTGTACAGAACTCAGACAGTATTTCTGGGAATGTATACATGTATTAACAGCACAACTGAAAGCATAACATAAGCCTTATTGTTTTATCACACAGCAAAACCAAAAAAGGGCAAAATAGGTTTTCGAGATATTAAAAATGTAGGCATAGACAGAAGCCATGGAAAGACTTGGAGAAACGTTGAATAAGCACTCATGAAGGAACAAAAAGACACAAGATTAACTTTGAACTTGGGACTGTCCCACACAACCTAAAAACGTGCATTGATGAAATGCCATGTGAGCATGGAATTATGAGAGGTGGAACAACAATTCTGTATCTATTATACATTCTTTACCAAGTGTACTTTGTCATCTGTCTGTTTAGATATTTTTGTACTGTTGTGTTCAGACATTAAATCCCCATATGCTAATGAGAGGATGAGGTGGCATGGCATTGATAGGATGTTGTGCTCTATTGTGTGCTGGGGGGTTGCAACTTTACCATTAGTAGTGGATATTATGCAACAGCATGCTGATCCGGAAGTGACTCTCTCACCCCTTGACCTGGATAGTTTTGCTGCATCCATTGCCATCGGCAGACTTTGTACCAGCAAAATCTCTTGCATTGTGAAAGGATTATTATGTATATGATGTTGGGGGGCTGAATGGCTTATGGAATGGTAATGAGCTGTGAAAAGATTAATCTCTAATGCCAGTTTGTATCCACCCAGGTTGTTGTGACCAAATGTAATTCATAGTAGGTTTTCAAATATTATAGACAGTGAATGGTGGATTTAAAATTCTTGTTTAAATGAGGTACGTTCCAAAAGAGTATAATTGTTCTGATGGTGTATGGTGTGGGTGGCAAAATGTCTCAGGCCATAATTAATTTTATAATGACAAATCTGACTAGCATTTACGTTTTAACTTGAATTTGAAATCATTTGAGGAAATTTTGGAAAATAATTAACTTTTGTTAAGTGGGTGCTTCTTGTGAGAAGTATAAATGTATAATCTTGTTCAATAACCGGTTTTTGTGTCTATCAAATGTGTCTATCAAATTCATCTTTTAAAGGAATTTTGACCATGAAAGCTCAATCATTGCTAGCAATAGGTAATTATAGATTAAAATGTATTTACTTTCACACAATAGTACTAGACCTCTTTCTGGGGATTTTTCTGTCATTTTATTTTCAGGGGCAGTGCACCATAGGAAAGGAAGGACAGACTTCTAAAATAATATAGAAATAATCCTCCTTTTGTCAAAACAGTAATACAGGGGTTGATGGGGAAGCATTTAGCTACATTAGTATTTTGTTTAGCAGGTTGTCATCCTGTGTGGTATGCCTAAAATTTTTAGTGAATATATTCCACGTATGTGCAAGCAATTGTACAATAAGTGGGGGTCTATCTTTTTGCTATGAGTTGTATAAAACTAGTATATCATGTACTGTAATTGTCATATATCAACTGGTCTTTTATAACTATGTAGTACTCGTAAATTAGAATTGACACAATATTTGTACCTACCTACTTAATCCTTATGTGTGAAATAAATATTACTTAAAAATGTTTGGAACTAGTTTTCATAACGTACGTACGGTTTTTCTTAGGATTGAAGTGAAATTATGTGCAGACCAAAATGTTATGCCTTTTGGCAAGGAGATTGGTGGTAGAGAACCAGGACAAATGGGTCATGATTTGGTGTGGCTGATCCTTCATTTTACGTTGTGGTGGTGGGGGAGATAGGGAAAGAGGAGGCAATGCTGTTTTTGAATTAGAGGGACATTGGATAAAATAGACAGAAGCTCTTACCTCATTTTCAAAAATATGAATGCACTTAGGAGGTGAAGTCCCATTGACATAAGCTCCTAAATGGACATGTCATTTTTGAAAATGGGACTCTAGGGCCTAGGTATTTTTAAAAATTTTGTCCTTCATAACTAAGGAGATAACTGGCCCCTCTTTAATATGGCACAAGTGAACCTGTACTGTATACACCTGTATGCATCAGCGCTTGAAAGATATCTATTAAACTAAAGGATAACTGGGGAAAAGTTACAAATGAATAGACGATGGAAAGATGAACAATAAAAAAACCAAAATAGGTATAGCTTGACCAAACTATTTAGTTATGATTATTTAAAGTGTGTTGACACCCACGAGGGAGACCAATTATTTATGGTGGCACAAGTGGGTATAATCAAGAAATGGAATGATACTAAGTAAAGGACAATTTAGGTTAAATGTCAGGAAAACTTTCTTGAAACATACGTTAAACATGGAAGACACTTCCAAGCGAAGTAGACCCAGAACCCTTTCCTGTCGTCTTTGTTGTTGAAGTTCATACTCTCCGGTACTGGGAGAGGTAGGGAGCAACTCAGAGAATGACCGTAGAAAAGTAAATGAATTACCAGAAGAAAATAAGATATTGTTTGAATACATGTAGCCATGTATTCCACTTAAGGGTGTGGGTGCCCAGTGCAGTAGAACCAGAGAAATTTGCCTACCAATAGAGGAAGGTGCTTGCGCCTTGTGGCTGTAGCTCCTCTCCTGGCTACATGAAGTGGTTCTGCCCTGACCCTCCCTGAGTTCCTTCTTATTGCCTGTGGTGGGGTTTAAACAGTGTCCCCCCAACAGCAATCTCCACAGTTGGTGCTTGCTCTGTATTGGTGACACCTACATCAGGGAGTGTTGTGTGATCTGCAGATGGTTTAAGAAATGGACTCAAGTGGCTTGGGACCTTTGCCTGAAGAAGTGCCTGCTTGAACAGGCCATGTAGCCTGCATTGGTATCAAGGCCTTCATTGAGTTGGAGATTGCCCTTGAACTTTAGGAGTGCTGCTGCTTCACATTCTGAAGCAGGCTCCTCTCTGAAGAAATGGAGAAGCTGTTCCCTGTCAACTGTGCTGAGGAAAAGATTCCATAAGACCAACTGAGGTTGCTCTAGGTCTCAGGGTGACTCTTCTACCTCCCCCAGTAAAAGTGTGGACAGGTGCAGAGTTGATGCTGGCATGTTTGATGGTGCGGGTATCTTAACCCTTCCTCGGTACTGAATAGGGAGAGTAGAAACCCTGTATCGTTGACTCTGGGTGTCTGAGTCAAGTACTGATGAGGGAGATACAAGCACTGACTGTTTCCATGTTAAAAGAAAAGGAGTACTTGTGGCACCTTAGAGACTAACACATTTATTAGAGCATAAGCTTTCGTGAGCTACAGCTCACTTCATCTCACGAAAGCTTATGCTCTAATAAATTTGTTAGTCTCTAAGGTGCCACAAGTACTCTTTTTTGCGAATACAGACTAACACGGCTGCTACTATGAAACCTGTTTCCATGTTGGCGGCATACCGGCCAGCTATAGACCTCCTTTGCCTTTTGGTCCTGACCTCTCCTTTGGTCCAGGACTTTGCCAGGGTTGTGCCAGCTATAGCCCCTTTGATTGAATGAGACTGTGAATCTTTGGGTCTGTCGGCACTGCAACCCAATGTTCCCCTTCCACAGGTTGTGTAAGCAGGGCTGGTACTGGGATTGGCATGGAGGACCTTCATACCAGGAACCTCCTTTGCGCTGCTGCAGTCACAACCACAAAAGCTTCCACGGTGGCTTTCACTGCCTTCGACATTGGTACTGTCAGATGCTCTGGTACTGCTCTTCACTATGGGACTGACACTGCTTCCAGCACCGATGATGGTAATTGATGGTACCGCCTCCATCGACAGCCCTGCTTTCTGCGTTGTTCTGGATGACAGATGAGTCAGACCGCCTCCTCGCTCTCTCTAGTATCACTCTGCCCTTATCTCTGCAATCCTGAGGCCCCTCTGCATCTGAGTCAGGGTTATCCTCCTCCCACTCTCCATTGCCCAACCACATTGAGGGCTGCTGCTGGACCATTATGGGTACCAGAATTAGCATGCATCTCATGCTTGGGATGGAGGTCCCTGGCCCCGTGCCTACTGGGCTGGCCACCAATGCCATATCCATGTGAGTGGCCTCTTTGGAATCTGTGGGATGCTCCTCAGTCGTGGGTGTCCTGCTCTGCGTCTTGCTCAAAGAGAGATGGCTGGCTAGGTCTGCGGTGGTGACCATCAATCCGCTGCAGGCCGAGGCGCCGGCTGTATTTCTCCCTGCAGAGCCTCCAGAATTGTCCTATCCAGGTTTGTCAGCTGTGGAACAGGATCTGGCTTTGGCTCAGTTAAGAGCCTTACCTTTGTCTGTGGACCGTGCTGTGCTGCCTGACTCATCCTTCCCTTCAGTACCGGAGGACTTTAAGCCCTACTAAGACCTTTTGCGGTGTGTAGCTGCTTCCCTCAATCTGCAGGTAAAGCTCTTTCAAGAAAATATCCACAAATTTGTGGATATCTAACAGCCGTCTGCCCCAAGAGAGTTACCCTTCCTATCAGTGACACACTCCTTGAATCAGCTATGGCCCTCTGGAGCATGCCAGGTTTGGTACAATCTGCAGCTAAGTGCATGGAAAAGCACTAGTTTTTTTTTCGGTGCAGGGATTTGCGGGGTTTTACTCGCATCCAGCCCCAAATTCCTTAGATGTAACTGCAGTGAATGACAGAGCTCATCAGGGCAGGTTTAACTCCACCCCTGAGGACAGGAACTCCTAAGCGATAGAACCAGATGGGCAGGAAGATGTATACCTCCTCTTTACAGATGTGAATTACTAACCAGCAAGCCTCGCCATCCAGCTACGATTTTTTAAAACTGGAAAGCTATGTCAAAGTTTGCAGACCAGCTTCCTGAGATCTCACCAGAGGAATTTCGGGCATTTGTCACTGAGGGCTGCTTGGTGGCTAAGACGTCCTTGCAGTCTGCATTAGACGTTGCGGACACCTCAGCTAGGGTGATGACCTCCACGGTCACCATGAGGAGAGGCTGCCTGGCTGCAGAATCTGGATATTTACCCTGATGTCCAGGAAGCCGTTGAGAATTTGCCCTTCAATGGTCAAAAGCTGTTTTCGGACAAAATTTACAAGACACTGGACTCCTTCAAGGGCTACACTGCACTCCTTGGGGGTGTACATGCAGACAGTGTAGAGGTGCCATTATGGCGTTCAACAGCAGCAGTATCGTCCACAGTGTGCATTTGGGCAGCCTTTCCCTCCCCTGAGGCAATGGGTCTACCCCAGAAAGAGGTTGATAGCTCCCACAGGAGAAAATAGTCGGGCTTGGGATTCATCCAGTTCACACAACCTCCCCCAGTGCCTTCCAAGCGCCTATTTTGACTGCTTGGTTCAGAGCACTGTTCCACTTGTTGCTTCTCCTTTCTTATCTCCCCCCTTTGGGGACAGGGTGGCCTCTTGAACAAGGCTTGGGGCTCAGCCACCCATACAGCTGGGTCCTAAGCACTGTCAGATCAGGTTATGTCATTCAGTTCCTCTCCCCATGTCCTCCCCATCCTTCCTCCCTGTCGCTCTTCAGGGAACCCTCTTGCAAGATATTGCGCCTCGAGCAGGTCTGTTTTCTGATGGCTTTGGGAGTGGTGGAGGAAGTTTTGCCAGAACATAGGGATCATGTCTTCTACTCCTGGTATTTCCAAGTACTCAAATTCTTAGGAGGGGTAAGACCTGTCCTCAACCTTTTGCAACAAATATATCATAGATTCATAGAATATCAGGGTTGGAAGGGACCTCAGGAGGTCATCTAGTCCAACCCCCTGCTCAAAGTAGGACCAATCCCCAATTTTTGCCCCAGATCCCTAAATGGCACCCTCAAGGATTGAACTCACAGCCCTGGGTTTAGTAGGCCAATGCTCAAACCACTGAGCTATCCCTCCCCCAACCATCAGGTACATGAGGTTCCAAATGGTCCCTCTGTTGACTCCCCTCCCTAAATTGTCTCACAATGACTGGACCTTCAGGACAGTCACTTCCATGTAGCTATTTTGCCAAGCCACAGAAGGTTCCTTCAGTTGGTTGTGGTTAAATGCAACTTTCAGTACACAGTGCTACCATTCAGCCTCTCCTGTGCCACCCAGGTTTTTACCAAATGCATGGTCATTGTTACGACATATCTCAGAAAGAAGGGAATTCACATCTTCCTGTATCTGGACAACCGGTTACTTAGGGGGCAGTTCCAAAGAGCAAATTTTTGCTTACGTCAGCACCACGCTGTGCTTGCTCGACCATCTTGGTCTCTTCCTGAACACCAGAAAGTTAACCTTGGCTCCCACATAAAGTCTAGTTCATTGGGGCCTTGTTAGATTCCACAACATCGGGAATGTTTTGGTTGACAGACTGTTTTCAGACAATTTGCTACCTTTGCCTTATTCTGCAGTCTCAGCCTTCCACGACAGTTCAGACATTTCTGTGGCTCTTCGGTCACATATTTGGTTGGATGCAGGTGGTTCAATTTGTAAGGTTGCATCTTTGCCCCTTTCAAATGTGGCTCAGGATGGTCTACTGTCCTGCTGTTCATCCTCTAGACAGACTGATTCATCTTCCTCTACTGGTCCTGAACTCCTTCCAGTGGTAGATGGGTCCAGAGAACATTTGCCAGGGTGTCCCCTTTGGCCAGCCCTCACTAGCCAAGTCAGATGTTATCAGTGCCTCCCTGATGGATTGTGGGGTGCACCTGTCATCACTGAAAGTACAGGGACTGTGGTCAGAGTAGGAGGTTTCACTTCATATCAACTTGCTGGGGCTTTGGGCCATGTTTTTTGGCACTGTATCAGAGACACAGTTTGAGTGGGAGTTCTGTTGGAAGAGAAGGTATTTGTACTTGGTTTTGTATTTTGTGTGTGTGTGTGTGTGTGTGTGTGTAGAGGCTTGTAGGGGCTTTGTGCTGGGAGAGAAGCTGAGCCCTAATTAGGGGGTGGGGCTTTTCTGACTAGAGGTCCTATAAAGGTAGCCAGCCAGTCAGGCAGTGGCACAGACAGCTGCAGCGGCTCAGGAGCTAGCAAACAGCTGTAAATAGGGGAGTTTGAGTGGGAGTTTGTATTGTGGTGCTTGTTTGAGGTTTGTTTTTGCTGGGGGGGGTGGTCTTTTTGGTGTGGCTTGTGTTTCCCAGATTAACAGGACTTAGGTGGGAAGGCAATGACAGATACGGAGGCAGCTGTGGGAGTGACTCCTGCAGTGGAAGACACATTGAGGATGACTGGCTGTGGAAGCTGTGATATGTACATGATCCTGGAGTGGGGACCTGGTAGGAGTTTTTTCTGCATGAAATGCTGTCTGACAGAGCTGATGGAGGAAAAGATCCGAGGTCTGGAGATGCAGGTGGAAAGTCTGGTTGAGTTTAGGAAGGGGTTTGAGCAGATGATGGAGCAAAGACAGGAGGTATCTGAAGGGAAAAGCTCAGACTTACAGATGGAGCAGGGTTGGGGAATTTTGAGGGGAGACTGGGTGAGGAAAGTGGTCAGTGGAAGCATGTGACTAAAAGAACTAGGCAGAGTAAAAGATGGGCTAGTGAAGGAGAAATAGAGCTTAAGAACAGGTTTGCAGAGTTGGAAAACGAAGAAGGGGCTCAGCATGTAGTTGCTGAAGGTGGAAGGGTAAAGAAGAACAGAAGAGTGGCTAGCCCTATAGGAAAAGGGGAAGAGTCAAGGGAGACTACACCAAATACGAGCCCCAGGAGGATACAGGATGGGTTGAAGAGGATTATAAGGGAAAATAGGAATGGAAAGAACTTGCAGCCAGAGGGAACAGGGGAGAGACTGGAGAATAGCACTGTCACCTGGAAAAGGCAGGTCTATGTGATCGGGGACTCTTTATTGAGAAGAATAGACAAGCCTGTAACTAGAGCTGATCCAGAGAATAGAAGGGTGTGCTGTCTTCCGGGTGCTAAGATACGGGATGTAGACCTGAGGTTGAAAAGGATCCTAAAGGGAGGGGGAAAGACTCCCCTAATTATCCTTCATGTGGGAACAAATGATACAGCTAGATTCTCACTGGAAAGTATTAAGGGAGACTATGCTAGGCTGGGGAAGACGCTTAAGGAAATTGAGGCTCAGGTGATCTTTAGTGGGATTCTGCCTGTTCCTAGAGAAGGGCAACAAAGGTGTGACAAGATTATGACTGTCAACAGATGGCTTAGGCAGTGGTGCCATAAGGAGGGCTTTGGGATGTATGGCCACTGGGAGGCATTCATGGACAGAGGACAGTTCTCTCGGGATGGACTTCATCTGAGTAGGGAAGGAAATAGACTTCTAGGATCAAGGCTGGCACAACTGATAGAGAGAGCTTTAAACTAGGAATTTGAGGGAGATGGTTGGGAGATGTCCAGGTAATCTCCACGCCAGATTTTAGCATTGAGAGGGAAGAAGAGGAAGTAAGAAAGGATACAGCCGTGGGTAGGAGAATGTATATAAGGAGCGAGAGCGGTGTGGATACTAGTCTAATAGGTTATACTGGCTGTAGAATGACTGTGCCTAATAGAGTACAAAATGTGAGCGAGGCCAAACAGCAAAAATTAAGATGTTTGTACACCAATGCGAGGAGCCTAGGTAACAAAATGGAGGAACTAGAGCTACTGGTGCAAGAAGTGAAACCAGATATTATAGGGATAAGAGACACATGGTGGAATAGTAGTCATGACTGGACTACAGGTATTGAAGGGTGTGTGCTGTTTAGGAAAGACAGAAATAAAGGTAAAGGTGGTGGAGTAGCATTGTATATTAATGATGAGGTAGAATGTAAAGAAATAAGTGATGCAATGGATAAGACAGAGTCCGTCTGGGCAAAAATTACATTCTGGAAGATAACTAGTAAAGCCTCTGCTACGATAGTGCTTGCGGTGTGCTATAGACCTCCGGGATCTAATCTGGATATGGATAGAGCCCTTTTTAATGTTTTTAATAAAGTAAATACTAATGGAAACTGCATGATCATGGGAGACTTTAACTTCCCAGATATAGACTGGAGGACCAGTGCTAGTAATAATAATAGGGCTCAGATTTTCCTAGATGCGATAGCTGATGGATTCCTTCATCAAGTAGTTGCTGAACCGACTAGAGGGGATGCCATTTTAGATTTAATTTTGGTGAGTAGCAAGGACCTCGTAGAAGAAATGGTTGTAGGGGACAGTCTTGGCTCAAGTGATCATGAGCTAATTCAGTTCAAACTAAATGGAAGGATTAACAAAAATAAATCTGCAACTAGGGTTTTTGATTTCAAAAGGGCTGACTTTCAAAAATTAAGGAAATTAGTTAGGGAAGTGGATTGGACTGAAGAACTTATGGATCTAAAGGTAGAGGAGGCCTGGGATTACTTTAAATCAAAACTGCAGAAGCTATCAGAAGCCTGTATCCCAAGAAAGGGGGAAAAAATTCATAGGCAGGAGTTGTAGACCAAGCTGGATGAGCAAGCATCTTAGAGAGGTGATTATGAAGAAGCAGAAAGCATACAGGGAGTGGAAGATGGGAGGGATCAGCAAGGAAAGCTACCTAATTGAGGTCAGAACATGTAGGGATCAAGTGAGACAGGCTAAAAGTCGAGTAGAGTTGGACCTTGCAAAGGGAATTCAAACCAATAGTAAAAGGTTCTATAGCCATCTGAATAAGAAGAAAACTAAGAAAAGTGGGGCCGCTAAACACTGAGGATGGAGTGGAGGTTAAGGATAATCTAGGAATGTCCCAACATCTAAACAAATACTTTGCCTCAGCCTTTAATAAGGCTAAAGAGGATCTTAGGGATAATGGTAGCATGACAAATGGGAATGAGGATATAGAGGTAGATATTACCATATCTGAGGTAGAGGCGAAACTGAAACAGCTTAATGGGACTAAATCGGGGGGCCCAGATAATCTTCATCCAAGAATATTAAAGGAATTGGCACCTGAAATTGCAAGCCCATTAGCAAGAATTTTTAATGAATCTGTAAACTCAGGAGTAGTATTGAATGATTGGAGAATTGCTAATATAGTTCCTATTTTTAAGAAAGGAAAAAAAAAGTGATCCGGGTAACTATAGGCCAGTTAGTTTGACATCTGTAGTATGCAAGGTCCTGGAAAAAATTTTGAAGGAGAAATTAGTTAAGGACATTGAAGTCAATGGTAAATGGGACAAAATACGACATAGTTTTACAAAAGGTAGATCGTGCCAAACCAACCTAATCTCCTTTTTTGAAAAAGTAATAGATTTTTTTAGATAAGGGAAACGCAGTGGATCTCATTTACCTAGATTTCAGTAAGGCATTTGATACCGTGCCACATGGGGAATTATTAGTTAAATTGGAGAAGATGGGGATCAATATGAACATCAAAAGGTGGATAAGGAATTGGTTAAAGGGGAGACTGCAACGGGTCCTACTGAAAGGCGAACTGTCAGGCTGGAGGGAGGTTACCAGTGGAGTTCCTCAGGGATCGGTTTTGGGACCAATCTTATTTAATCTTTTTATTACTGACCTTGGCACAAAAAGTGGGAGTGTGCTAATAAAGTTTGCAGATGATACAAAGCTGGGAGGTATTGCCAATTCGGAGAAGGATCAGGATATTATACAGGAGGATGTGGATGACCTTGTAAACTGGAGTAATAGTAATAGGATGAAATTTAATAGTGAGAAGTGTAAGGTTATGCATTTAGGGATTAATAACAAGAATTTTAGTTACAAGTTGGGGACGCATCAATTAGAAGTAATGGAAGAGGAGAAGGACCTTGGAGTATTGGTTGATCATAGGATGACTATGAGCTGCCAATGTGATATGGCTGTAAAAAAAGCTAATGCGGTTTTGGGATGCATCAGGAGAGGCATTTCCAGTAGGGATAAGGAGGTTTTAGTACCGTTATACAAGGCACTGGTGAGACCTCACCTAGAATACTGTGTGCAGTTGTGGTCTCCCTTGTTTAAAAAGGATGAATTCAAACTGAAGCAGGTACAGAGAAGGGCTACTAGGATGATCCGAGGAATGGAACTTTGTTTTATGAAAGGAGACTCAAGGAGCTTGGCTTGTTTAGCCTAACTAAAAGAAGGTTGAGGGGAGATATGATTGCTCTCTCTAAATATATCAGAGGGATAAATACAGGAGAGGGAGAGGAATTATTTAAGCTCAGCACCAATGTGGACACAAGAACAAATGGGTATAAACTGGCCACCAGGAAGTTTAGACTTGAAATTAGACGAAGGTTTCTAGCCATCAGAGGAGTGAAGTTTTGGAATAGCCTTCCAAGGGAAGCAGTGGGGGCAAAAGATCTATCTGGTTTTAAGATTCTACTCGATAAGTTTATGGAGGAGATGGTATGATGGGATAATGTGATTTTGGTAAGTAATATTGATCTTTAAATATTCAGGGTAAATAGGCCTAATCCCCTGAGATGGGATGTTAGATGGATGGGATCTGAGTTACCCAGGAAAGAATTTTCTGTAGTATCTGGCTGGTGAATCTTGCCCATATGCTCAGGGTTTAGCTGATTGCCATATTTGGGGTTGGGAAGGAATTTTCCTCCAGGGCAGATTGGAGAGGCCCTGGAGGTTTTTTTGCCTTCCTCTGTAGCATGGGGCATGGTTGACTGGAGGGAGGCTTCTCTGCTCCTTGAAGTCTTTAAACCACGATTTGAGGACTTCAATAGCTCAGATGTAGGTGGGGTTTTTCGAGGAGTGGGTGGGTGAGTTTCTGTGGCCTGCGCTGTGCAGGAGGTCAGACTAGATGATCAGAATGGTCCCTTCTGACCTTAGTATCTATGAACCTATGACACTGGTTCACATATTTACTGACAGTACCACTGCGATGTATTATTGAGCAAACAAGGTGAAGAACACTCCAGGTTGCTTTGCTTAGAGGCAATCAGGCTGTAGAAATTCTGCATTGTGGAGAACATTACTCCAGTGTTCACTTGACCAGGGTTCAGAATCATCTTGCAGACATCTTAGCAGATGTTTTTCCCTAAATCACATATGATCCCTGAAGACAAGTATCCTCCAGTACATCATCAAACAGTGGCGCATTCCAACGATTGACAACAGGAAACGTCTGTTTTGCTCTTGATGGGGCCTCAATCCAGGCTCCCTGTCCAATGCTTTTCCACTTCTGCTGGCAGTCTGCTCTCCTGTATGTGTTTCCCTCCTTCTCCGTCATCCCTCAGGTCATCCTGAAGATCAAGGTGGACTGAACTAAGCTCATTCTCATTGCCCCTGGCATGGTTGAGACAGTGCTGGTTCTCTGACTTTCTCACACTGTCTATTGAGCCTCCCATACTACTTCCTTTCCATCCTGACCTCCTCAGTCAGAATCACAGCCCCAACTTGCATCCCATGCACAGCTCCCTGCATCTCATGGTGTGGCTGCTGCATGAATGAGGAGCCGGAAGAGCAGTGTTTAGTGGCTGTCCAGCAAGTCCTGCTCAGTAGCAGAAAGTCATCTACCCTGATAGCCTATTCAGTGAAATGGAAGTGGTTTTTGGTGTGGTCATTAGCCTGCAGACTCTAGACGATGCTGGCTTCTATCCGGGACATCTTGAGTACCTGCTACAGCTTCAGTTGTTGGGGCTTGGGCATCGTTCATGGAATGTGCTCTGACAGTGAAACTGGCATTTCATCCTCCTGTTCAGGGAAGATCAGTCTTCTCTAATGCCATGGTAACAAGATTCTTGAAAAGGCTTCTTCGTCTACATCCTCTGATCTGAGAAATGATTCCCCTGTGGGACCTAAACATGGTCCTAGTGGCTCTGATGGATCCTCCTTATAAACAGTTCTTGAAAGGTGACTTTATGATCACACCCCAAAATTTTGTCTAAAGTGGTCTGTTTCATTTGAACCAGATGGCATATTTACCAGTGGGGTGTTTGTTTTTTTTTTTTTCCCCCCGAAGCTGCCTTCATATCCATAGGAGCAGTGTCTCAATATCTTAGATGTCAGGCGATTGTTAGCCTTTTATCTGGACTGGACTAAACAGTTTCATGCTTCACCATGTTTGTGTCTACGCTACAGTCTTTGAAGGGTCAGGCAGTCTCTTCACAGATAATCTCTGAATGGATAACATCCTTCATCAAGATGGCATATGAAGTAGCTTTGGCTATGCCCCCTCAGAGTATGAGAGCTCATTCTATGAGGGTGTAAGCAGCAATCCATAGTGTTCCTCAGTGATGTTTCCTTATTGGATGTATGCAGGGCTGCTTCAGGATCCTCGATACCTGGGTTCATAAATTATTATGCCATAACCACATCTTCCAAGGTGGATGCAATCTTTGGTAGAGCAGTCCTGCAGTCCTTGTTTAGTTAGACTTCAAGCCCTGCCTATTGGGACTGTGAGGGGTTACTGCTAGTGAGTCACCTAGGTGGAATACATGGCTGCATCTATTTGAAGAAAAAATGGTTATTTACTGTAGCTGTGGTTCTTCGCAATGTGATGTAGATGTGTATTACATGACCCATCCTCTGTCCCCTCTGCATCAGAGACTCATTTCCAAGCATTTGGTGTGACGCAACTAAGAGCGGATCAAGGTACTGCCGCTTCATGTAGCCTGGAGAGGGGCCATGGCCACAAGACACACTTGTTACCCCTCTATGGGTACTGCTAGGAAAATTTTCTCCAGCTCCAGTTCGCTGGGTACATGCATACCTAAGTGGAATATGTATCTGCCTGCATAACGTCTCGAAGAACCAGTTACAGTAACTTTGGAGCATCCTTGACAGATGTGAAATAGTTAAAGTAATGATCACAGAAGCTGAAAGGAAAACTAATGTTATTACACTAAGTTACAGTGCATGCAGTTGAACATTTTTACCTTTTAATACTGGTTTGAGCAGGTGCTCCCTGAAGTTATAATGGGGAATATTACCAGTTCTAGTATTATTCTTACCTACTGGTTGAAACAACCCCCTACTATGTCCATTGTATAACTATCTCTAACAAGAGAAGTGACATCTTTTGGTTCTTGTTAATTTGTACCTGTGACCAATATGTCTTCCATTTTTCCACAAACCAATCAAGAGAATATCCTTTCAAGGAAGTGGCAGTGCCTGGTTGTGCTTAGGTTTGCTGGTGGGTTTCAGGCACTTGCTTGGCATACTCCTCTTTGGTCACAAACCAGTGCAGTTATTTTGATCATGATATCAATCATACCTTTCATCTTAGTCTGCTCAGTCTAAGCTTGACTGAATTCAGTGTGCCTGCTTTTACTAGATTGCATCTGCTATTATAGCACTATGACCCTGCCTACACGGCAGTCATGCCAACTGAAGTTAAGTGTATACAGCTGCCATAGTTAGTACATCACTGTGTACGTGCATACTTGGCTCCTTGTGTCAGTGATGCACATAATTACCGGGTCTGCTTGTATCAATGCAGAATGTATTGCAATATGGGCAGGTATCCCACAGTGCACCTCACCACTGTCTGGCACGCTGGCTTGTTACCCTGAAAAATGAGTTTTGGGACGCTGCTATAATAACCTGCCTGTTGTCCCCTTAATCTGTTCTTCCCAAGGTAAAAGTTTCTGGGGTTGTTAAGGAAACACTAAAGGACACAGATATAACCTGCCAATAAAGTAATTGACACAGGCAGTGTTTTTTACAAAACAAAATATCTTTTTATTAAAGTAACTAATAAGCCCTACTACAATATGACCTAAAAATCCTAAACAAAGCACAAAATCCCTGACACCAATCCCTTATTACAAGTTAAAGAGCATTCAAATTATAATAGCATATAGCAGCGGTGACCAGACTTACAGACCCTCTGAGCTGCATACGATAGTCTTCAGAAATTCAAGAGGTGGGCGTGTTTGCTGGGGCTTGGGACTTCAGCCCTGCGGGGCGCATCTGTTGGGGCTCAGGGCTTCAGTCCCATTCCTAGTGAAGCTCTGAGCCCTGGCAGATGCGCCCCACAGGGATGAAGCCCCAAGACCCACCCATCCTGCTGCAGGGCAGAAGTCCTGAGTGCTCTCTTCCTTCTCTCTTCTCTTCCTCCCCCCCCCCACCCAGTCTGGTAGTGGAGAATGCCGGGGGGAGGGGTGTAGATGGTGGTTCAGAAGCCGCACTTTAACTGTAAAAGAGCTGCAGTTTGGCCATCTCTTGCATATAGTTCAAATGATTCTAAGCGAAGCCGTTTGTTACAAGTGGCCAGTTTGTAACAAATTGCTGACAGCCCAACTTAAATTTTACGTTGTTTTACATAAATAAAATACAATTCACACACACACACACACACACACACACACACACACACACACACACATTCCAAGCATACACATAATAAATACTATACTAAACGTATCAAAGTCTGGCAAGCTTACTTTATAAATCTGTTGGTATCCCTTTAAATGCACTGTTGCTGCTTTTTAAAATTTTTAATCGCTGTTGCTGTTCAGTTCCTGGTCAGTCAGCTTTGCTCCGCTCTGCTTTTCCTCTCTCTCTGTTGGCTTCCAGTTCTCTGTTGTTTCCGATCGAAACTCTCCTCCTTTCTACGGTCCAGATTTTCTTCTTCTCTCCCCATCAACTGACTGCTCTCCTTTAAGTGTCTGGCTTTTTATACTGTGCTATTGGGACTTCCTTATATACCCTTAAGCAATTACCCATTTGCACATGTTCGGTACAAACTGTTACCTCAGAATTACGATTGACAGCTCTGACTTTCAAAATAAGTTGTGACCGGTATGAGTGGGCTGTGACCAGCTAGTGGCTCAGTTAACTCACTTCTCTATCATCCCTTATTGCATATGCTCAATAGCCAGCAATTTTGCACATGTTCACTGTTTTCATTTACCTCAGAGCTGTGATTCTGCCATTCCACACATACATATATACCTTACTCTTTGCCTGGGCACCATTTTAGAAATCCTAAGTTCTTACTGAGCATGCTCAGGCTCTGCAGCATTCATCTCCGGGTGCAGTGATTTTTGCTTATTCAAAAGATTTAGAAAGGCAAAGTGGAGACTGGAGACTTTCTCTGGTAATAGGCGTTTGGAAAGTTTTGGCAATGCATGATGGGGCCGAAATGAGTCCCACGGGTGACTGGGAGCAATTTCCCAGTTGCAGCTGTCTCCAACTCATTATCTGTATCCCATAATTTTTGTGCCTTTTTCTCAAAGTCCTACAATTCTTCATGGCCCTCCACACTGTCCACCAGCTCTGACAGCAGCATGGAGCTTGCACAGCTCTGTGCTATTGTCATGAGCATTGTAAGCACTGGATGCATGATCCTGGAGTATTTGCAGAGCCGCAAAAAGAACCGAATGCGTGGGGAACATGACTATTCCTTGGAGGACAGGTTGCTGTGGGACATAGCAAGAACCAATTCAAGGTTGTTGGTGGCATTCACATAGCAGCTGCAGATGGTAGAGTGCTGCTTCTGGCCCTGAGAAACAAGCACTGACTGCCAGCATCGCATTGTAATTCAGGTTTAAGATGATGAGCAGTGGCTGCAGAACTTTTGGCTGGGCAAGGCCACGTTCTTGGATCTAAGCACTGAGATCAGCCCAGCTAATTCAGGGACACCAAAATGAGAGCTGCACTAACAGTGGAAAGCTGAGTGGTGATCAGCGGGGAAACGTGCAAGGCCCGGTTGCTACTGGAGTCAGGAAATCCACCCTGGAGGGCTGTGCAAGCATGCAGAGTCATTAATTGTCTCCTGGACTGTGACTCTGGGCAGTGTGCAGGACATAGTGGATGTATTTGCAGCAGTGGGGTTCCCAAACTGCAGTGGAGCCATGGACTGCGCACACATCCCTATTTTGCCACCAGATCACCTTGCCACTGAGTACGTCAACTAAAAGGGTTACTTTTCTATGGTAATGTACCACTGGTGGATCACCAGGGACACTTCATTGAAATAAGTGTGGGCTGGTCTGGGAAGATGTCTGATGCTCTTATCTTTAAGAACATAGGGCTGTTAAAACTACAAGCAGGGACTTTTCCCCCAACCGGTGGATTACCATTGGGGAATATTGAAATACCAATAGTGATCCTGGGGGACCCAGTCTACCTCTTGCTCCCTTGGCTCATGAAGCTGAACATTGGCCACCTCAACAATACCAAGGAATGGTTCAGCTACTGGCTCAGCAGGTGCAGAATGACTATTGAATGTGCTTTTAATTGTTTTAGGGGGTCCTGGTGTTTACTCAAAAGATTGGACCTCAGTGAGAAAAATATTCCAATGGTTATAACTGCCTGCTGTATCCTGCGTAATATCTGTGAAGCAAAGGCGGGAAGTTTCCTCTGGGGTAAAGAGCAGAGGTGGAGTGGTTGTCTGCTGAATTTGAACGGCCAGACACAAGGGCTATTAGAAGAGTTCATTCTGGAGCTATACAGCTCAGGGAAGCTTTGAAAGATCATTTTAACAGTGAGCCAGAGTAATGTGTATTGTTGTAGTGTGCTCTATCTGGGCCTGCACTTTTGTGGCCTGGTAGAAATTGCGTAGTGATTATTGTATATGTAGGAAGATAACATTGTCAGTGAACCTATTAATTTTGTTTGTGACTGATCCTCCGAGTTATGTGTGGTAATTGGTTACTTTCAGAACTGCTGAGCACTCAGCAGCATATGCTGTGAATGATAAAAGATGTATTATGTTCCAAATAATATAATTTTGTTCTTTAACAAAATTAGTGTAAAAAAAAAAACCCCTGTGCAATTTAAAAAAAACAAAAACAAAAAAAAATTCAAAACTTAATAAAACTTAATAGAGCAGAACTTACTAAAGGGGGAAAAACGCTCATGTCCATTTCAACTACAGGTACACCAACCATGTCTTTCACGTGTATTTGAAGCTGTGATTGTTTACAGTGTTCCCTGGGGTGCAGGTGTAGGGGTAGTGCAGGTATAGGGGTAGTGCAGTGACCCCTGATGCCCTGTGGAATGTTGTGGGGGTGTAGGGAGGTCCCGATTTTGAGTTCTTAATGGGTTGCAGAGGGAGGTGAGCCCAGTATTGTTGAACCTGCAAGTCGAATAGAGTCTGTGGCATCTGTCTGTGCTGCCTGAGAAGCAGCATCATGTCCTGGAGCATTTCCCTATGCTTTTCCTGCTGGGACTCCTGGGCCTTTCTTCTCTCCACTCTCTTTTTTTCTAGGCTGTCTACAATATTCATTCTCCAGGCCCTGTGCTCACAGTCCAGTGCAGCACAGGCTTGCAGGATCTTACTGAACGTGTCATCCTGAGTCCTCTTCCTTATCCTTCTTATCTGGCTGAGGCATTCTGTGGGTGTGAAAAGGAAGATCCTGAAGGCTGCAGTGTCAGCAGCTGTGGATAAAACACACTGGTACCGTTGTCAGTGTATCCACTACAGAAAGTTAAACTTAAGATGCTGAACTCACTCTTGCTCCCCTACAATTTTAGGCACTACAGTCTCAATTCTGCTTGAGATTGCTTGTGCCCAGTGCCAGTCAGAGCAATGGCTGTGGTATATGTGGCCCTCTGGGAATTGAAGAAATGAGGAGGGAATTGCTCAGTTCCATGAATCTAGTAGTTTTGGGCAATGACACTGAATACTGGCACCATTTTCCACAGGCAGTGGTGATTTTAGCTGATATCTCAGTCTGGAGGGTAGCAAAGAGAGAGAAGAGAGTACAGCTGCTGCTGGCGTCCTGAATCCACCCACACACTGCAATGGTGCCTGCTGAAGTTACCGCTGAGTGGCTTTGGAAAGTGTCTTAACACAGAGGAAGAAATAAGGCAGCCCTCCTTAGAAATCTTTGGCAGCGGATTGCAGAGTACCTTGATGAAAGTTTCATTGAGATCTTTCAGGAGGATTCAAGGGCCATCACTATGTACATAAAGAAACTGCTCCTCATGGGCTCCCCTGCCAACTCTAGAGGGGAATGAAAAGCGCATAGCAGCTTTCTTGCTTATACCAGTATGTCTTCAAGTCAAGTAAATTAATGAAAGTCAAAAGCTATATCCTTCTACTTTGGGTTGGGCCATCCCTGTAATTGAAAATTTATCTACACACTTACCTGAGGTCCCTTCCTTGCACTGGCCTAGCCCACGCTCAAATGGCTAGACTGAAGTGGAGTCAAAAACAGGTTGTGGCTCACTGCTTACTGGATTCCCCTGGTCACCCAACCCCCATATGTTGCCTTCTCTTCCTCATCCCTCACCACGTTCTCAGCCTCACTGTTCATGGCAGGGACTTGTGACTTCGACTCCTTGGAGGTATCCACTGTGCTGGGGTGTGTGTGTTTGTGGGGGGTTGGTGGTGGAGTCTCCAACGAATATGGCCTTTAGCTCTTCATAAAAACAGCAGGTCTGCAGCTTGGCACTAGATCAATTGTTGGCCTCCCTAGCCTTCTGGTATGCCAGCCACAGCTCCTTGGTTTCATATGGAACTGCTGCTGTCCTCCATTTATACTCCTTCTGCATCCCAAGAGCAATCTGCTTGTAGATGTCAGTTTCTGTAGCTGGTTTGGATCTGTACCTGCACAGCCTCTTCTCTCCACAGACCTAAGAGATTCAATATCTCATGTCTACTACAGGCAGGACCCCATTTGGAGTGTGTAGCCAGTGTAGTCAGCTGGCCTGTTGCACTCTATAATGTAGAGCTGCTAGGTATGGTTGCCAAGCTAAGCAATCAGGAAAGGGAATTTCAAAAATTGGTGAGCAGTAGAGGTCACAACCAGAATGGTCAGTATAGGACATTGTGGGATAGTTGCTGGAGGACAATTAGGGTCAACGTAAGTAACGCAGTATCTACATGCACTGTGGAGTACTAATGGCACCTTAGAGACTGTGACATGCGCTGTACATGGATCTTAGCTCTATGCTGCTCAGAGAGGTGCTGTTACTGTGTCGGCATAATGGGGCTCTTAGGCCTGGTCTACACTGGGGGCGGGCGGGATCGATCTAAGATACGCAACTTCAGCTATGAGAATAGTGTAGCTTAAGTCGACGGATCTTAGATCGACTTAGAATCGCTTGCTTTGTGTCCTCGTGGCACGGGATCAATGGCCGCTGCTCCCCCGTCGAATCCGCTTCCACCTCTCGCCCTGTACATTATTGAGGTGGAGTTCGAGTCGACAGCAGAGCGAGCGGGGATCGATCACTACCCACTGATCTGGCGGGTAGTGTAGACCGGGCCACAGAGTGGTGGGAGATTAATTTTAGTGTAGACACATATACAACTAGGTTGACATAAGATACTTTCATTGGCCTAACTTTGTACTGCAGACCAGGCCTATTCTCAGTTCCTGGCCTGAGTACCAATTCTGTCTGTCTCTCTCTCTCAGCCCTTTCATCACGAGTTAACATTTGATCCCTTTTCAAGATCAGAACACCCCTTTAGTGTCTTAAATTCGGCTTTTTTGTTATGCAGAGTACTCTTTCTTTCCCTGCCTTCTTGTTAGAATGTGCATATGGACCTAACTCTCTAGGCTGTTTCCCAGCGATCAAGATCTTGGTATGCTGACAGGAAAAAGGGGGAGAGCCCCACTCGACTTGTGGAGACTTACTTTAAAACCTGTTCATCTTGCGTGTTGTGGTGAGAGCTAACCAATTGAGCACAAGCCATTTAGAGATTTCCAAGTAAGAGAATGGACTTAATACCAGTTCTTTATCTAGTCATAGCCTTCCTTTCAAATGTGAGTGAGAACTGTAAAGGAGTGACAGGGCTTCTGGTTGTATTCCTTGTTTAAACAAGGATCCATCACCATAACACGTGCTGCAAAACTAAAAGCTACACATCCTCCGCCCCTCCTAGTGGTTTATTTGTGACAAGTACAGCATGAAAGGAATCTATTTTTCTGTCATGCTCTCTGCTTTATCTATTCTTCTTTAATGTTTTATTTTTTCTCACTCACAACTCCTTAATTTTTAAAATTCTGGTCCCTATCCCTGGAAAGGTCTTTGCTTTACCTATTCACCAAGGAACCTCTGTTCTTGAAGTCTCTCTTAGAACTTTCAGCTCTCCTTGCACACTGGCACTATTTTCTCCTTTCCCACTTGATCATCCCCATAAAACACCAAAAAACAAACATGTTGAACTAACCTTAAAATATTGTTCTTATCAGAACAGTACTGCAAATGGGTTTATTTGGTTTCCTCGATCACACTGTGGGCCTTCAAATTTGGCTGTAAACTCTTTGAATTAAGGACCTTGTCTGTGCAGTGTCATCATGTACATCAGTTCCGCTATTAAAGTGCTGATCATTTATTATTTTGCATAGATGCTAATGTGGCTGCATTTTGGGAGAATGTTTCAGTCTGTGGGTATGAGCCCTATTAATCCGACACTACATTGCTTTGGCAAGGGAAGGGATAGGATTACCTATCTTCCAGATCTAATTTCTGTGGCTGTTGGCGTCTAATACAGAAGGGTTGAGTAATTTAACTGTTACAAGTGGCAGTCTGAAGTATGATTATAAATGTTTTATTGAAGGAATAATGTAGCTTTCCAAATTATGCTGAAATCTTAACTGCCTGAGGAGAAGCTCTACTAGTCCACTCTCACATGTATTGTCAAACCTCAAAGTGTTTAAAAAGCAGAATATGGATAAAGTATCATGAGGCTCATTTGAAATCTTAAAGATTGTCCTGATCTTTAGTTCTGAAGGGAATGAGCCTCCTGTCTCCATTCTTTTTTTAGTTCTTCAGGTTGAAACCTATGCAGAAAGTACGCCCAGATACTTTATGGGTTTGTTCCTCCTCCTCCTCCCTTTGGTCCCAATGTCTTTGATGCACATTGCCCTTCCTGTACTGGCCCAACAGGGAAATAATTGCTGCAAACTCTGGCAGATCTTCCATATTGCTCAAACTCTGGTATCTTTCCAGTTGCACTGAACTCAGCATCTGCATAGAGCATCTGTGCAGCACCTCTTCCCTGAGGCTGCCATAGAAGCAGAAGGCAAACTGGCCTTTCTTCTCAAATCTTTGTCTCCTCTTTTGAACTTCTCTCCATTTATCACACTCCTCTCTGCTCAGACTCTGGTTTACTGCTAGCCCCCTTCTTTCTCTGACAGCTTTCTGACTTATCACCACAGTGGACTTCACTGGGCACGGTTGAGTTTCTTGGCTCGCCTCTTCATCTTGTTGTCTCATGTAATCTGTAGTCTTTCCTACTTCCACCCTCAATATCATGAACAAGACAAGCTTTCTCTGTTCCTATTCTGTTGAGAGAGAATTGTGCTTTCCTTCATGTTAAGTTTAGCTGCAAAATCTACCACTTGTTGCAGAGTTTACTAGGATTTAATCTTCCATTTTTAAAGTGTTTCAAGACTTAATGGTGGTGCAGAGAAGTTTTCAAGAGTAAACCAGTAAAATATGCAGTGCATTCCTGAATTTAGATAATTTTTTAAACAAAGATGTGAGGTGTGAACTGCCCTTTCTTTCTAATAGCTGTTATCTTTGAAATGTAACATTGGTAATATAAATACCAACTTTAATTTCTGTTCATTTTAGCAGAACTATACAGTTAATATGCTTATCCCATCGAACTGCTGCAAGTGTAAATTTTCTCCTATCTAGCCACCAAAATCTTAGTTCCCCCAAATAATTTATGTAAGCAATTATGCCTGTCAGTACAAAAATAAGTAGCATATTGAAGATTTAGGGGCAGAATAAAATTTGAAAAAGCATCAGTCGCTAAAGATACGGTACTGTTCTTTTTTTTTTTTATGTTCAGTAAGAACTCCATTAATTTACCTTGAGCTGCTGCAAAACTTGGTCAATTTAGTCAGTGAGTTTCAGAAACCAGGGCTTGTTGCCATCAAATTTAGATTAATCTTTCCCCGATTTTTCATTCTCCTATACAGCCTATACATCTTGTTGTTGTTGCTTTCTCCTCTAGAAAGATAAGAAATGCTTTCTGCACTTTCAAATTCCTCTTGGGATATGGACCAGCTATGGACTGTCAAATACACACATCGACAACTTGAAAAATAGAGGTCCTATCCCCATGTCCACTATCAGATCTAAAAATGTCATCAGTTACTCTACATTTTTCACTTGCTAAGGGAATTGGGGGATAGAAGAATATTAAAAAAACATTCCCTATCTTCTTTCTAAAGGCATTGGGTAATACTGTACCATACCATTTACAATTTCTTCTATGCACAGGCGCAGGTCGCCCTTGCTTCCTAATGGTTTACCACCACTTCTAGCTAAATTCACAGAAGACTGTTAATACAAGAAACAATCTACTACCATTCTAGTACCAGCTCCTACTCGGTATTTGTTTCTCTACTTTCCTTGCTCTCTGAGGCACTTGACATTCAGACCCTCAGGAAAGCATCTTACTCTCTTGATCCCCTTCTTCTTTGAGTAGTGTCCCTACGGGCATTCCAGTTAAGGTGCACATGCACCCCATTTACTGTCGATTTGGAGATTTTCACTAGCTGTACCCATTTGGCCTTTGTGTGCAGCCTACACGTCCTCTGGCCCCGCACTGAGCTTATAGAGGGCTGTGTGGATGAATTGGTATCAGTTTTTCTCAGTTGCCTCAGCCTGAGACCCAACTTTAGTATGTCTGCCTTGAGCATGTCTTGTCACATTAGAACTTTTTTTGCTTAATGTCAGTTTTGGTTGGTTGGTTGGTGTTTCAGTTTTACTAGTGAGAGGAGTGCCTTTTCCCCTCTCTTCTCCACTTAGAGATGCTTGCCTTCTCAGAAGGACATTTGACTCTTCAGACTTCAAACACTGCCTTGGTTGCTTGGGAGGCCATCACAGTTAGCGATGGCACCTCCAAGTGCATTTGCTGCCTAGGAAAGTTGCACATCCCATGGGAATATAACTTCTGTTTAGCCATTAAATCCAGAGACAGGAAGAACTGGGAGATCAAGCTCAGGCTTCTTATGATGGAGTGCCCTTTCATGCTGCTTCAGAGCCAGGTGGCAGAACCCCCCCGTACCTCAGTCTGCGGGTAGATCTAGTGCCGCTTTTACCTCACCTCAACACTCCTCCAGAAAGGGGAAGGATCCCAAAACCTCCAGAGGTCTCAAGAAGAGGAACGCTGACTCACCTCTTAAGGCATCTGCTCCAAAAAGACCTCTGTCTCCCACTCAGTTGACAGTTTTGAAATAGTCAGCTTTTCTACCTGGTACCATATAGGCTACAGGTTCCTCGCAGTACTGGCAGGGCTAGAAAACTCCAAAGCTCTTCTAAGAGCGGAAACTGCTCTGAGTCACCTTCAATACTGGCCAGTTATGATTGAGATGGAAAGGACAGATGTTCATCCAGACTGGTACCATTGATACACCTCTTGATGGGTCCCTCAGTAAGGCACAAATCAAAGCATCCACCTCCATCAGTGCCCCCACTAAAGCATTCTATCTCCTTGATATTGTCCACTTGTAGTGAGACCAACGTGCCGGTACCAACACTCGATTTGGTACCTCAAGAGTTTAGATACTCAAGAGGAACTGGAGTCTCTGCTGATCATGGGCACTGTGTGATGAAGCAACCAGCTTTGACAGACCTGTTGAGATCTGTCCCACTCTTCAGTTTGCCAACTGCAACAATTTGCCTGCTTTTCCTTCTTTCCCAGTTTCAACAAGCATAGGAGCAAATTACTACGGGCAGATGGGTTTTGGAGATAGTTGCATCGGAATACGCCATTTTCTTTACATCGTCCTTCCCTGTACCTATTCAGGAACCCTTTTCACAAGCTCCTATTCAGACAAGAAATAGACTTCCTTCTTTGTCTACGAGCAATAGTGTGTGCTGTTCAACAAAAGGGGAAGGGTTTGTACTCTTGTACATTTCCTCATACCAAAGAAAAATGGAAGGTGGAGACTGATTTTGAGATCTTAGGCTCCTAAATAAATTTGTAAAGTCTCACATTCATGGTGATGACTCTGATTAGTGTTTAATGCCTTCATTAAACCTAGGAGATTGGTTTTCAGCCCTAGGTTTACAAGACACACATTTTCATATTGCAGTACACCTATCTCATAAAAGATACTTGTGTTTCATGTTAGGCAAGAATCACTTCTAATATCAGGTGCCTCTAATTTTAAAGGAAATGAACAAGATCAGGCAGGGCAAAGCCAGGGTTATCCTAATAGTCCCAATTAGGCCGAGACAGATGTGGTACCCTTATCTCCTTCAGTTGTCTCCTCATCCAACGATTGCCCCTCGTTTTCTCAAGATACTGGCCGAATGCCTCATCCCAACCTGGAAGTTCTCCGCCTCAAGGGTTGGCTCCTTGATGGTTTCAGGAATAGAGTCTACCAATCTGGTAGAGGTACAGCAGGTGTTATGAAACTTCAGCAAAGAATCTATTCATAGTACTTACCTTCAGAAGTGGAAAAAATTTAGCTGTTGTGTGGACACGCTTCCTCACTTTCACATATTCTGGATTACCTGCTACAACTGAAGAAAAGGTGTGTATCAGGTAGCTTGATCAAGGTTCATTTGACTGCGATAATAGCCTTTCATTCTTCTTCGAGTACTTGCTCATGTCCGTTCCAAGTAGGTATGCGTGTGCCATGTGCACAGTCGTTGGAAGATTTTTCCCCTAGTGGTACCCGTGTGGTTGACTGTGGAGCCTCCTGGAGTCGCACCTTCATGGTGGTGTATATAGGTCCCTGACAACGCACCGCCTCCTCAGTTCCTTTTTACCACCGGTGGCGCTCGTTGGATCTGCTTCCTTCTCTCCTGCTACGGCAAACAATCCCTTTGTGCACTTTTGTCTTTGTATCCTGTAAATAGTTTAGTGTTAGTGTTCTAAAGTAGTACTGTAATTAAGTTTCTGTTAGGATTCCCCCCCACCACTATATTCTTCCCCGACCGGGGCATGCCTCAGTCTCAAGGGTTTAAACTATGCGGGTCCTGTCAGAAGCCTATTCCCGGGGCGATCCCCAAGACTCTTGTTTAAAGTGCTTGGGAGAAGCCCACCAGACTGCAGATCTTGCACCTGTTGAAAACTTCCACCCAAGAACCAAGAAAGGGAGAGACTTTAGGTTAAACTTGCTCTTCATGGAGCCAGCTCTCCGTCCCCAGTCTGTGTCAGATCTAAAACCCAGTGCTTCAGTACAGAACACACCGGCCTCAGTGAGAGAGGCTGCAGCGTCATAAAAGGACTTTGGGTCTAGAGAGTCTCAGCACTGCCGCTCCCTGGCTCTGAACAATGCCAGTGCGGCTACCAAGCACTGCTCTCATTCACCGGGACCACACAAGAAGCAAAATAAATCTGAGAGGGGGCATTCGTCTACAACTAGAGCAGTGGAGCATGAAAGCGCTAGTGGAGTGCGTCTCATGGCAGGACGCTGAGCCCCTGCTCTAGCTAAACTGGCACTCTTGACTCCGACCTCACAGACAGGTCTGTTGATTCCAGTACTGGTGGATTCCCCATGCGGGAGAGCCAGGTGGAGGAGCTGGATCTTCTGTCTACCCAGGACATGTTTTGGGCGGCCAGGAACCTCATAGCTGTGACAGTTTCACTGCCCCCGACACCACAGAGAAGTGCTATGCTTTTCAATAGCAAACCTGCCATGATGCCTCCCCTTGGCAATTCTCTCTGGCACCGCCTTGTTTGGCACCACCGTGGTCACCAAGAATTGAGTCATCTTTGGGCTCAGTTGGAGTTGTACATGTCAAAACAGAGCCAGCGCTGCTCTCAGCACCGATCAAGGCAGCCCTGGCCACCGCAATAGCAGGGGCCAGCAGTGGCCCTTCTGGACTATGAGAGTGTACGACCAAGCCCAGGGGCCAGGCTCGAGGTGTCTGTTGGTCACCTCAGAAAGGCGGGCTCCCCCAACATCATCTATTGCTGAAGAACCACTGCGAGGCTCCAAAGCCATCACCAGGGCCAGTATCACCCCTGGCACTATGCAAGAGATATCAGCGCAGGGGGATCCCCGCAACCTGGAGGGACGAGAGGACCCAGTGCCACCAAGGGCATCATCCTCATCCTCTCCTGATGAGGCAATGACTGGCTCGTCTGCCACATTACTAGCTATGGACAACAGAGCACGCCAGGACCTACTCAAGAGAGTGGTTTAGAACTTGGCCTCCAGGCACAAGAGGTGTCGAAGGAAACTGACCCTATGGTGGACATCCTGACACCCGAACATCCTTCAAGGGTGGTCTGACGCCTGATTAAGACCATCCAAAACACCACCAAGACTCTATGGCAGACACCTGCCTCTCTTGCCCCCCCCCCCCCAGCCAAAGGAGCGGAAAGAAAGTCCTTTGTACCCTCAAAAGGGTTGAGTACCTATTTACTCACCCTCAGCCAGGCACATTAATTGTGGCGGCTGCAAATGAAAAGGAGAGATAAGGGCAGCAGGGACCAATGCCCAAATATAAAGAGGCGAAGAAGCTGGACCTCTTCAGCCGAAAGGGTCTGCTCTACTGGAGGACTCCAGCTTCGTATTGCCAACGAGCAAGCGGTCCTCAGCTGCTATAGTTTTAATTCTTGGAACACTCTGACCAAGTTTAAAGAGTTGCTTCCAATTGAATCCAGGCCAGACCAAGAACCTACTTGCAAGCCTTTCTAGACTCAGTGGACTCAGCAACCCGCACTATCTCAACCACCATTTCCGTGAGAAGGAGCTTGTGGTTGCAGGCTTCGAGCCTTCTGCACAAGGTCCAGCAAACAATTCAGGACTTGCTCTTCGAGGGCTCAGGGTTGTTCTTGGAGCCAACAGATGCCAAGTTCAAAGACTCACGAGCAACACTAAAATCTTAGACTAACAAATGTATTTGGGCATAAGCTTCCATTGGCTAAACCCTACTTCATCAGATACATCTGATGAAAGCTTATGCTTAAATACATTTGTTAGTCTCTAAAGTGCCGCAAGGACTCCTCGTTGTTTTTGCTGATACAGACTAACACTGCTACCACTCTGAAACTCAAATCGTTAGGGTTTCATACACCAGCCCCACAAAGGAAACATTTCAGATCACAGCATCCCCCACGCTTCACCTTCTCATCCTAGACAGGATTACAGCAGAAAGCGTGGCAGGAATAATAAGTGAAGGCCACCTTAGCCCTCTTTCAACCAAGGCCAGGGCTTGACGAGGCACTCTTCAGCCCCTAAGCAAAACTTTTGAAGGGGTGCCTGGGGGTGATGTATCGGAACAGATCCTTTTCACAGTTTTGTGAACAGTCTATCCCATTTCTACCATGCCTTGGCCTGGATCATCTCAGACCCAGTAGTAGCTAGGGGGGAGTGGTGCAGCAGCCGCTCCCCTACCGAGCAGAAGTAGCGCCTTTTAAAATCTTTGGCGCCTTTTACATTTTTACTCACCCGGCGGCGCTTCGGATCTTAGGCGGCGGGTCAGGGAGAGTGGAGATAAAAAAGGCACCACCCCCGGTACTCACCCGGTGGCGCTCCGGGTCTTCAGCAGCACTTCGGCATCGGGTCCTTCACTCGCTCTGGTCTTTGGCGGCATTGCAGTGGCAGAGGGGGATCCTTGAGTACCAGGGGGTGGCTCCTTTTTTTTTAATCTCCGCTCCCCCTGTTTTTTCCACCTGGCTATGCCTCTGCTCAGACCAATGGGTCTTGCACATAGTAGAACTGGTATATTCTCTTCGTTTCCTCCATTTCTCTCTCCCAGCCCTCTTCCCTGTCCCTCTTCAGGGATTCCCCCCCCCCCCCCCGGTAAGACTTTCCCTGCTGAAGCCCTGATCTGGAGTCCCACAGCTGAAACCAGGTGGGGTAAGGCTTGAAGCCCAGAGCCCCACCACTCCAAGGGTAAAGCCCAGAGCCTTGCCACTGAAGGGGTGTGGGAACGGGCGGGGATGATGACTAAACAAACCCATTTTTTTCAGTCTTCCCTCCTAGGTCATGTTTTCTAGACCTTTAATCATTTTTGTTGCTCTCTTCTGGACTTTCTCCAGTTTGTCCACATCTTTCCTGAAATGTGACGCCCAGAACTGGACACATTACTCCACCTGAGGCCTAATCTGTGCACAGTAGAGCGGAAGTAATTACTTCTTGTTTGTTGCTTACAACACTCCTGCTAATACATCCCAGAATTATGTAAGCTTTTTTTGCAACAATGTTACACTATTGACTCATATTTAGCTTGAGCCATTATACCCCTCAAATCCCTTTCCAAAATATACCTTCCTATGTAGTCATTTCCCATTTTGTATGTGTCCAGTTGATTGTTCCTTCCTAAATGTAGTACTTTGCATTTGTCCTAATTGAATTTCATCCTATTACTTCAGACCATTTCTCCAGTTTGTCCAGATCTTTTTTAATTTTAATCCTATCCTTGAAAGCAGTTGTAATCTCTCCCTGTTTGGTATTCTCTGCAAACTTAGAAGTGTACTCTCTGTACCATTATCTAAATAATTTATTTTATTTTAATTTTATTTCATATTTTTAATTTATGCTCTCCCTTAATTTGCGTTCCTAAAACTTGCCTTTGATTTTGGCTATGCCAGTGTTCTGTAGAGGATGAGGGAAAACTGGAAGTCTTGGCAGTTGGGTAAATGACTCCTTGGGAAGGCATAGGAAGAGTTTTTATATCCTGTTGTATAGCTTTTGTGGAGGGAACCCATCTGCTTTTCTGCACTTCCTTATGGGCATAGTTGAAGATAACTGGAAATAGGGGTGGAAGGTTAAAATCTGTCAGTCTTCATCAGCTGCCATCTCTGCCACCACATCTAACTATTATATTAGCTCTGAGTTTCCACGTTTTTCTAAAATGAACAATGAAATAGTGATGTTTAAAGTCACCATCAATTTGAAAAGTTAAGAAGTTCTTTTGTTTTCCTTCTTACCCCCTTTATCGTAAGAACAGCCATACTAGGTAAGACCAAAAGTCCATCTAGCCCAGTATCCTGTCTTCTGACAGTGGCCAATGCCAGTGCCCCAGAGGGAAATGAACAGGTAATTATCAAGTGATCCCTTCGCTGATGCTCATTTCCAGCTTCTGGCAAACAGAGGCTAGGGACATCTTCCTTGCCCATCCTGGCTAATAGCCATTGATGGACCTATCCTCCATGAATTTATCTAGTTCTTTTTTGAATCTTGTTAGTCTTGGTTTTCACAACATCCTCTGGCAAAGAGTTCCACAAGTTGACACTGCGTTGTGTGAAGAAATATTTCCTTTTGTTTGTTTTAAACCTGTTGTTAATCTTGTTTTTTACTATAGTTTCAACCAGTCTGCCCAGTACTGAAGTCAGACTTACCGGCCTTTAATTGCCGGGATCACCTCTGAAGACCTTTTTAAAAACTGGCATCACATTAGCTATCCTCCAGTCATTTAGTACAGAAACTGATTTAAATGATAGGTTACAGAGTACAGTTAGTAGTCCTGCAATTTCACATTTGAGTTCCTTCAGAACTCTTGGGTGAATAACATCTGGTCCTGGTGACTTAAACTAAACAGTAATATCAATTTGTTCCAAAACCACCTCTAATGACACCTCAATCTGGGACGGTTCCTCAGATTTGTCACCTAAAAAGAATGGCTCAGGTTTGGGAATCTCCTTCACATCCTCAGCGATGAAGACCAATGGAAAGAATTCATTTAGTTTCTCCGTAATGGCTTTATCGTCCTTGAGTGCTCCATTAGCATCTCGATCTTCCAGTGACCCCACTGGTTGTTTAGTGGATTTCCTGCTTCTGATGTACTTAAAATTTTTTTTGCTATTACTTTGAGTCTTTGGCTAGCTGTTCTTCAAATTCTTTTTTTTGCCTTTCTAATTATATTTTTATACTTCATTTGCCAGAGTGTATGCTCCTTTCTATTTTCCTCACTGTGATTTAAATTCCACTTTTAAAGGATGCTTTTTTGCCTCTTACTGCTTCTTTTATTTTGTTGTTTAGCCACAGTGGCGCTTTTTTTGGTTCTCTTACTGTTTTTTAATTTGGGTATACATTTAAGTTGAGCCTCTATTATGGTGTCTTTAAAAAGTTTCCATGCAGGTTGCAGGGATTTCAGTTTTGGCTCTGTACCTTTTAATTTCTGTTTTTACTAACTTTTTCATTTTTGTGTAGCTCTCCTTTCTGAAATTGAATGCTACGGTGTTGGGCTGCCAGCGATGCTAGCTTCAGTGCCCTCTTGATTGCTTTATTTCCTTTTCCTTCGGTTAGTCTTCAAGCTGCCCCTGCTTGGAAAGCCTTTTCAATTCCAGTGTTGAGGATCTTTATAGTTTCTTCATTTGCATCCTGTCTGAAGACCCATTTTTTTTCCTTAAGGCCCACAATATTTAAGACTTAAAAATTTATCTAAGGTAACTTCTTCCTCTCGCTCTCTTAGTGGATTTTGGTTTATCTTTTTTCCTTGCTGTTTTCAGGATTGTAATGCTTCCAAGGTCAGGACTGTCTTATTATTTATCTTGTCTATTGGACTGAGCATATTGTTGATGCTTAACAAATAAAAATAACCCATTGTGATTAAAGGGAGAGCATTACATTTCTCAGAACTATTGATGCAGATTTTCTGTTATCTTGGAAATAGAGAACACCATTTGGGCTTATATTTTTGAGTTTTGACAGTTGCCTTCACAACTGTATGAGAGAAACTTGTTTGTGTTAATGAAGCGTTAGATTCCATCATTCATTTCTACAGCAAAGGTTAGATTTTACGGCAGGTCTTCACCAGCAAAACTGCAGAATAAATGGAAACCATCTTTTGTAGTATCTCAGAACCATTTCATACAAAAGCCATCTAAGACGCCTGTACTATCTCTAATACTGTTTAGTACTTAACATAAAGTAAAAGCTGAAAAGTTTATAAATTTAATATACTTTTGGGATTGCAAATGGTTTTAACACTGAAATTTACTAGCGTGGTGGAGGGCCGACAGGAGTAGAAACAAGATATGGAAAAAAGATTCAGCAGAAAAGGTGGCACAGGAGTTTGGGTTGGAGGAAGTGATAACGGGATTGGAGAGGGAGATTTTTGTATACAAAATACTGTATTAAACACTATATTAATATTGCAAAAGTATTAAAATCTCCTTGTAGGGGTCAGTAACAAACAGTGAGAGCTTTGTTGTTATGGTTAGATACCTCCAGAATCTTTCCATAAACTTACACCTTAATGTACCACTGGGAAAATTGTATTACTTACGTTACAGTTTGTCCATATAAAGAAAAAGAGTACTTGTGGCACCTTAGAGACTAACAAATTTATTAGAGCATAAGCTTTCGTGAGCTACAGCTCACTTCATCGGATGCATTTGGTGGAAAAAACAGAGGGGAGATTGATATACACGCACAGAGAACACGAAACAATGGGTTTATCATACACACTGTAAGGAGAGTGATCACTTAAGATGAGCCATCACCAGCAGCAGGAGGGGTAAGGAGGAAAACCTTTCATGGTGACAAGCAAGGTAGGTTAATTCCAGCAGTTAACAAGAATATCTGAGGAACAGCGGGGGGTGGGGTGGGGGGGGGAGAAATACCATGGGGAAATAGTTTTACTTTGTGTAATGACTCATCCATTCCCAGTCTCTATTCAAGCCTAAGTTAATTGTATCCAGTTTGCAAATTAATTCCAATTCAGCAGTCTCTTGTTGGAGTCTGTTTTTGAAGCTTTTTTGTTGAAGGATTAGCCACTCTTAGGTCTATAATCGAGTGACCAGAGAGATTGAAGTGTTCTCCAACTGGTTTTTGAATGTTACAATTCTTGACGTCTGATTTGTGTCCATTCATTCTTTTACGTAGAGACTGTCCAGTTTGGCCAATGTACATGGCAGAGGGGCATTGCTGGCACATGATGGCATATATCACATTGGTAGATGTGCAGGTGAACGAGCCTCTGATAGTATGGCTGATGTGATTAGGCCCTATGATGGTATCCCCTGAATAGATATATGGACAGAGTTGGACGACCCATCACTCTCACAGATCTTGGGAGACAGGCCAGTCCTTGCTTACAGACAGCCCCCCAATCTGAAGCAAATACTCACCAGCAACCACACACCACACAACAGAACCATTAACCCAGGATCCTATCCTGGCAACAAAACCCGTTGCCAACTGTGTCCACATATCTATTCAGGGGATACCATCATAGGGCCTAATCACATCAGCCACACTATCAGAGGCTCCTTCACCTGCGCATCTACCAATGTGATATATGCCATCATGTGCCAGCAATACCCCTCTGCCATGTACATTGGCCAAACTGGACAGTCTCTACGTAAAAGAATGAATGGACACAAATCAGACGTCAAGAATTAGAACATTCAAAAACCAGTTGGAGAACACTTCAATCTCTCTGGTCACTCGATTACAGATCTAAGAGTGGCTATCCTTCAACAAAAAAGCTTCAAAAACAGACTCCAACGAGAGACTGCTGAATTGGAATTAATTTGCAAACTGGATACAATTAACTTAGGCTTGAATAGAGACTGGGAATGGATGAGTCATTACACAAAGTAAAACTATTTCCCCATGGTATTTCTCCCCCCCACCCCACCCCCCACTGTTCCTCTGATATTCTTTTTAACTGCTGGAATTAGCCTACCTTGCTTGTCACCATGAAAGGTTTTCCTCCTCCCCCCCCCCCCCGCTGCTGGTGATGGCTCATCTTAAGTGATCACTCTCCTTACAGTGTGTATGATAAACCCATTGTTTCATGTTCTCTGTGTGTGTATATAAATCTCCCCACTGTATTTTCCACCGAATGCATCCAATGAAGTGAGCTGTAGCTCACGAAAGATTATGCTCAAATAAATTTGTTTGTCTCTAAGGTGTCACAAGTACTCCTTTTCTTTTTGTGAATACAGACTAACATGGTTGTTACTATGAAATTTGTCCGTATAGAAACTCATGGGATGAAAATATAAAGACGTCGGCTTTCTAGTATAAAATAAAAACATTAAGCAAATGAAGATCTCTAGGTTTGGATTTGGAGATTTTCTAGATACCATCAGCACAGATTTTTCTCACTCTAAAGTTTCAAGCTTGCAGCATGAAACAGAATAGGAACTTCTTTAATTGCTAGTCTGTTTGAATCTCTGAAACATTGGTTGTGGGCCATGGCACCCTCTTATGCTACTGATTGTATACTAAACACCATTTCCTTACTCCAGACATGCAATAAGGTCTCTGTGACCTTTTTTGGCTGCCTTTGCAACTCTGTTTTGTCCACCATTCCTTTGTTAGACATAGGATATCCTTCAGAGTGTCCCCCCACAACATTCCAGTCAATGTATAATAAATCTAATTTTTTTTGCATCCTTGTTTTTACATACCGTGGAGTGCTGATAGCCTGCAAGGCCTGACAGCTTAATTTTGATCTCTTCTTCCAGTCCAGAATCCTGTGGAGATTCCAGTGATTTGTCATAGACTTAAAAGCCAAAAGGGATCCTCGGGATCATTTAGTCTGACCTCCTGCATACTGCATTCCTGCTGTCAGACTGTGTCCAGGAGCAGAATCAATCTATAAAGTCCCCTTTTAGCATAATTGCATCGGTGCTTCCAGATTTTGCTTAGAACCTTTTGAGTGGTTATCTGCATAGATTTTGGAGTAATTACTCAATGCTCTTAGGGCTTTCTTCCTGGATTCTAGTCCTGCATAGACTTTACCTTGAGGTCTTTACTGTGCTCAGTATAGCTAAGTTCTTTAACTTTTGCTTTACATGGTTTCAAGAAGTGCTGCTGCGAGATATTCCTCACAGGTGAGCATTTCTTTTGCATTTGCTTGGGAATTGAGTGAATTGTGTGGGTGTCATATATGTATGATTAGAAATGTCACCCACAACGTGCAAACTCCCCAAGAAGCACTGAGAATCTCCAGTAAGTTGGGCATGAAATTGGCCTGGAATCCTTCAAAGGATTGATTCTCTAAATAGAAGCCAGAGTTAAATCCCTCCTTCTTGGTACTAGGGTTGTCCACATCAGCACAGACCCAGCCACTCTTGAAGCAGAATGGATCAGCAACACAGGATGCCTCAAAGTGGCTTGCATAGGTCACGAAGCCAAACTCTTTGGAGTACCATGAGACTTTGTTATCCGTTGCAAATTAATTCACCAAATTGGGGGGGTGTGTGTGTGTGTGTGTGTGTGTGTATTTTACAGCGGCGAGAGACTATTATAGACTCTCTGATCTGGAAGAACTGACCTTCCACAAGTTTCTCCAGTGATTGCATAGACTTCTGGATTTGACTAAGTCACTGATGATAAATCCTTAAAGACTAAGAGAGCCAAAAGTACCCAAACGAGGTTCCCTCGGCAAACAGGATAATTATGCCCTTACATCGTCCTCTTGCCTGATTGAAGTAGAAGTGGAAGGGCCCTGGGTGTTGAATGATTTTGGGAAAGTACTAGGAGAAGATGCTGCAGAAAATCTCTCTTGAAAAAGTCTACCATCAAGCATGGGCTACTGGACAAAATTAGGGAACAGATTTTATTCCAAATGCTTCCAGATACCTAAAATGTTAGAAGGGCTTCATCCAACATGATATATGAATCAGTAATCCCTCAAAGGAAAAATTCAAGATGGTCACCTATGAGCAAGTATACTACTACTAGATAGAGGCCACTGGCTTTGTGTTGTACCTTGTTGATGCTTCTGTGTACGTTTGGATTCTTACCTAACCGAGATGTGTGTCAAATTTATATAAGACATCAGCACTATCCATTTTGTGTATTGCCGTTTGTGTTGGCATCTGTACTACTTGTGTTTACTAAGTGATTACCTTGGCTTAGTTTGACTTACCTGCACGGTTTGAGAGTCCTCTTGTGGGGTGGAATGATACTACTGATGGGGGTGGGGAGTGTCTAAAATCAATTGGTCACCATCATGGTGTTGTAATTACCTAGAGTGCACCCAAAGTCTGAACTTGCAATTGGGTCATCAGTTGACGTACTTAGAAACTCTTCTAGACATGGCTCAACTGCATCAGGACAGGAGCCCCAAGATATTGTAAAGTTAAGAGAAATCCACTCTTCAGGATTTGTCAGAGCCAGAAAGCTTCAGCTCGAACAATATTAACGTTAGCTCTGCTGGCTGCAACAATATTCATCGTAGCCATGGTATATCATAACATCTGACAACCTCAGTGGAGCCTTTGATCCCACTGAAAGCATGTTGTATTTCACCAGTAATTATTTCACTACTGATAGTCTTATGAGAGTCATTTAGGGTGGAAGGTCAAGTACAGGGTATTTCTATAAGATATTGGTGCACAAGAGCATGACCACTTTGTGTCTACAATTACCTTCGGAGTAGTTTAAGATGAAACCAGTTTTACTGCTTACATAAGAATGACCATACTTGGTCACACCTAAGATCCATCTAGACCAATATCCTGTCTTCTGACAGTGGCCAGGTGCCCCAGAGGGAATGAACAGAACAGGTAATCATCAAGTGATTCATCCCCTGTTGCCCATTCCCAGCTTCTAGCAAGCATGTCTATAAACAGCTGAGAGATTCCATGTATTTTAGACTTCATGAAAGCATTTTTAATCTTTCTTTCTTTAACATTTAACATAAAATCCCACTTTCCATGTATCCTACTGAGTTCTATTTTGGTGCCTAATTGCTTGTGCCCTTTCTTCCTGGATGGGTGAAGTCCTTTCTGGAGCTTAGAGTATCCCTTATTTTAAACTTTAGTTTTCCGCCCCACATCCCTCCATGAAAAGACTCTTCTGTTTCATTACACCATTTATCCACTAGCAGGAAGGGATATATGTGGTTACCTCCAAACTATTGTAACCACTCAGACTTACCTAGGCTCTAACACAGTTCACAAAATTGTTTTCAATACGCTTTAAATTTTAAAAAATATTTATTTTTAGCCAAGCCATCCTTCTCTGCCAAAATAAATGTTCTAGATCTTTTATGTAATACAGGAAGATTCTAATGAGGTGAGAATAGCAGCAAATGTATCTTCCTATGTACTTAGTGTAATGTAACTTAAAGTCATAACTAATGCATTGTTTTGCTTTGTTTTATGTTTTAGAAATATGGCAAATTAACAACTTGTACTGGTTGCAGAGCTCAGTGCAGGTTTTTTGAAATGACTCAGTGCATAGGACCTAATGGATATATGGAGCCATACTGCTCAACTGCATGCATGAACACACACAAAGCAAAATATGCAAAATCACAAAGTAAGTGAAAAGGATGGTGGCTTTTCATCACTGATAAGAGTAGACTTGAATTAAAACATTTTTTTTTTTACTTCCATGTTTTACTTCTGTTTATTTCTCTTGTGAAGAAGAAAAGACATAAGATTTGCAAAAGTAGTCTCACTTTGTACTAGCATTATTTTTTCTGTTTTAGAATATAAATTCATGTAGGTTTTAAAATTACACTCATCACTATTGTTTCTGAGTGTTTCGCAGATTTTAAAGGAAAAATGTACTGTCTTTTTATATTCTAGATTTGTAATATTTTAGTCCCTGCTCTGGTCATCTCCCATTTGGAATATTGCAACCCTCTTCCTTTTAGCTTATTGATTCCCAAATTCCCCCTCCTATTCCCCCCCCCCCCAAGTAGTTTTCCAGTGTATTGAGGCTTGTAGGTTACTGGAGGGAGGAAGGGAACATTGTGAGGCTACAGAGTCAGATGTAGTACAGTCTTCATGCATGTACATGGTACTTTTTCATATTTGATACTATCCAATACTGAATAAATTCCATCCATATGCATGAGACATTGCAACTGTGTGTCTTTCACGAGATATGTCATTTAGCCAAGACATTTATTCTGGGAAAAGGGTATATAAATCTGTCAAGATGTCTGAGTGGGAAAAGGAGACAGAGTGAATTAATTTGATCACTAAATTGGAAATACTAATAAGTTTTTGATAGGAACACAACAATACTTTAACTTTGAGGTTTAACAAAGAAGATCAGGAAGAACTAAAATGTATATTTTCCTGTCTCGTGTGTGAGATTTTCAGAGCCTAGTAGTTTTTTTTGGTAGGAAAATTTAATTAAGTTTAGGTTTTACACTAATAAAATGAGGAAGTGGTAAATTATAACCCAGTAAATTTCTACACTACTACTTGTATTTATTTTCTTTGTAAACTACGTTTTTCTTTTAGGTATGGGAATTATTTGCCACTTTTGTAAACGAAACTCTTTACCTCAATATCAAGCCACAATGCCTGATGGAAAACTGTACAACTTTTGCAGTTCCAGTTGTGTAGCTAAATTTCAGGTTAGCTGTTGTGTTAAATATCTTCCTCCCTGAAAATATATATGTATATATTTGTTGATGCGTGTGTTAAATATGTGCATATTAAAATATCTGGCTTTTATATTGCTTATTTTGATTTTTGCACTAAAACTAAAAAATAGCCTATCTCGGGCCACAGGCAACTTTGACATAATGAAAAGTACAATTTCATAAAGAATAAAACTCAGAACCTAAAAATCTGAAAATAACCAATACAAAATATATCCCAGCAATACGTGGGTACACCCACCAATATCAGTCCTCACCACATCCTTCCCCCCAAAAAAGCATGTGTACAAAGATGAGCCCTGCAGCGTGCACTGAAGGATAACAAATTCTGGGTCTTTCAGACCAAGTGGGGGAAGTGAATTCCAAGGTTGAGGGTCCTTCATGTTTGAATACCTACCATATGGGGCTCCACTGACTGCAACTACAGCAATATGTCATGGAGGCAGAGGCTTTCTCTGAAACTGTTACATCCTGTGCCATTGAGGACTTGCAGATGAAAATGAGCTACTTAAACTGCACCCAGAAAACAAATAGGTTGCCAATGCACATCCCAGAGCACTGACACCCTGTTTTTCTGGTGGGATATGCTACTTACCAAATGGACTGTCACGTTCCTCACAAGCTTCAATTTCTGGTTTGATTTAAGGTGTAGCCTCCATATAGACTGCACTGCTGTAGTTAAATCTTCAGGTGAGAAAGGTATGAATGACAATAGCCTTGTCTGCATCTGAAATAAATTGTTGCAATCTCCAGATTAAACAAAAATGGAATAAAGTCTTCTTAATACTGTTGCTATATGATTGTCCAACAGTGACTGGGGATCCAGCAGTACCCCCAAATGGCTTCCCATATGTTATTAAAATTTGCACATTTATGGGAGCAGATGTATCCTCCCTCCTCCCCCCCTCCCCCCATTTTCTGGTTGCTTCTCACAAATCTACCAGCATCACATCAATCTTCTCTAGATTGATCTTCAGCCAGATAGCCTTCATCTGTGCCCCAGTCTTTATCAAACATCTGGTAAGGCATCCAACCGCACAGTCTAGATTGGATGAAATAACAAAATAGAGCTGGGTGTCGTGTAGGGCAAGTGTGAAAAATCAGGACGCGGGTGGGGGGTAATAGGTGCCTATATAAGAAAAAGCCTCCAAAATTGGGACTGTCCCTATAACATCGGGACATCTGGTCCCCCTAGTGTCGTCAGCATATTGAAAAACTATAACCCATGCCTCTTGCTAACCCTCCCAGCAGTCATGTATATTTGTCATTCCCACCTACTCCCTTTGTTCATTATGGAATCCTGTAGAATTCTACATGTGAGTGCTCTTGAGGCTGAAAAGCAGTGTGGTATCTCTTGAGAGAGAAAGCTATTAAAGGACAATCCTGTCTGCTCCTGCTTGGTCTTGCAGACCAGATAGTGTTTCATCCATGATACTGAAAGCAGCTGATAGATCTACAAATGTTGGCATGGCTACTGACTGTTCCTCTTTCATAGGAGATCAGCCAGCGCTACTATTACAGTGTCTGTGCTATACTAGGTCTGTGCCCAGCCCAGGTTAACGTGGACTAAAATGATCTGAGGCATCCACAAATTGTCTTGGTGCAATCTTTTAAATACTTTTAACCAGAGATGGAAGGTCAGATACTTAGAGGTAGTTGGCTAAATCGTCCACTTCAGGTGATGACTTACAGTAACTCCTCACTTAATGTTGAAGTTATGTTCCTGAAAAATGTGACTTTAAGTGAAATGATGTTAAGCTAATCCAATTTCCCTATAAGAATGAATGTTAATGGGAGGGGGGGTTAGGTCCCAGGGCAATTTTTTTGCCATACAGGACAGTACTGTAGTTGGGAGGTGTCCCCGCCTTACCACACACAGGCACCGCCCGCTGGCACTGGAGACAGTGAGGCAGGCAAGGAGGCTGAAGGTGCTGTAGGCTAGGAGAAGCACATTGCGCAGCAGCAGCTGCAGCTTCCCCTACTCTGCAAGCACCAGGGTCGGGGGGCTTAAGCCTCGGTCCGTCCACTCCACCCCTTTCCCCCAAGTTCCCACCCTTCACCCGCTTCTTCTTCCCTCTCTGCCCCTTTACTCCTTTCACCCTGTCCTCGCTCCTGCCTCCTGCCCGCGGCAATCAGCTGGCTTGTGGCGTTCAGGAGGGAGGAGTGAGGACACTGCGTGCAGGCTCCCCCTCCCTCCTGAACGCTGCAAGTCAGCTGATTGCTGTGGGCAGGAGGCAGGGGAGGGAGTGGGGAGGCGCACCAGGTCCTTGCTTTTCCCCTCTCTCTCCTGCCTGTGACAGTCGGCTGGCTTGCGGCATTCAGGGGCAAGGAGGGAGGGGAGAGGAGTGAGGACTCGATGCGCAGCCTTCCCCCTCTTGCTCATGGCAATCAGCTGGTTTGCGGCGTTCGGGAGGGAGGGGGAGCCTGTGCACAGAGTCCTCACTCCCCCCCCCCCCCCCGAACGCCACAAGCCAGCTGATTGCCGCGGGCAGTAGGTGGGTCGTGGAGAGGGAAGGCGCTGATCTGCGGGGTCTGCTGGCACGCGGGAGGCATTGTGGCGTGGTGTACGGGAGCTGATGGGGGGTTCCCAGCTGCGGACGAAGCAGGCAGCCAAATGACATTATAGCGAAGCATTGCACAACTTTAAATGGAGCATGCTCTGTAATTAAGCAGGGATGCAAGATTGAAACAACATTAAGCGAGAGGATGTTAAGTGGGGAGTTATTGTACTTAATAGAAGCCAACTCCTCTGAAGGAAGAGTTGATATCGATCAACAGTTCACCCATGTTCCACTCTTCGGGGTTTATTCAGAGAGGAAGGACAGAGATCTGAAGCACAGGTTGTGGCATGAAGTATTCCTGGCATCTCTAATACCAGAGTGAACTACATGGCACTGAACTGAAGAAGAGGAAACCAGTTTTTTTCGCCCTCTTCAGTCAAGATGTTTCCTTTCATCTATGGAAAAAGACCATTAATTCTGAATCTGCTTGATTTTATTCACAAAATATGAGATTCCCTCACAAAAGTGAGGGACACTCAGCCACCAATGCATGTGCAATGCTTCAAGCAATGGATGATGGATTTACGTATTTAATGAACCATGTAAGCAGCAGTACTACAAATCATGTGATGGATTAAATAATTGACTTAATACAATACTTCGAATTTTCTGTTTTGCTAATGTAAATTTAGCTTCACCTTTTGACCATCTCAACAGTAATAGGTAATAATGTGCCTAGTAGTGTACCTGTTTTTTTCTTTAATAGTCCTTTTTAAGTGAATCCTCTCAAAGTGGGATTTACTCAGTTAAAATTAGTTAGTATTAACTATTATCCAACAATTTGTCATCCAGCCACTCTGTATGGTTTGCTTTTAATCATAAAGGGCTGAAAGTTTTGCAGAAAGGAGTGAACATAGGGTTCCACAAGTGATTTTTATTTCTACTGGTCATGGGTGGTGCTGCACCGTTAAGAGAGAAAATGCAAGGTGATACTTTGATCAAATCCCTTTGATCCACAATCTTATTCTTTCACTCTACTCTTAAAGTAGGTTGCTATGTTTCCCACTCTGATAATACATCTTCTCTTGAATAATCCTTTCATTTCCAAATAAAAATGACTTGGTAACACATTAAAAGCATTTGAACAGTTCACTTGAGGTATATGCTAGTACATAAATACTGTTCTCCTTTCCTTGAGCGGTTGAGTGTAAGCATTCGTCTTTGTGACTGAGAGAAGACCAGTCATGTTTACCTAAGGCGGCTGTTCCATAGGTTGTTGCTGGTGAAACACTATGAAAGAATGTCTGAGGCCTTTCCATATATCCTAAACATACTAATCATATTAATGTCTCCATCCAACATTGTGCTGCCATTAAGTCTACTGGGACAACTGAAGATTTTTTTGTTTGTCTGATCTTGAGATTTAAGGAAACTGAGGTTGGAAATTCCTTCTCTATGAAGATGCGGTGCTGCAGTATGAGCTTGCCAGGTCATCTTGCCAGTAGCCTCAGTCCTGAATGGGAGCAAAGTGCCTTTCTTAAATAGTCTCATCTTTCGTCAGGTCTCGACATCTGTTTTCTAGTGTGCCTAGAGAGTGCTGGATCTAGGGGATTTCAGACTTCTTTAAGTAGAATATCCTGCAACTTGTTGCCCATTTTGTTGGTGGCCAGGTAGTATGCTGTTCTCTCTCTTCCTCTGCCGTAGAATACGTGTGATGGGAGGGTGGCATGCTGATGGTGGAAATCCATGGTATGAGTCTGATAGTAGTGGAGAGAATATTTGATGGTCCTGTACTGAAGCTGTAATGGACGTAGGTTTTTTTTTCTTTCCCAGTGCTGTAATGAGTGGCGTAGCCAGGTAAAAAAACGGGCAGTGGAGATGAAAAAAGGCGCCACCCCCTGGTACTCACTCAGTGGCGCTCCTGGTCTTCAGCAGCTCTTCGTCGTCGGGTCCTTCACTCGATCCGGTCTTTGGCACTGAAGGACCCCCCACACCACCGCAATGCTGCCAAAGACCTGAGTGAGTGAGTACCGGGGGTGGTATCTTTTTTTTTATTATCTCCGCTCTCCGTGACCCGCTGCCAAAGACCCGGAGCGCCTCTGGGTGAGTAAAAAATTTAAAAGGTGCCAAGGACTTAAAAAGGCGCCACTTCTGCTCGGTGGGGGAGCAGCTGTTGCCCCCCCCCCCCAGCTACGCTACTGGCTGTAACATGGTTGAGGTTTGTTTGTGGATCAATCCTGGGTGGATGGATGACTGATAAACTAGCTCTTCTAAGGAACAGATGCATTTTATGCACTCTGATTTTTTTTTTTTTTCCGTTTACATTATTTCACTGATTGGAACAATTTGATTCTTTCTGGGTGGCTCATTTTAGCTTTGTCAAAACCAGAAAAACTTGGTGTGCTAACTATTGTTTGGACCTCCTAGAAGCCTTGTAACACATGCATCCATATGCAAAATTGCTATTGCAATTTGAACTGCCCTTGCTCAGAGCAACTCTAACTTCCATGTTGTTCAGCACGTTGTCATGTTCCACCAGTTGCAGTGCCAGTGTAGAATGTAAGCGCTGGGCTTAGCAATTGCATTAGTGCTTCAGTTCTCCCAGTGCAATCCCAGAGTGTTCCTGTTCCACTCTAGTGATAGTCTGACAGCTCAGAGCACTGGCTCTGTCACCTGTTTTAAGTTGCTTGGATGGAAGCCTGATTGTGGTCTCTGATGGTCTCATCTGTGCCTGGCACTTCCTATGTCCTCTGTATTCAGGGAAAGCCCTTGAGCAGCTGCAACGAAACATGACCATTCTTGGCTCAGATGACAGCTCAACAAAGAAGGGAACAAATGTGTAATTTAAAATACAACTTTAATAAAAATATTAATAAAAATAACATAAAGGTGCCTGGAAATTTTTTTTAATGGGCTTGTGCCCTTCTTTTGCTGCTTTATTTATTTATTCTAAGTGTAGTATATACTATGTGATAGATGCTTTCCAGACATTCAAGAAGGAGGTTCTCTTTGAGCAGCTTGCAATGTAAGGATAGACAGAGTTAGGGGAGAAAAACAACAATCAATCAATTGTAAACTCGATCAATTGTAAACACGTGGCAGAAGTTAACCTTAAAGAAGAAGAAAATTATGAATGGGGTAGATGTCTTATAGATGAGCTCAAGTGAGGTATTATAAATGGCCAGAAGGATTATTTTGATATTTTAAAAAATTCTTCTTTCCTTGTTTTTTATTTTAGAAATATTAGGAATGTAAATTCTGGTCTTCCCTGGCAATTTCTGGCAGACCTCTGTGGTGCTTGTTATGAGCTGTATTTTAATTGAAGGTGTGTGTATATTAAATCTCATAAACTACTATTTCCATTATTATCTAAAATATTAGTCATTAAACTTAAAATATTAAAACTAATTTTGAATTTTCTGACTAAAAATCTCCTCTATTCTCAGCTCTTTAATTTTCACTTTTGTCATGTAACCGTTTTGCTACTTGTCCAGTCATTAGTCTTCCAGCCTAGTCAGGACCTGAATTTCTAATATATAAAGAAGAGCAGGGGAACATTAAATAAAATCCTTTCAGGACTTTTATATATCAAAAAAAGCCACATAACCAGTTTTTTAGATCACCTTTAACATTAAAAAAAAATTTCTTTGCCCTCCCTTTTTAGTGATTGTCATTTTTGTTTAAAAAAAAATCATTAGTCATGGGGACACACCATTTCTAATGACAGGTTTCAGAGTAGCAGCCTGTAGTTAGTCTGTATTCACAAAAAGAAAAGGAGTACTTGTGGCACCTTAGAGACTAACAAATTTATTTGAGCATAAGCTTTCGTGAGCTACAGCTCACTTCATCCGATGAAGCTTATGCTCAAATAAATTTGTTAGTCTCTAAGGTGCCACAAGTACTCGTTTTCTTTTTACCATTTCTAATGTACTTTATTGCCTAGGGGTTGTCACAAGTGCCTGTCAACTGTTTCAGCAACATCTCCCATATTCCAAAGCTCTGATAAAAAGGAACCACCTCCCTCTGCATGTTGCTTTAGTACCTGCTCATTTCCAACACAGTGCAACTCCCTAGAGCCTCCTCTGCACTTAGTGGGGGAGTGAATAGTGGGGAGAGGAACAGAATCGGGAGTTGAAGGACCCAGAGAGAGATCTTTTCTCTAGGCTCAGACTACTCCTTCCTCGATCCTGGAGAGAAACATGCAAGAGAGGATTTTCAGTAATAAGACGAAGGAAAAAAATCAACAGAACAAGGAAACTTCAACTTCAACTTAAACAAAATCATACTATTTTACTCCTTGAGCACCAACACCCAAAGGCATTATTGCTTATCAGAATAAACTGTGGTCACCAGTCCAGTAATATGTACTGGGGGAGCTGCTGACTTTGTCCTGGCATCTGCAAGTATGAGGATGTAGCAAGTTGTAGATCCTACTCTTCATAGCACTTGCACAACTCCCAGTACAGAATAGAACTATTTAAAGCAGGCAACAGAACAAGCCAAAATGTGATCAAGTTTAAATAAAACTATTAGATAATACTGCAAAGATCCGTGCAGGACATAATGTGACAGGTGTGAAGATTCAGAGGCCCTGAGATGCTTGCATGGAGTACTGTTTGTGGACATTGCACTGGGTTCAAGTTATAATGATGTTGTCTGAAGAAACAACAGGTGATCTTTTCTGTTTGAGGTTAGGCCAGTTTTACTCTGAGGTCTCACCTACATTAGTGCACCAAAATGAAAACTCATGCAAACTCCTGATGATGCACTTGTGTAAAGTTGGATTTTGCACCAATCCAGTGTATGTTGGTTTGTTACTTGATGTGCCATTTTTATGCCAGTGAAGCACATTTGTGAACTCGAAATTTCAAGGAGAGCTGTCCTGAGAAATGTATGTTAAACCCTCGACTGGCATGACTTTTTTGAAATCTGCTTGAGCAGTGGTAATGAGTCCATTATTGTTTGAGGTTAAAGCTTATCCCAAACTTTGATTAGTTCCCTACTTTTTTTTTTTTTTTTTAAGTTTCAAACTTGTTTTTGTCCTGTTTATAATCTTTCCCTATTGGGAAAGGCTATTAAGAAGGTGGGTGTGGGGAAGCTAGTGGTATCTCAGATTTCTTCAGATTTCTGTGATCACCTTTGATTGAGACTCTGGCATGACCACAGCACAGAGAATATGCCAGTCTAGTCGGTTGTTGATTTAGTGATGTGCAAAGGCTGATGTCCAGAATGGGTCTGTAAGACCAATGGAAAGCTTCTGGTGTAGAACGGAGTTTTTCATCTAAATGGTATTTACTGCAGGGTATATTTTACATCCGTTCTTCAGCTGTGATGTTGGCTTCCTGTACACTTCCAAATGCAATACAAAATGTCTCCTTTAATCTAAAAGCCCTAAATGGCGTGAGATCTGGTTACCTGAGCGAGTGCTTCTTCTTGCCATGGCAGTTGAGTCCATTGGGACACAGCGTGTATTCCTAGATTTTTCTGGAAACTGGGTGCAGGGTATTCTCGGTAGATGGCCCTCCACTCTGACATTTGTTTCCTCATCTGAGCTGCTAGAATCCAAGTTTGACCATTTAAGACACAATATATGGCTTCTCCATTCTCAGACTTTTGCCTGAGGGCAGGGTAGTGTTAATCTGCCTTGTTTTTTTGGGGGGGGGGTTCTTTATAAATATTGCTTTGTCTAGTTCCTTTCATACAAAACCTCTGATAGAAATGATAGTTTGATAGTTCTAGATGGGAATTGTTTATTTCAAGCTACATGACTGATTAATTGTGTCAGCTGATCAGTTTTATGCATACACATAAGGAGAAGCCTAAAGAGGTCCTTAACATTGAGTACAGTAGATGGGAATGTAGGAGAAACAAGACTGAAGATCATAGGTGAAACAAATGGATTATAACAAGACCAAGAGTAGGAGATTGTGAAGATGAGGGAAAAGACCTGTAAGCAATTGAGAGAGTTGGGGAGAATTAATCAGAAGTGGAAAGAGTTATCTATTGTGCCTTCTACAAGGAAAGCTCCTGAATTCAATAATATAAAAACCTATATTGTCATTAACAGTGTAACTTTAATGAAACATATTTTAATTAAGAAAAATGTAAATTTGTAGAACACAGTTTCTATAGTGATGTGTGTATGTTTTTATATTTTTCAGACTCTTAGTGTGCAGTCTTCAACCAATGGTCAGTTTGTGTCTCCAAGTGACATTCAGCTGAAATGCAATTATTGCAAAAGTTCTTTTTGTTCAAAGCCAGAAGTACTGGAGTGGGAGGTAAGTTCCTTGATAGTACTGAAGCAGAAGTAGGGAGTGGTTACATGTACTTGCCAAATAGGTTTAAAAACCCCTTCATAAGTAACCTATATATGTTTAAATGTGTACCTCTTAATAGTGGGGTAGTCCTTAAAGTTTGAGTAACTTTTCTTTTTAATGTTTTAATTGGCAAAAATTGGGCATTAATAATGTTAAACCTATAATTAAATTTGTGTTTTACTGATAGAATCAAAAGGTTTTGCGAGAGTGTGTGCACGCGCATGTAGATGTACTCAAGTACCCTATTATATATAGCAAAAAGGATCTAGAATTTAAAGTAAAAGGTAGTTTCTTTTCTTACCTCAGCTGTAGAGGTTGAAGCCTGCTTCTTCTTTGAGTAGTTGCAGGCATGTATTCCACTCAGGTGTGTGTGTACCAGTGCTGGAGAACTTTGCTTAGTAATATCAATTGTGTGGTGCACGCTGCTTTTGGCCTCTTGTAGCTTCTAGGGCTTTTTAAAGGTGGTGCTGCCCTAACCCTCCTCAGTTCCTTGTCACCACCCACGGCTTGAGTTAGAGCATTTCATGAGGTATTTACCTCATATATTGTTGTCTGAGAGTTTTCTCTGGTTTTTTTTAATATGTAATTACAGTTAGTAGTAGACCCCTAGTGTTAGATTAGTTAAATAGTTGGTTTTTGCCTGGTGCAATGCCTTCACAAGGTTTCCAGCACTGTTCCTTCTATGAAGTAGTTATCTGCAGTAGCAGTCCCTATTAACAGTGCGAATTGTGCCTCGGAGAGGGACATATTAAGGAGAAGTGTTCCATTTGCAAGCACTCCATCAGTTTTAGGCAAGCAGTCAAATTGGCTTTCCTGTGGAGGTCAACATACCAGTCGTCAACTTCCATACCACTTCCCTGCCATTTAGGGACAGATTTGTTCCTTTTCTACAGTGTTCAGGAAACAATAATCACAGATGTATGGATTCTAAGCATGGTAGGATTGGGTTATGCCATCCAATTCCTGTCTGTCCCCCCGTCACACACCCCAACTTTGTCCCTTTTCAGGGAACCCTCTCATCAGTCAGTGCTTCTACAGCAAATGGAGATTCTGCACTTTGGGAGCTGTAAAGGAAGTTCCCATTCAACATTGGGGAAAGGGATTCTACTCCCATTATTTTCTGATCCCCAAACCCCATGAAGGGATGAGACATATTCTGGACCTCTGAGGTCTCAGCAAGTACATCAAAAATATGAGATTTCGTATAGTAATCTTAGCTACAGTTCTCTCGACATTAGAGCAGAATGTCTGGTTTGCTGCCCTCAATCTTCTGGATGCCTACTTCCATGTGAAGATTTTCGTAAGTCATAGAAAGTTTCTGATATTCATAATGGTAGGCCAACATTATCAGTAACACAGTACTCCCCTTTGGCCTGTCAGGAGGATGGGAATTCATGTCTTCCAGGACCTGGACGATAGGCTAGTGAGGGACAAGTCCAAAGACCAAGTCCTCTGTCTCATTGAGTTAATGTTGGATCTCTTAGTCTGGCTGGGGCTGATTTTGAACAAAGGAAAGTCAAAATTCAACAAAAAAATCAAGTTAAGGGGGCCCAATAGGTTCTACGAGTTGGAAGCCTTTTCTCCTGCATGAATGATACTGAAAAATTCATTGCCTGTGTTTGTACCTCCAATCTCACCTTTCAGCTTCAGGCCATGTGGCTGCAGGCACTTGCGTAATCCAGTGTGTTACGTTGTGCCTTTTGTTGTCTTCAGTCATACTTGAATTTGGTCTGTTCGAGTGCCAGTGGTGATTCTGAAGTCTTTACAGTGGTGGGGAGATCAGAGCAATGTATGTAAAAGTGTTCCCTTCGCCTGTCCTCCAGTGACCAGGACTGTAGTTACTGATGCCTCCATAACAGGTTGGAGGATGCATTTAGGGACATTGAAAGTACAGGGATGTATTAACTGAACAGGAAGCTTCCCTTCATGTCGGTTTCCTGGAGCTTTGAGCGATTGACAATGCGTGCCTGGCCTTTTGGGACTAGATCAAGGGTGTGCAGCGATTCACATACTTAATGACAATAACACTACAATGTACTATGTGAATAGGCAGGGAGGAGTCGACTCCAACCAGCTCTGTCAGGAAGCCATGATGTTTTGGCATTTTTGCATCGAGGAAGACATCATACATCATTCCCACAGTTGCAAACTTATCAGGTTCACAGAATCGGTTGGTCAATCATTTCTGCAGGAATTTTTCCCAAAATCACCAATGGTCTGTGAAGGGCCATATGCTGAGATCCACTTTCAGAGAATAGGGCATTCAGACAGTTGCCCTGTTTGCGATGAAAGACACCAAGAAATGCAGTAAATTTTGCATGTGGGGGGGGAAGGTGTTCCTCAGTCTGGCTCATGAACCAGTGCCTTCCATTTGAATTGGGTATTGGCCCTGATGTATGCACTCCCCCAGATCCCACTTGTCCCTCATGTTGTTCTCAAACTGAAGTTGGATCATGTCAGAGTGATACTCATTGCACTAGTTTGGCTGAGACAGTGCTGGTTTTCTAACCTTCACAGTCTGTCGGTTCGACCTCCCAGATCTCTCCCCTTCATTCCTTACCCACTGACACAACACTGTGGTCAGATATGGTATCAAGCACCAAGCAGTCTGCACCTAATCGCGTGGGTACTGCATGATTAGATGAGGAGGAAGAACAATGTTCTCAAGCAGTGCAGCAAGTCCTACTTTGTAGGAGAAATTCTTCTACTAGGTTTACCTAATTTGGTCATTGGCTTGGGGAATTCAACTGATGCTAGCACATATTCAAGAAGTTTTGGATTACCTGTTACAACTTAGGTCCTCAGATCTCTCTCTCAGCTCAAGCTCAGCACTTTATGCTCTGATACAAGGGAAGTTGGGATTTTCCAAGTCCGTGATAGCTATCTTTCTAAAAGGTGGTATCCTCGTCTTTCCACCTGTAGAAGAAATGATTCCCTTGTGGGACTTGAGTACTATACTGGCTTCCCTCATGGGTCCTCCATTTTGAGCCACTAGCAACTTGCTCTGTCTCCCCTTTGCCAAAAAAAAAAAAAGCAATAAAAATAAAAAGCTATAATTTCTGAGGAGAGTTAATGAACTGCAAGCCTTAATAGTAGAACCTCTGATTCCAAAAGTGGTGTCACAGTTTCACCAAGCCTCACTCAGATGTGAATGAACAGCATCTTCATTCTTTGGATACGAGATGAACATTGGTATTACATCATTTAAGGCATCATCTCAGCTTTTTGTCTCTTCTGCAGATCTGATGAAGGGTCAAAAGGTTTCCACATAATGAAATTACTTTCTGCATTATGACAGCAAATGGTATTGCTCAGACCACATCTCCTTGGAGACTGGTGGCTCATTTGATGAGGGTCCAAGTGACGTTGGTCACATTTCTCAATAATGTGTTTTCTTCAAGTGCTAGTCTCTCTATGTACTCCAAATATGGGTACACATATGCACCATGCACCTGAGTCTGGAAGTTTTTCTAAGCAGTGTCCATTGACCCACACATGCACAGTATCTTCCCTTATGCTCTCACCTGATGGTATAAGGGGTGGTGCAGGTCAACACCACTCCAGTTCCCTCTTATCGCCACATGGCCTGAGTCAGAACCCTGTTCCCCTTTGCTCTTGTAATTTTTAGAAGAGTTACTGTATATATTTGCTATAAATAGTTATTCTATAGTTTAGAAATCTTAGTTGTACAATGGCCACATGCACATATGAAATTTTTTGTCAGGCTCCACTTCTGTTGCCTACAAGCCTGGGTCCACTCAACCTATCAGGCAATCAGGGACCACATTGACTCCTGAGTCAGTGTTCCCTCAGAAGTTCTTGCCTTTCTTGGTTGGTGGTCCAACCCAGCCAAGGTCATGGTAGGGATCTCTTTCAGCTCTCCCATACCAAGGGCCTCCCTTACAGGATGGGGTACTCACCTGGAGTGCCATGCAGCTGAGGGGATGTGGACACCATTGGAAACTAAGCTGCATATAAACTTGCTGGAACTCAGAACAGTCCACCTAGCCTGCAAGGCCTTCCTTCCCCTCATACATTCCCTCTGCTTGCAAGTCCTATCGGACAATATCACCATGATGGTATATATAAACTAACAGGGAGGAGCGAGATCTTGTCCCCCTCCTACTTTGAGGTAGTCATACTGTGCCACTGGTGTGTCAGGAATCAGGTTACCATACAGGCTGCATACCTCCCAACTGCTCAGAACTCCCTAGCGGACAGACTAAGCAGAAGTCTCTACATAGATCATGAATGGGAAATACACTACATAGGTCTGACCAGCATCTTTGCGCAGTAGGGTACTCCCCTATAGGACCTGTTTGCATCCCAGATGAACAGAAAGATGCCCAAATAGTGCTCCAGTGTGGCCATATGCAGTGACTCATAGGGCGACGCTCTCCTGCTTCCCTGGATGGGTAGCCTCTGATATGCCTTTTCCCCCATTCCTCTCGGACCATATGTTCTCCGGAAGATTTGTCAAGATGCAGCCACCATTCGCCTCCTAATGCCCTATTGGCCAAGACAGTTGTGTCCACACACCCGCCCATCAGGATCAGCCCATTTCAGGTTCTCCTGACACAAGACCATGGGAGGCTCAGGTTTCCCATCCCAAGCTCACTCCACCTCAGAGCTTGGTGTTTGGATGGGTGTCGGACATAGTAAGCTCATACTCTGCCTCAGTCCAGGTAGTCCGTAACCAAAGCAGGAAAGAGTATCAAGAAGATACTACCAAGCTAAATGATGCCCCTTTTCCTCTTGGGTGTGCCACTACCATTCTCTCACCTGATTATAATCATTCTGATTATCCTTGACTATTTCCTCACCCTAAAAACGTGAGGTTTGTCCCTTGGTTCGCTTCGTGTACACGTACCAACAGTTAGCACCTTCTTTCCCCTGATGTAGGGATGCTCTATCTTCGTGCACCTGATGACGGTACTCTTCATGAAAGGCTTGAACAGAAACTTCCCACCCATCATCAAGTCCAGGCTTCAGTGGGACCTTAACCTCATCCTGTCAGTTCTCCCAGGGCCACCCTTCAGACCTATGGCAACCTGTGCCATGACCTACCTTACCATGAAAGTGGCATTCTTAGTAGCCATCAATTTGGCCAGGAGAGTCAGTGAGCCATCAGCCATGATGGCAGACCCTCCTTATGCAGTATTCCACAAGAAGGTCTCCCTTTGACTACATCCCAAATTCTTCCCCAGGGTTGTGTCCAAATTTCATGTCAACCAATCAGTTCACTTACCTGTATATTTTCTAAAACTTCATCCCTCTCCTGGGGACAAGACGCTGTACTCCCTTGAGGTCAGACACACCCTGGAATTCTACCTGCAAAGAACTAAGCCCATTAGAAAGTCTCTGAGACTTTGTCGCAATAGCAGAAAGATCATGGGGCCAAGCCGTATCCTTCCAGAGAATTTCTAAGTGAGTTTCAGGATGTATAATATAATGTTATAAGATGGCAAACCTTCCCTCTCCCGGGGGTGTTACAGCTCAGTCAATGCAAGCCCAAGGAGCCTCCACGGCATCCTTATTAGATGTCCCAATGCAGGAGATCTGCAAAGCTGCAACTTGGTGATCTCTCCTCACATTTACAGCACACTATGCCCTGACTCAAATGACAGCTGCGGATGCAGCAATAGGAAGGGCTGTATTACAAACAGCTCTGCTACCAGCATCTGGTTTCAGAGTAGCAGCTGTGTTAGTGTGTACACGCAAAAAGAAAAGGAGTATTTGTGGTACCTTAGAGACTAACAAATTTATTTGAGCATAAGCTTTCGTGAGCTACAGCTCACTTCATCGGATGCATGTAGTGGAAAATACAGTGGGGAGATTTTATATAGAGAGAGAACATAAAACAATGGGTGTTACCATACAGACTGTAACAAGAGTGATCACGTAAGGTGAGCTATTACCAGCAGGGGGAGGGGAGGGGACCTTTTGTAGTGATAATCAAGGTGGGCCATTTCCAGCAGTTGACAAGAACATGTGTGGGAGAGGGGGGGAAATAAACATGGGGAAATAGTTTTACTTTTTGTAATGACCCATCCACTCCCAGTCTTTATTCAAGCCTAAATTAATTGTATCCAGTTTGCAAATTAATTCCAATTCAGCAGTCTCTTGTTGGAGTCTGTTTTTGAAGTTTTTTTGTTGAAGAATTGCCACTTTTAGGTCTGTAATGGAGCGACCAAAGAGATTGACGTGTTCTCCGACTGATTTTTGAATGTTATAATTCTTGACGTCTGATTTGTGTCCATTTATTCTTTTATATAGAGACTGTCCAGTTTGGCCAATGTACATGGCAGAGGGGCATTGCTGGCACATGATGGCATATATCATATTGGTAGATGTGCAGATGAACAAGCCTCTGATAGTGTGGCTGATGTGATTAGGCCCTATGATGGTGTCCCCTGAATACATATGTGGACACAGTTGGCAATGGGCTTTGTTGCAAGGATAGGTTCCTGGGTTAGTATTTTTGTTGTGTGGTGTGTGGTCGCTGGTGAGTATTTGCTTCAGGTTGGGGGGCTGTCTGTAAGTAAGGACTGGCCTGTCTCCCAAGATCTGTGAGAGTGATGGGTGGTCCTTCAGGATAGGTTGTAGATCCTTGATGATGCGTTGGAGAGGTTTTAGTTGGGGGCTGAAGGTGATGGCTAGTGGCGTTCTGTTATTTTCTTTGTTGGGCCTGTCCTGTAGTAGGTGACTTCTGGGTACTCTTCTGGCTCTGTCAATCTGTTTCTTCACTTCAGCAGATGGGTATTGTAGTTGTAAGAACGCTTGATAGAGATCTTGTAGGTGTTTGTCTCTGTCTCAGGAGTTGGAGCAAATGTGTTTGTAACGTAGAGCTTGGCTGTAAACAATGGATCGTGTGGTGTGGTCTGGATGAAAGCTGGAGGCATGTAGGTAAGCATAGCGGTCAGTAGGTTTCTGGTATAGGGTGGTGTTTATGTGACCATCTTTTATTAGCACCTTAGTGTCCAGGAAGTGGATCTCTTGTGTGGACTGGTCCAGGCTGAGGCTGATGGTGTGATGGAAATTGTTGAAATCATGGTGGAATTCCTCAAGGGCTTCTTTTCCATGGGTCCAGATGATGAAGATGTCATCAATGTAGCGCAAGTAGAGTAGGGGCATTAGGGGATGAGAGCTGAGGAAGCGTTGTTCTAAGTCAGCCATAAAAATGACTTAGAACAACGCTTCCTCAGCATTTGCTCCAACCCCTCAGACAGAGACAAACACCTACAAGATCTCTATCAAGCGTTCTTACAACTACAATACCCATCTGCTGAAGTGAAGAAACAGATTGACAGAGCCAGAAGAGTACCCAGAAGTCACCTACTACAGGACAGGCCCAACAAAGAAAATAACAGAACGCCACTAGCCATCACCTTCAGCCCCCAACTAAAATCTCTCCAACGCATCATCAAGGATCTACAACCTATCCTGAAGGACCACCCATCACTCTCACAGATCTTGGGAGACAGGCCAGTCCTTACCTACAGACAGCCCGCCAACCTGAAGCAAATACTCACCAGCGACCACACACCACACAACAAAAATACTAACCCAGGAACCTATCCTTGCAACAAAGCCCATTGCCAACTGTGTCCACATATGTATTCAGGGGACACCATCATAGGGCCTAATCACATCAGCCACACTATCAGAGACTTGTTCACCTGCATATCTACCAATGTGATATATGCCATCATGTGCCAGCAATGCCCCTCTGCCATGTACATTGGCGAGACTGGACAGTCTCTACGTAAAAGAATAAATGGACACAAATCAGACGTCAAGAATTATAACATTCAAAAACCAGTCAGGGAACATTTCAATCTCTTTGGTCACTCGATTACAGACCTAAAAGTGGCAATTCTTCAACAAAAAAGCTTCAAAAACAGACTCCAACGAGAGACTGCTGAATTGGAATTAATTTGTAAACTGGATACAATTAACTTAGGCTTGAATAAGACTAGGAGTGAATGGGTCATTACACAAAGCAAAACTATTTCCCCATGTGTGGGATACAGATAGGGACCACACATCTCGAAAAAGCTCCAGTTATAGTAACCTCATATTGGATATTTGTTGGGGTTCTAGCTTGTCTTCCATACATCCTTTTACCAAACACTACACTGCTAAAACTGCATCCTGATCAGATGCAAACGTTGGAAGGGCAGTTCTGTACTTGCTATTAAGAAGATTCCGAGCTCCATCTCTTTCCATTACTACTTGTGAGTCATCTTGCTGGAATACATGTCTGTAACCACTCAAAGAAAAAGTGGTTATCTACCTGTTCTGTAACTGTTGTTCTTTGAGATAAGGGTGCAGACGTTTATTCCATGATCCACCCACTTTCCTCTCTATACTGAAGTCTCCAGTCTTGGATTCCAGTGCAAAGGAACTGAGTGGGGTCAGAGTGGTGCCAACCTTAAATAGCCCTGGGTGGGCTATGAGGGGGACAGAGGGCATGTTTGCAGCCCAGATGGGTACTTCTAAGCAAATTGCTTCAGCGCACTGGCTGCACGCATATGAGTAGACCTCACGTCTGTATCCACATCTCAAAGAACAATAATTATAGTACAGGTAAGTCACAGTTCTCCATTTCCTGTTCAACTACTCTGCTTTAGAGATTATAGCTGATCTTAGACTATATTAAAATTTATTTGTAAATTGAAAAAGAGGAAAATAGCAAAAGGAAATAGCAAAAAAGAAAATAGCAAAAGGGACGTGATCGTTCCCCTCTATTCGACACTGGTGAGGCCTCATCTGGAGTACTGTGTCCAGTTTTGGGCCCCACACTACAAGAAGGATGTGGATAAATTGGAAAGAGTACAGCGAAGGGCAACAAAAATGATTAGGGGTCTAGAGCACATGACTTATGAGGAGAGGCTGAGGGAGCTGGGATTGTTTAGTCTGCAGAAGAGAAGAATGAGGGGGGATTTGATAGCTGCTTTCAACTACCTGAAAGGGGGTTTCAAAGAGGATGGCTCTAGACTGTTCTCAATGGTAGCAGATGACAGAACGAGGAGTAATGGTCTCAAGTTGCAATGGGGGAGGTTTAGATTGGATATTAGGAAAAACTTTTTCACTAAGAGGGTGGTGAAACACTGGAATGCGTTACCTAGGGAGGTGGTAGAATCTCCTTCCTTAGAGGTTTTTAAGGTCAGGCTTGACAAAGCCCTGGCTAGGATGATTTAACTGGGACTTGGTCCTGCTTTGAGCAGGGGGTTGGACTAGATGACCTTCTGGGGTCCCTTCCAACCCTGATATTCTATGATTCTATGATTCTATGAAATGCACTGTTTTTTAAAGTCCGCCAATATGTATTCTTTCCCAGTTGTCACTTTCTCCATGTGAAATACTTAATGACAAATAACTTGTGTAGCATTGTGTCAGTTTAATCAAAAGCTATTATCTCTATTGGTAGAGGTCACACTACCTTGTATATACTTGCATCTTTGCTCATGCCATATTTTTTTAAGCATTTGTGTATTAAAGGCAGATTCTTGTTTAAAAGTTGCTCTATACCAATCTTAATACTTTTTTAAACTTTATTTTATATTTAGAACAAAGTATTCCAGTTCTGCAGCAGAACTTGTTCTGATGATTATAAGAAACTGCACTGCATAGTTACATACTGTGAATACTGCCAAGAGGAGAAAACTCTGCACGAAATGGTGAATTTCTCTGGTATCAAAAGACCATTCTGTAGTGAAGGTATGTTTTTTTTTTTCTTTTTTTATGGTATTGATCTCATTTATTGTATTTTTACTGTAGTCTGTTTACCTTTGCTTTATGATGATTAAAGTTTTCACATTAAAATATGTATAAATATTAACTTATTCAGCAGTATTTGAGCTGGAACAGGGTCCCCCCCTCCTCCTGGTGAGTGGGTCTGTTGAAGCCCTCAGACACTCCCATGCATTCCATTCTGTTGAGTTTCTGCAATATCATTTCACGTTGAAGAAAACTGGGCCAAGACTTTTTTTAAAAGCCCTTCAGTGCTCTGCACTCTTCTCCAGAAGAGAGGTTCCTTTTGAGACCGGGGTGGCTATGCCTACACTCCTACACAGGGGCTGAACCAACTTTCTGTTTAGCAGGGTGAATAAAATATGATGATTTAAAAATAAATAAGTCGGTCTTTTTTTTTAAACTTAAATGCAAGTTCCTTTTTAAAAAATAAATTAATTTAAAACTAAATTTGAAATTACAACTTACGTTAAGGCCTAAAATTATTGTAATGCATTAACATTGTTTTAATTAAGTACAAAAAACAATATAAGCAATAGATGTATGCTGTTAAATTTTAAAGAAAGTGAAACCACTGAACTGATGGAAGTCACTGGCTATGTACCTGGAACCAGAATTTGTTGAAGTGCTAAATCTGCTTTTGACAGCAGTATTCTCTTCTGCAGATGCAAAGAGTATTTTCTTCCTTTCAGTTTATTCAACTAATTCAATTTGAGGACTCATTTATTCATAGTTGAGAAACCAATTGGGTATTGAAAAAGCAGGAAATCTTGTTTTCATCTTCCAGTCTGAGTAAAATACAGCTGTGAGAGGATGAGATCTACTTTTTATAAAATGTTGATGGACAGGTGGCCAGAAACAGTTAGTTCAGTTTGCTAACTATAGAGAATACTTTCTTTATTTAATAAGTCATTTGGTTTAGAATCATAGAATATCAGGGTTGGAAGAGACTTCAGGAGGTCATTTAGTCCAACCCCCTGCTCAAAGCAGGACCAATCCCCAACTAAATCATCCCAGCCAGGGGTTTGTGAAGCCTGACGCTAAAAACTTCCAAGGAAAGAGATTCCACCACCTCCCTAGGTAACGCATTCCAGTGTTTCACCACCCTCCTAGTGAAAAAGTTTTTCCTAATATCCAACCTAAACCTCCCCCCACTGCAACTTGAGACCATTACTCTTTGTTCTGTCATCTGGTACCACTGAGAACAGTCTAGATCCATTCTCTTTGGAACCCCCTTTCAGGTAGTTGAAAGCAGCTATCAAATCCCCTCTCATTCTTCTCTTCCTCAGACTAAACAATCCCAGCTCCCTCAGCCTCTCCTCATAAGTCATGTGCTCTAGACCCCTAATCATTTTTGTTGCCCTTCGTTGTACTCTTTCCAATTTATCCACATCCTTCCTGTAGTGTGGGGCCCAAAACTGGACACAGTACTCCAGATGAGGCCTCACCAGTGTCGAATAGAGGGGAACGATCACGTCCCTCGATCTGCTGGCAATGCCCCTACTTAGACATCCCAAAATGCCATTGGCCTTCTTGGCAACAAGGGCACACTATAACCCGTAGGTCCTTGTCCACTGTAACCCCTAGATCCTTTTCTGCAGAACTGGTGCCTAGCCATTCGGTCCCTAGTCTGTAGCGGTGCATGAGATTCTTCTGTCCTAAGTGCAGGACTCTGCACTTGTCCTTGTTGAACCTCATCAGATTTCTTTTGGCCCAATCCTCTAATTTGTCTAGGTCCCTCTGTATCCTATCCCCACCATCCAGCATATCTAGCTCTCCTCCCAGTTTAGTGTCATCTGCAAACTTGCTGAGGGTGCAATCCACACCATCCTCCAGATAGATATTGAACAAAACGGGCCCAAGGACCAACCCTTGGGGCACTCCACTTGATACCGGCTGTCAACTAGACATGGAGCCATTGATCACTACCCGTTGAGCCCGACAATCTAGCCAACTTTCTATCCACCTTATAGTCCATTCATCCAGCCAATACTTCTTTAACTTGCTGGCAAGAATACTGTGGGATACAGTGTCAAAAGCTCTGTTAAAGTCAAGGAACAACACGTCCACTGCTTTCCCCTCATCCACAGAGCCAGTTATCTCGTCATAGAAGGCAATTAGATTAGTCAAGCATGACTTGCCCTTGGTGAATCCATGTTGACTGTTCCTGATCACTTTCCTCTCCTCTAAGTGCTTCAGAATTGATTCCTTGAGGACCTGCTCCATGATTTTTCCAGGGACTGAGGTGACGCTGAGTGGCCTGTAGTTCCCAGGATCCTCCTTCTTCCCTTTTTTAAAGGTGGGCACTACATTAGCCTTTCTCTAGTTGTCCGGGACTTCCCCCGATCGCCATGAGTTTTCAAAGATAATGGCCAATGGCTCTACAATCACATCCGCCAACTCCTTTAGCACTCTCGGATGTAGCGCAACTGGGCCCATGGACTTTTCTAAATAGTCCCGAACCACTTCTTTCTCCACAGAGGGCTGGTCACCTCCTCCCCATGCTGTGCTACCCAGTGTAGCAATCTGGGAGCTGACCTTGTTCATGAAGACAGGGGCAAAAAAAGCATTGAATACATTAGCTTTTCCCACATCCTCTGTCACTACGTTGCCTTATCCCTTTCAGTAAGGGACCCACACTTTCCTTGACCACCTTCTTGTTGCTAACATACCTGGAGAAACCCTTCTTGTTACTCTTAACGTCCCTTGCTAGCTGCAAGTCCAGGTGTGATTTGGCCTTCCTGATTTCACTCCTGCATTCCCGAGCAATATTTTTATACTCTTCCCTGGTCATTTGTCCAATCTTCCACTTCTTGTAAGCTTCTTTTTTGTGTTTAAGATCAGCAAGGATTTCACTGTGAAGCCAAGCTGGTCGCCTGCCATATTTACTATTCTTTCTACACATTGGGATGGTTTGTCCCTGTAACCTCAATAAGGATTCTTTAAAGTACAGCAGCTCGCCTGGACTCCTTTCCCTGTTATGTTATTCTCCCAGGGGATCCTGCTCATCAGTTCCTTGAGGGAGTCAAAGTCTGCTTTTCCAGGGTCCGTATTCTGCTGCTCTCCTTTCTTCCCTGTGTCAGGATCCTGAACTCGACCATCTCATGGTCTCTGCCTCCCAGGTTCCCATCCACTTTTGCTTCCCCTACTAATTCTTCCCAGTTTTTGAGCAGCACGGCAAGAAGAGCTCTGCCCCTAGTTGGTTCCTCCAGCACTTGCACAAGGAAATTGTCCCCTACACTTTCCAAAATCTTCCTGGATTGTCTGTGCACCGACGTATTGCTCTCCCAGCAGATATCCGGGTGATTGAAGTCTCCCATGAGAACCAGGGCCTGCGATCTAGTAACTTTCGTGAGTTGCCGGACGAAAGCCTCGTCCACCTCATCCCCTTGGTCCGGTGGTCTATAGCAGACTCCCACCACGACATCACCCTTGTTGCTCGCACTTCTAAACTTAATTCAGACACACTCAGGTTTTTCTGCAGTTTCATACTTCAGCTCTGAGCAGTCATACTGCTCCCTTACATACAATGCAACTCCCCCACCTTTTCTGCCCTGCCTGTCCTTCCTGAACAGTTTATATCCATCCATGACAGTACTCCTGTCATGTGAGTTATCCCACCAATGCTGTTGTTCCAATCGCATCATAATTCTTTGACTGTGCCAGGACTTCCAGTTCTCCCTGCTTGTTTCCCAGGCTTCTTGTATTTGTGTATAGGCCCTTGAGATAACTCGCTGATCATCCCCCTTTCTCAGTATGAGGCAGGAGCCCTCCCCTCTCGTGCGCTCCTGCTCGTGCTTCCTCCCCGTATCCCACTTCCCCACTTACCTCAGGGCTTTGGTCTCCTTCCCCCGGTGACCCTAGTTTAAAGCCCTCCTCACTAGGTTAGCCAGCCTGCTGGCGAAGATGCTCTTCCGTCTCTTCGTTAGGTGGAGCCCGTCTCTGCCTAGCACTCCTCCTTTTTGGAACACAATCCCGTAGTCAAAGAATTCAAAGCCTTCTCTCTGACACCTCTCTGGGTAGCCATTCGTTAACTTCCACGATTCGACGGTCTTTACCATGCCTTTTCCTTCCACGAGGAGGATGGACGAGAACACCTTTTGCACCTTTATCCTTGTTCCCAGAGCCACGTAGTCTGCAGTGATCTGCTCAAGGTCATTCTTGGCAGTATCATTGGTGCCCATGTGGAGAAGCAGGAAGGGGTAGCGATCCGAGGGCTTGATGAGTCTTGGCAGTGTCTCTGTCACATCGTGAATCCTAGCTCCTGGCAAGCAGCAAACTTCTCGGTTTTCCCGGTCAGGGCGGCAGATACTTAACTCAGCCCCCCTGAGGAGAGAGTCCCCGAGCACCACCGCCTACCTCCTTCTCTTGGGAGCAGTGGTCGTGCAACCCACAACCCTAAGACAGTGCATCTCATGCCTTCCAATCGGCGTAGTCTTCTTCTGTTCCCTTCCCTCAGATGTATCATCTAGTCCACTCTTCGCATTAGTACCTGTGGAGAGAACATGAAAACGGTTACTTACCTGTATCTGCTTTGCTGGTACATGGACGCTCCCCTTTCTTCTTCTGGAGGTCACATGCTGCCAAATTTCTTCACCGTCATCCTGTCCCCGCAGTGCAGCCTGTTTTGCAAAACATGTTTTGATAAACTTTTTTCTTATATATCACACACATTTAAGGTATTGTAGTTTTATTTAATAATCATTTAAAAAATTTAAATGCTGTTTTTGTGCTTTTTTTAGTTGAATTTGAATTTCCTTCCAAATAAAGATTGACACAAATCATAAGTAAAAAATTAATAATCAATTAGTGAATGCTAAATAATTCACCATTATCTAACATAAGAAATATATAAAAATTAAGCATCTGAATAAAAATAAGTTAAGATGCATAATTGTTACGCTATATTCTATATATATTTAATCTTTCTGGTTAGCAAAAAGAAGCACCAAATTTAGTGCAAATCAACGTTTTAATAGTTGTCAACCAGTGAAAATCAACCTTTCTTTAGAATAGCTAAGTAGTACAAATGAAAAATTACTTTATATTAAGGTTTTCTGAATTAAATCATGATTACAATTGGTAACTTAAATTTAGTTTAAATCTATCCACTCTGTTGTTCAGACTTCTGAAAGAAGGTAGCTGAGGTAATATCTTTGACTGGACCAATTTCTATTGGCAGAAGGCATAAGCTATTGAACTTCAGAGAGCTCTTCCTTTTCTTCCCTATGAAGTTTGAAATCTTGTACCTCTTCCATCAACAGAAGTTGATCCACTACAAGGTATTACCTCACCTACCTTATCTCTCTCATCTCCTGGGACCAGCCCTGCAAAGAAAAAAAAAGTCACCAGGAAATCATTTTTACACATAAATAGATTATGAAAGTCCCTTTCAAGCTATAGTTTGCTGTCTTGATAGGTATTCATTATCATTCAGTGGTGGATGGCACTGCCCCGGGGAGCTGACCCAGAATCTGTCCACTGGTTGCTCGCTTGAGGATGTTCAGTTTATAACTGATCACTTCACCTGTGCAGTCAATCATTTTAGTTTCACAATCAGCCTAAAGAAAACTCAAGTATAGTACCAGCCTATGCTGGGGAATGGACATGTCTACCCAATTAAGATCTGCAATGCTCCTCTCAAGTCTATGAAGAAGTTTTGCTACCTAGGGAGTCACAGAATGTCACAATTGATGAGATTACCCATTGGATAGCGAAGGGCATCTCTGCATTTGGAATGATGTCGCACCACCTATGGAACAATAGGGTATCAAAATAAATACTAAACTAAATGTCTGTCAGGAATTATGCTACAGTGGTTCTATATGGTTGTGAGACATAGACTAGATCATTAGGATTTAGAAGCATATTGGTCCTTTGATCCAGTGATCAGATTTAACCCTAATCTTGCAAACCCTGCCTAGAATTCTCTTCCTCCAAGTAGGGCAAACAGTAGGATTCAGATTACAGTTTGTATTAGAGCCCTTTTAATCTAAAATCTTCAAACCAAACCAAAAAAATCTTGCTGTTTCTTGTGCCATTTAATTCCTCATACTGGTACTAGTATTAATACATGAACTTTAATTACCATCTACTGGCCAACCTCAAGCAGTCCAGTTGGAGTATTTGGAGGACAAAGGTGATCCAGAAGTAGTGGTTCTGGGAGCAATTTCATCACCTTCCCCTGATGAGGCAGTTACCCCATCTTCATGGTCTCTGGCTGATGAATTCAGGCAATATCAGGAACTCCTCCTGCACAGGGTGGAGTCCAAGCTGAAGATACAACTTGAAGAAGATCAGGAGCTCCAGAATAGATTGTGAAGCATTTTACAGTACTCGGGCCCCAGTCGAGTGCCCGCCTGATCAATGAGGTCATCGTGGATCCAGCAAAAATGGTGTGGCACGCTCCTGCTGCTTGTGCTCCCACCCTAAAGAGGGCCAAGAAGCACTACTTTGTTCCATCCAAGGGGAGAGAGTTTCTATTCTTGTATCCACAGTCTAACTCCTTGGTGGTACAAGCAGCCACTGAGAGATCCAGGCTGCAATGCCCAAAAATGTTTCCCTCAAAAAAGGGTGCCAAATGGCTGAATCTCCTGGGAAGAAAGATCTCTTCCTCCATCTCTCTCCACTTCAGGATTTTGAATTTCAAGGCTCATCTAGCTAAATATGATCTTTAACAATTATATGAAATTTTTAGATTTTAAAGACCAGCTGCTTTAGGAAGATAGAGCCCACTTCCACTCCTTAATTGACAAGGGCAAATTTGGTGGCCAAGACTTCGCTCCAAGCTGCAGTATATGCTGCAGATGTTCTTGTGGTCAGAGGGATGGCTATGACCTTCCTGGTTATAATCCTCAGGTTTCCCAGGGGAGGTACAGAGCACCATTCAGAATCTGCCTTTAGATGCAGTTAATTTCTTCCAAGAGAAGACCGATGAACCTCTCCACTCCCTCAAGGACTCAAGAAAAAACTTTTCACTCTGGTCATTTATACCCTTACTTCTATGAGAGAGCATTGCAAGGATAGAGTGAGACAACCCGCTCAACCTTTTTACTACCAGCGCCCTCAGGAATCACCACATAAGTGACAGAGCATGCACAGGCCCAGACACACAAGTCCTGCGACATCCACTGCCTCACCTCATTCTAACTGTCAAAGAATTTATTTTGATGAGACTGTGTCTCTTTATTGATACCACATCATCCTCCCCTCTGTTTTTTGATGGCTGCCTTACCAAATTTGCCTGCAAGTGGAGGACCCTAGTAACCAACAGAAGGGTACTGGAAATGATTCATTGTGGCTGTCTGACTGTGTTTCTGTCAACTCCTACCCACAAACCTGCTTCCTATTTCCTTTTTAGGAACCAGTCTCATGAGGAAATTCTCTTTCAAGAAGTGGACTCCTTTCTCCCCTGGGGACCCACAGAAGAAGTTCCACCTCAACATCAGGGTGAAGGATTCTATCCCCCATACTTCTTAGTTCTCGGAAAGAATAGGAGATGCAGACCTATTCTAAGCCTGCACTGACTAAATGTATACATCCGAAAATTAAAATTCTGCATGATCACATTGGCATCAATAATTCACTCCCTGGAAGAAGGCACATGGTTGGTGGCTTTTGACATGAAAGACGCATACTTTGTGCAGCTTGAAAGCTGTTCTCTTTCACCAGTAGAAGTTGGTCCAATAAAACCCGCTTTATCTTGACATACTTTCACATAGACATTTGCCCACCCCACTGAAGATTCCTCAGGTTCCAATTTGGTCAAGACCATTACCAATTCTGGGTTCTTCCATTTGTATTAGCTACAGCGCGCAGAGTCTTTACTAAAGTTTTTTTCAGTGGTGGCAGCTTGGATGAGAAGGAACGAGTTCACCATCTTCCCATATCTCTATCACTGGCTCCTAATGAGCAGATCATATGAGGAAGTCTGGTTGTCAGCCTGATTCCTGTTCCACCTATGTCCTTCTCTAGAAGTTTGTGTCAGCTATGAGAAGTTCACGTTGACTCCTACGAGGGCCACAAACATCATAGAAATGACCTTGGATCGTACTGCAACAAGAGCCTTTCTATCTATTGAGAGAGTCCATTCCCTAGGTACTCTCATAAACCAAGTCACCTTCAGGCCCTGGACATCAGTCAGAACATGCCTGTCCCTCCTTGGCCTTGTGGCCTCATGCACACATGTGAAACCATTTTTCAGGCTTCATCTTTGTTGTCTGAAAACCTGGTTTCTGTCTGTGTACTCACCAGAGCGGGGCAACATCAATGCCAAAATGACAGCTCTGTTCAAGGTTCCAGATGCTTATGTCCAGTGGATAAAGTCGAAGAAAGTTTGAGTGGGGATCCCTTTCCTCACACTGACACCGAAGACAACCATTGTTACTGATGCCTCCCTCTCAGGTTGGGGAGTTCATATAGATGATCATACCCCTAGGTAGTCCAAAATGCATATCAATTTACTAGAACTAAGAGCTGTGCATTGGGCCTGCAATTCCTTCTTTCCCATTCATCTGGTCCCAGCATATCCAAATAATGTTGGACAATGTGACAACTGTCTTCTACACAAACAGAGGGGAACGAGATCCCCCAGCCTCCATGTGTGGAGTCATTTAATCTCTGGGACTGGTCCACCAGCCATCAAATAATTCTTTCAGAAGCATATTTGCCATTTTTCTGTGGACCAGAAATGGGAGATTCATGATTCGGTTCCAGATGAGGTCTTCACCCAGTGGGGAATGTCATTGTGGGAACTTTTCACCTTTCAGATGGCTAGGAAGCTCCCTCTGTACTGCTCCAGAGTTGCTCTAGGCAAGGGCTCAAAGGGAGTTGCCCTTCTGCTACCATAGAGGGATCAACTCAGATATGTTACCTCCAATCCCATTACTACCATAGATTTTATGGAAAATTTGTCATGACAGAGCTTGAGTCTTCCTTATTGCGTCCAACTTGCCAAAACAGTTCTGGTTCACGGATATACTGAAACTCTCATCTTGTCCACCCATGAGAAGCTGTACATTTCTGGACCTTCTGACATAACACACAAACATCTTCAGGCACCCTAACCTGGAACTGTTACAACTCAGGGCTTGGTGTTCGGATGGGCATCGGTTGTAGTATGTTCACATTCCAGAACGGTGCAATCTATTCTCAATCAAAGTAGGAAAGATTCTACCAGCAGATGTTGTTCAGATAAATGGAAACGTTTTTCCTGTTGTGGTCAACAATAACTGGTATCTCCAGAATCTGCTGGGACCCCTTACATTCTGGCATATCTACTTATCCTTAAAACTTTGGGTCTTTCTTTAGGTTCCCTCTGGGTTCATTTGACAACAGTCAGAGTTCATTCTCCTGTTGACAACCACATTATCTTTTCTCATCCTGCAACAACTAGGTTTTTGAAGGGGCTTTTTCGATCCTTCACTGTTGGTGAAATTCTCATCCCAGTGGGACCTCATTTTTGTTGTTTGCTCTCTCACCAGACCTCCCTTCAAACCTTTAGCCTGATGTTCTGTGTCCCATCTTTCACTGAAAGTTGCATTCCTACTCGCCATAACATCATCCAGAAAAGTCAGTGAGTTGTGATTACTCATGGCAGACCCACACAAGCTACAAATTATCTCTCCTTTTGTCTCTACTCATGGCATCTACAACACTTGAAAGACAAAGGAAGCATCATTGGACTGGGGAGGGATTCTAGCTGAAAGATCCAGCCTGTAAGACTACAAGAGAACATGTGTTGAGAGAGACCGACCCTTTTGCTTTGTTGACTTGACTTGTTAAAATAGGTATTAGTTTGTATTTTACCTTTTATTTCTTTGTAACCAGTTCTCCTTTTATGCCTCATTACTTGTAATAATTTAAAATCTTTCTTTCTGTAGTTAATAAACTTGTTTTGTCTAAACCAGTGTATTTGGATTGAAGTGTTTGGGAAAATGATATGGACTTTCTATGAGCTTGTATTGGCAGAAGGAAAGAACTGGACAGTACAAGACTCACATTTCTGGGGTCAAGTTTGGGACTGGGGATTTGCTTGTCACTCTGCAATGTAATTCATAAGTGGCTAGCTAAGCACTCATGCAGTATAGTTGAGAGTAATTTACGTGCCAGAGGCTATGTGTGAACAGGCCAGGGGTGGTTGCTCTCACAGTGAAGCAATGTAAAAGGTTCCCCAGATGGGAGAATTGAGGGGACACAGCTGTTCAGTAGTCCAGATTGTATCTGGATAATGTTCTAGCATCCAACGTATATTATAAATACAGAGTGTGAATACCCAAGTAGAACGATCAGATCACTTCAGAAGTCCTGTTTGCTCCTTAAGAATAAAAAGGTCAATGTACCTTTTGGTGAAGTTAGGCGCAACTATTACTGTTCAATTGAGGGTATGTCTACGCTGCACTATAAACGTGGTTCTGTGGGACCTGGGCTTGTGGTTCTCAGTGTTTCCGAGCCCACGCTTGAGCGTTCACACTGCTTTTTAAACCTGGGTATACAATTGCTGGACCCAGGTTCACAGCCATGTTAATACTGCACTACTTGGATCTTCTGACGTGGGTCCACAGCTTGAGCTGCATCTACGTTGCAAAATGACAGGGCTTAGACCCAAGTTATAGTGGCACATGGGCTCTGACTCACCCCTCTCACAGGTTCCTGCGACCCAGGTCTTGAGTGCTTGCAAAACGGAATCTTATTTGTATGTGGACGGAAGCAGGGCTTGGGCTCAAACCTGAGTCAGAGCCCGGGCTTAATTTGCATTATAGACATACCCCAAGACGCAGCTGAATCCTTAGAGGGGGAATTCTTACTCAAGGAGTCCCTGGACAGGATGATTGTGGATAGGAGGCCATCCTTGAGAGATGATTGACTCTAAAGGATCTTTACTACAAACTTCTACAACTTCATTCTGTTCTCAAGCTATACTGGCCTGACTGATGAACTGGAAGACTGTTCAACCAACAGGTAGAAATTAAAATTAGTTCTTCCAAACGTATCTTTGAATGCCTCCTTTACAGCGGATGAATTCTGGGGCTCGTGCTGCTTGCTCGCGTCGGTGTCCAGTATATTGGGTGAGGAGACATTGTTGGCTTAATTTTGGAAGGTAGATGCACATACATAACAATTAAACTGCCTCTAAATATGCAAGCAAAAAACTGCACAGGGAAGTAAAAGTTAGAGCTGTCATGGAGGTGATGGATATGTACAAGATGCTACCTGCATTCCATAAGGCATCACAGAAGGAATTTAAGTAGTCTTTTTCAGAGAAGCAATCCTTTTATGACCATTGCTCATCTAGAGCACACAGGTGCAGCTGTGTTCCCAGCAGGGGCTGCTGGAACAGGGGGAACCGGGGAACAGACTAGTTTCCTGTACCAAACAACAAAACTCAGATACATTTCTTAGGAAGGTGGTGTCAGAAATTTGCTCATGCATGAGGGAAGGCTAACTCAAACACATGAGTAATTAAGAGTTTTGAGGGAGGATACTCAGTGGAACATAAGACGCTAAAAGACAAATTTGTTGTCCCTCAGAGTTGCAGGACAAGCATCCATAATCTAATCCAAGCCACTGTAAGGAGTGTGCAGCTGTCAGCTGCACAACTGGTTCAAATAAGATTTCTAAGGCAGGCTCAGGACATGCTATTATCTCTTCAGTTAGTGTGCTTCCCTAAGAGAAAGCTGTAGAGTTGCAGAGCCGCTCATATTCCAGCCTTAAGTACAAAGTGGAGGCCCCCACCTTAATGTGCCCACAACAAATAGGAGGAGTCACCCAAAAAGTATAAAATCAGCTTAACTTGTCAGTGTCAGACTGTTGCTGATAGTTCAGATTATTTCTACTGAGGTGGCATGCATCCATGGTACCATTAGAGCAATGCTAACAAGGGATGCATGCCTCCCATAGAGATAATCTGAATTACCAAATTACACAGGCAGACCAAGAGTCAAAAAAGGAACATAAACTGATGGTAACTTGGGGCAGTCCAACTTGTGCTAAATTATAGATATATCTGCACCGCGCGCACACGCTAGTCATAGTTGACAATGCTAAGGTGATGGTACGTATGATCAAAGTTGTCCATGCTACCTAATAAGGATAATAAACTGTTGAGCTGGGCCGAGGCCACATAAAATCAGTTTGAGTCCTGTATACCAAGGATAGGGCTTTCTTCGTTGGTGATATCATTGCAGGATTGGGAGCCAGCATTGTTGTCCAGGTAAACTGGTCAAGTCAGGACTCCAAACAGACTCAGTTTTTTTTTCTTAAGCAGAGAGATCCCATGACAGTGGTAGATCATCTTCTCTTCCAAACATCACCTTTGGTATAGCTGTACGTCTTTCCTGGGAATGACCATAAAAAGATTGCAGTGGAACAAGCTGTAATGATGCTGATTGGGCCCAAAGGGCATGGAGGCAATGGTTCTTGGACATAATCCCAATGCAGATCATCCTCCAGTAATCTGGTCCAATACAAGTCTTCTGACATGCGGAGTAGGGGGGTGGATCATCCACTAAATTTTAACATGCTGTGATTAACTGAGAGTTTGTGAGGGATGAACTGGTGCTCCCTTGGATAGTCACAAAGATATTGATACATTCCTAGCTTCCTGGAAGAAATTAAACTCATTGAAAGAGAAAATATGGAGAAAGTTCAGATACTGGTATTATGAAAGACTTCTAAGCAAAGTCAACAGAAGTTAAACACACGTTGGAATTTTTGCAAGGCTGCTTATCTGTGGGTTTCAAAGCAAGTGCTGTCAAGCAACATACTTCATCTATTATGCACTTGATCAGCTACAAAACGAACAAACAAACAAAAACTTGACTGGCTGTGCTAGCCATTGACATGATACCACATTCCTGAGGGCAGCATCTTTGTTGTTCACATTCTTTGGAGCCTTAGTTATTTTTTTAAGGCACTGAGATACCCATTCATGCTGCTGGGATAAGTCTCTCTGTACTTCCAAATCTTCTTCGACTAGGAGAGATTTGGAAATATATGCAGTATCCATGAAATGAGAATACCCAAACCTTCTACCTGGATAAGGTCGTCCTCAGACCTCTGTCCAAATCCCAAGCACTCCAGGGAAGTTGAACAGCGTGAATTGACCAGTAGAAGAGCCATGAAAATCTGTCTACCAGTGACTGGTGGAAATTAAAGTGACCTCATAGTGCATTGCCACTTTGCATTCCAGGGAAAAAAGCTTAAAAGCCTCAGTGACAAGGTGGGCATTGCAAAGGCTGAAGCAAGAGGAGCAGACCCAGTTTTGGGTATTCCTGTGTCCTCAATCAGATACGTGGCAACATTGAAGACAGAATGAGGAAATTTGCAGAAGGGTAACTTGGCCATAAGTACGTGTTCACTGAAGTGCCCTGAAAGGCAAGAAGCCTGGGAAACAAGCAGGGAGAACTGGAAGTCCTGGCACAGTCAAAGAATTATGATGCGATTGGAACAACAGAGACTTGGTGGGATAACTCACATGACAGGAGTACTGTCATGGATGGATATAAACTGTTCAGGAAGGACAGGCAGGACAGAAAAGGTGGGGGAGTTGCATTGTATGTAAGGGAGCAGTATGACTGCTCAGAGCTGAAGTATGAAACTGCAGAAAAACCTGAGTGTGTCTGAATTAAGTTTAGAAGTGCGAGCAACAAGGGTGATGTCGTGGTGGGAGTCTGCTATAGACTGAAACAGCTTAATGGGACTAAATTGGGGGGCCCAGATAATCTTCATCCAAGAATATTAAAGGAATTGGCACCTGAAATTGCAAGCCCATTAGCAAGAATTTTTAATGAATCTGTAAACTCAGGAATAGTACCGAATGATTGGAGAATTGCTAATATAGTTCCTATTTTTAAGAAAGGAAAAAAAAGTGATCCGGGTAACTACAGGCCAGTTAGTTTGACATCTGTAGTATGCAAGGTCCTGGAAAAAATTTTGAAGGAGAAATTAGTTAAGGACATTGAAGTCAATGGTAAATGGGACAAAATATAACGTGGTTTTACAAAAGGTAGATCGTGCCAAACCAACCTAATCTCCTTTTTTGAAAAAGTAACAGATTTTTTAGATAAAGGAAATGCAGTGGATCTCATTTACCTAGATTTCAGTAAGGCATTTGATACCGTGCCACATGGGGAATTATTAGTTAAATTGGAGAAGATGGGGATCAATATGAACATCAAAAGGTGGATAAGGAATTGGTTAAAGGGGAGACTGCAACGGGTCCTACTGAAAGGCGAACTGTCAGGCTGGAGGGAAGTTACCAGTGGAGTTCCTCAGGGATCGGTTTTGGGACCAATCTTATTTAATCTTTTTATTACTGACCTTGGCACAAAAAGTGGGAGTGTGCTAATAAAGTTTGCAGATGATACAAAGCTGGGAGGTATTGCCAATTCGGAGAAGGATCGGGATATTATACAGGAGGATCTGGATGACCTTGTAAACTGGAGTAATAATAATAGGATGAAATTTAATAGTGAGAAGTGTAAGGTTATTCATTTAGGGATTAATAACAAGAATTTTAGTTATAAGTTGGGGACGCATCAATTAGAAGTAACGGAAGAGAAGGACCTTGGAGTATTGGTTGATCATAGGATGACTATGAGCTGCCAATGTGATATGGCTGTGAAAAAAGCTAATGCGGTTTTGGGATGCATCAGGAGAGGCATTTCCAGGAGGGATAAGGAGGTTTTAGTACCGTTATACAAGGCACTGGTGAGACCTCACCTAGAATACTGTGTGCAGTTCTGGTCTCCCATGTTTAAAAAGGATGAATTCAAACTGGAGCAGGTACAGAGAAGGGCTACTAGGATGATCCGAGGAATGGAAAACTTGTCTTATGAAAGGAGACTTAAGGAGCTTGACTTGTTTAGCCTAACTAAAAGAAGGTTGAGGGGAGATATGATTGCTCTCTATAAATATATCAGAGGGATAAATATAGGAGAGGGAGAGGAATTATTTAAGCTCAGCACCAATGTGGACACAAGAACAAATGGGTATAAACTGGCCACCAGGAAGTTTAGACTTGAAATCAGCCGAAGGTTTTTAACCATCAGAGGAGTGAAGTTTTGGAATAGCCTTCCAAGGGAAGCAGTGGGGGCAAAAGATCTATCTGGTTTTAAGATTCTACTCGATAAGTTTATGGAGGAGATGGTATGATGGGATAATGGGATTTTGGTTAGTAATTGATCTTTAAATATTCAGGATAAATAGGCCAAATCCCTGAGATGGGATATTAGATGGATGGGATCTGAGTTACTATAGAAAATTCTTTCCTGGCTATCTGGCTGGTGAATCTTGCCCATATGCTCAGGGTTTAGCTGATTGCCATATTTGGGGTCGGGAAGGAATTTTCCTCCAGGGCAGATTGGAGAGGCCCTGGAGGTTTTTCGCCTTCCTCTGTAGCATGCGGCATGGTTGACTTGAGGGAGGCTTCTCTGCTCCGTGAAGTCTTTGAACCATGATTTGAGGACTTCAATAGCTCAGACATGGGTGAGGTTTTTCATAGGTGTGGGTGGGTGAGATTCTGTGGCCTGCGCTGTGCAGGAGGTCGGACTAGATGATCAGAATGGTCCCTTCTGACTTTAGTATCTATGAATCTATGAAACTGATGAGCAGGATCCCCTGGGAGAATAACATGATGGGGAAAGGAGTCCAGGCGAGCTACTGTATTTTAAAGAATCCTTATTGAGGTTACAGGGACAAACCATCCCGATGTGTAGAAAGAATAGTAAATATGGCAGGCGACCAGCTTGGCTTCACAGTGAAATCCTTGCTGATCTTAAACACAAAAAAGAAGCTTACAAGAAGTGGAAGATTGGACAAATGACCAGGGAAGAGTATAAAAATATTGCTCGGGAATGCAGGAGTGAAATCAGGAAGGCCAAATCACACCTGGACTTGCAGCTAGCAAGAGACGTTAAGAGTAACAAGAAGGGTTTCTCCAGGTATGTTAGCAACAAGAAGGTGGTCAAGGAAAGTGTGGGTCCCTTACTGAAAGGGATAAGGCAACGTAGTGACAGAGGATGTGGGAAAAGCTAATGTATTCAATGCTTTTTTTGCCCCTGTCTTCATGAACAAGGTCAGCTCCCAGATTGCTACACTGGGTAGCACAGCATGGGGAGGAGGTGACCAGCCCTCTGTGGAGAAAAGTGGTTCAGGACTATTTAGAAAAGCTGGATGAGCACAAGTCCATGGGCCCGGTTGCGCTGCATCCGAGAGTGCTAAAGGAGTTGGCGGATGTGATTGTAGAGCCATTGGCCATTATCTTTGAAAACTCATGGCGATCGGGGGAAGTCCCGGACAACTGGAAAAAGGCTAATGTAGTGCCCACCTTTAAAAAAGGGAAGAAGGAGGATCCTGGGAACTACAGGCCACTCAGCGTCACCTCAGTCCCTGGAAAAATCATGGAGCAAGTCCTCAAGGAATCAATTCTGAAGCACTTAGAGGAGAGGAAAGTGATCAGGAACAGTCAACATGGATTCACCAAGGGCAAGTCATGCTTGACTAATCTAATTGCCTTCTATGACGAGATAACTGGCTCTGTGGATGAGGGGAAAGCAGTGGACGTGTTGTTCCTTGACTTTAACAGAGCTTTTGACACTGTATCCCACAGTATTCTTGCCAGCAAGTTAAAGAAGTATTGGCTGGATGAATGGACTATAAGGTGGATAGAAAGTTGGCTAGATTGTCGGGCTCAACGGGTAGTGATCAATGGCTCCATGTCTAGTTGACAGCCGGTATCAAGTGGAGTGCCCCAAGGGTTGGTCCTTGGGCCCGTTTTGTTCAATATCTATCTGGAGGATGGTGTGGATTGCACCCTCAGCAAGTTTGCAGATGACACTAAACTGGGAGGAGAGCTAGATATGCTGGATGGTAGGGATAGGATACAGAGGGACCTAGACAAATTAGAGGATTGGGCCAAAAGAAATCTGATGAGGTTCAACAAGGACAAGTGCAGAGTCCTGCACTTAGGACGGAAGAATCCCATGCACCGCTACAGACTAGGGACCGAATGGCTAGGCAGCAGTTCTTAGAAAAGGACCTAGGGGTTACAGTGGACAAGACGCTGGATATGAGTCAACAGCGTGCCCTTGTTGCCAAGAAGGCCAGTGGCATTTTGGGATGTCTAAGTAGGGGCATTGCCAGCAGATCGAGGGATGTGATCGTTCCCCTCTATTCAACATTGGTGAGGCCTCATCTGGAGTACTGTGTCCAGTTTTGGGCCCCACACTACAAGAAGGACGTGGAAAAATGGGAAAGTGTCCAGCAGAGGGCAACAAAAATGATTAGGGGATTGGAACGCATGAGTTATGAGGAGAGGCTGAGGGAACTGGGATTGTTTAGTCTGTGTAAGAGAAGAATGAGGGGGGATTTGATAGCTGCTTTCAACTACCTGAAAGGGGGTTCCAAAGAGAATGGTTCTAGACTGTTCTCAGTAGTACCAGATGACAGAACAAGGAATAATGGACTCAAGTTGCGGTGGGGGAGGTTTAGGTTGGATATTAGGAAAAACTTTTTCACTAGGAGGGTCTGAAACCCTGGAATGCGTTTCCTAGGGAGGTGGTAGAATCTCCTTCCTTAGAAGTTTTTACGGTCAGGCTTGACAAACCCCTGGCTGGGATGATTTAGTTGGGGATTGATCCTGCTTTGAGCAGGGGGTTGGACTAGATGACCTCCTGAAGTCCCTTCCAACCCTGATATTCTATGATTCTATAAACACATCTAGTCATGAACAAATTGCTACAAGCTGTGACTCAGTAACTTCTTTCCTTATGGACTCACAGGCTGTGTCTAAAGAGCTAGTTAGAGCACAGTAAGCTGGGCAGTGAATGTGCAGCGTTCAAGACTGTCAGATGCTAACTGACTATGTCGATCGTGTTTTGCTGTGTGTCCATAGTTTCATAGTGCATGGCAACAGGATTCACATGGTCAATTAATGTGTGGCAGGCCTGGCTTGCTGCAAGCTAACTAACCATGTAGATAAGCCCAGAATCGGTATATAGTTAATGTTTTTCTTTTGGATATAGTACTCACTGCTATTAACATCACACGTTGCATATCTTAACCATCTAGAAGAAGGAAAGCTATATTCTTATCTGGGAATTTTCTTTTTAAGCAACTTCATGTCTGACCTATCCTAAAAGGAGAAAGCTGGATGAAGTTAAAATAGTTTAATTCTCTGAAGTTTCATTTGAAGGCTGTTTCAAATTAATAATGCTGTTAAGTTTAGAGTGTGTACTGCTTTGGTAGCTGTTGTCTCTGGGTAAGGTTTCTGAGCAAGGGATGTTTCCTCTCTCTTTCTAAGCTCTTTGTAGGGTCAAAGCATTTGACTGAGTTCAAGTTGCTAAGGAAGAAGAAGATACACACTTTTAAGATTCCTGAATATTAGGGGTCTAAGCATCAGAATACTCAAGAAATAATGCTTCACCGCTACTTCCCCCAAAATCACTCAGTATAAAAATTGTGCAAATAGGTACTGTCAAGGATCCTTCCCCACTCTGAACTCTAGGGTACAGATGTGAGGACCTGCATGAAAACCTCATAAGCTTACTTTTACAGCTTAGGTTAAAACTTCCCAAGGTACAAACTATTTTACCTTTTGCCCTTGGACTTTCGCTGCCACCACCAAACGTCTAACCGGGTTTATTATTGGGGCAGAGTCGTTTGGAAATGTCTTTCCCCCCAAAATCCTCACCAAAACCTTGCACCCCCCCTTCCTCGGGAAGGTTTGATTAAAATCTTCACCAATTTGCATAGTTGACCACAGACTGAAACTCTTGGATTTTAAGAACAATGAAAAAAACATTCAGTTTCTTACAAGAAGAATTTTAATAGAAGAAAAAGTAAAAAGAATCATCTCTGTAAAATCAGGATGGTAAATACCTTACAGGGTAATTAGATTCAAAACACAGAAAATCCCTCTAAGCAAAACTTTAAGTTACAAAAAGACACAGACAGGAATATCCATTCCATTCAGCACAGCTTATTTTCTCAGCCATTTAAAGAAATCATAATCTAACGCATATCTAGCTAGATTACTTACTAAGTTGTAAGACTCCATTCCTGTTCTGTCCCCGGGAAAAGCATCACACAGAGAGACCCAGACCCTTCCCCCCCCCCTCCACCTTTGAAAGTATTTTGTCTCCTCATTGGTCATTTTGGTCAGGTGCCAGCGAGGTTATCCTAGCTTCTTAACCTTTACAGGTGAAAGGGTTTTTCCTCTGGCCAGCAGGAATTTTAAAGGTGTTTACCCTTCCCTTTATATTGATGACAGGCACTTAATGTGATGTTTCTGTAACTGCTTCAAAAAAGTCCATTTTACTTTAACAATATTATGTTGGTTTTTCAGAGCAAACAATAGTATAAACATTCTCAGAAAACTAAGTGGCTTTGACACTGATTGCCTACTGGCTGCACATCCATTGAGTAACATACTGCAGTTTTAACACTTGTTTCTAACCATAAATCAGATTTAACTGTAAGATCATTCAGATTTTATATTTTCTAATATTCTAGACCCTGAAGTTTTAGTACAATGCATAAAAAATGTTTTGAATTGTGATTCTATAGACTCTTGTCTTTTATATAAGAAATCTTAGATTATATAAATTAAAATGAAAATACTGGAAAGACCTTAAATCTATGTATTTTAATTATCCTCAGGAGAGGGTGTTAACACTTTGTGGAAAATTCAGTGTCTCATTACAAAATGCTTGCAATCTTATTGATGCTGGAATAGTTTTGTCATTAACTTGGTTAAAAATATCACAGCTGAAATAAAATGATATAGCAAATGATTCTGCTTATGGGTTTTTTTTCCTTGTTTTGTTTTTTGTTTGACCACTAGATGGAGAACTGTACTGAGGAAAAGTTCGTATGCTGTCTTTTTTTTGTTTTTGTTTTTTTGAGTGCATGCTGTTGCTCATTGTTGACTATAAAATTATAACTTATAGGAATGAAGACAACTGCCTGGCTTATATACATTATTGCCTTGTCTTCTAGATCTCATTATTGTCAGACTTTAGAAAAAGTTCAAATTAAATTTTTTTTGCTTTTTGTTTCAATTAATTTTTCCTTGTTTGTATGTCCCATAGCCACCTTAAAAGGGATGTCAGTTTTTTTTAATGCCAATAATGTACCTTTTTAAAAGAATATAAATGCCGTGCAGAATCCTTGGTGATGTGCAGAAAACTGCTCCTGCAATGTTAAGGTTTACACTTTAATCACACAAATCAAGATGTTTAGCATTTTAATTTCTATAGCAATTTTAATTCTTTTGCTCTTTTATTGTTCGTTAAATGTCACAAAATATATATGTAATATAAAATGTAGTTATAGATAAAAGGCAGTTCCTGTGTGTATGGTGTTTGCCAAACAGTACATCATGTTTGTGTCTTGTTTATGTAATGAAAGACCCTATTGTAATTCTTTCTTAACTCTTTCCCTTTCTAAGTTGCTCTATGCTTCTGGACATTTTGCGTTGTAGCCTAGTGTCTTCCACAATTCTGTGGTGCATGGCACTGTTCCCTTTTCTGGTGTTATAGAGGCAGTTTAGCTTTGCAGAGTAGCTCCTATGCAGCAGTTAATCATGGTTTGTTTTGATACTGATTGATTCCTTTGCCAGTTTAAGGCAAATATGCACTAGCCAAATCCCAGTTTGAGACAGCAATTCCCCTTTACCCTTCCTTTGATGTGAATGGGAATACTCTGTTGGGGAAGAAGCATTTAAGTGGACAAGCATTTAAATAACTACAAAATGGAACAAGCAAAAAATACCCTCACAGAATACCAACAGTATATGCTTCGGTGTCATCCTTAGTGAAGGATATGATGATACGATCAAATAGGGATTTCTTGCCAAAAGGCACAACGCTCTTTGGAGCAATTTTGAGGCTTCCTCGGCCACTGTCAGAGCGTCCTTGGCCACTACATGCTTTGCAAGAGCTACAGTGTTCTGATTGGATGACCTAAAGGCTCTGAACGACAGGGACCATCCTAGCTTCACGTCAACCCTTAAAAATAACTTTAGCAACAACTTTTACCATAGACACCTTAATGGACACACTGAGATTCTCAGCTAGAGCTATGGCATCTAGTTCAACATCGAAGTGCACCACATATGGCTACACCCCATTATAAACATGTCCTGTGCTTTTCCAAGTTCACAGGATCTCTCTCCTACTTGTAGAGAAACTGGATAAGATAATGACAGACAGTGCTTCCAGATATGGTTATGCAGGGGATTGCTTATAGGTAATGTCCTGAGGTCATCCTCCTTCAATCAATTCCTGTTGGTTTTACTGGGGTGTGTAGGATCTATACCAGTGGTTCTCAACCGGTGGCCCAGTTGTTACACAGTTGCGGCCCATGTGACATCCTCAGGGCCATACAGGTAGTGTACGTATATTGTGTGGCTGCAGCCCACATAACACAGAGAGAGCTGCATATTTGGCCCACGATGGAAAATAGATTGAGAATCACTAATCTATACAGTAGAAGCCTGGGATCCATGAGGAAATCGCATTGATATTCCTCTCCTAGTCAATACTAGCCAGTTCCATCAGAATTTGCAGAGAAGGAAGAGATTGAGCCAGTTCTGACTGGCGTATTGTTGTCCTCTCCAGATGAAGCAGTTGCTCCTTCATAAGCCCGTTCACCTGTCAACCACAAACTGTACCCGTTGTTGCAGAGGGTGGCCTCGAAGAGGTCAAAGACACATAACGGGCTATTGGACATCCTCCAGCCCTCTGGCCCTTCGAGGGTGGCCCTTCTAGTTAGTCAAGCCAACCTGGAACCTACCAGATTGGTGTGGCAGCCCATGCCTCTTGTGTCCCTACATGAAAAATAGCTGACATAAGGTATTTCATACTAGCTAAAAGGGCTGAGTTCTTATTCACCCATCTGGCGCCCAACTCCTTAGTAGTGCAAGTAGCTACAGAAAGATCCAGGGTACAATACTCCATGACTACACAAACTGATAAGTCGCTAAATGCCCCAGCCTTTTGGATAGGAAAGTATTCTCATGGGCTAGTCTCCAATTCAGAGTTGCTAACTACCAGACATAGTTAGCAAAATATGATTTCTTTAATTACACCAAATTTACAGAGTTTAAAAACAAACTTGGGCAGGAAGACTGGGCCCAGTTCCAAGCCTTCATTGAAAAAGGTCTGCAAGTGGCCAGAACATCACTTCAAGAGGCAGTTGACACATCTGATATTACCTCTAGAGCCATTGCTCTAGCTATAGTCATGAGGCGTATGTCATGGTCACAATCTTTGGGATTCCCCTGAGAGGTCCAGAATACCATCTAGGATCTTCCCTTTGAGTCTAACCTTTTTAATGCAAAGACTTGATTGCATACTCTAAAACACTCCAAAACAACCTTACATTCCTTAGGCATTTACACCTCTGTCCTGAAGAGGAAACATCATAAGCAACCCTATAGACCCAGACCACCACCTTAATTATTCTATCATCAGTGCTTATATGAACTCCTATGTAAGAGGCAAAGGATTCACAGTCCCACATATATGGCTTCCTGTGCTTTTACAACCACTGCACAACTTCAGCCACCACCCATGAGGTCACAATCACTCAAGATTTCTCAGCTCAGACAGGCTTGCCAGATCTGTGGTCAGACTAGTCTTTCCTAAGTCTCTCTTGCTCAAAGCCCTAACTACTCATCCCTCTGAATGGTTATGACACCGTTTTTTAATCAAAACATGCTGCTTGGTCGGTATCACGTTTTCAGACAAGTCTTGGTATTAGCTGCTCTATCATTGCAGGAATCACAGGGCATATTCCATGATGACAAGGTGGTTCAAAGGAGCCCAGAATTTTTCATATCAAAAGTGATTTGTCTTTTCATGTTTCGTGGGAAGTAATCGTCTCACCAATGTGTCCAAATCCGCAGCATCCTACTGAAAAGCTGTGGCATAATCTGTATGTACATAAGCTGCCACAAGCACACTAATCAACAAGATGATCTGGTTCTTTGTTTGTCTTGCCACCTGAAGTGCCAAGGACTTCTAGCATCCAGATGGATTGTTTTGTTTTGTGCAGGCACATAAATTGTTGGGTGAACCTATCCCTGAAGGTATCGGAGCCCACTTTACAAGATCGCTAGCTACATTGTGGGCAGAAAAAGTATAAGAACATCTAAGAATAAAGAATATAGGCCATACTTGCATAATGGGGGACTCTATCCTGGGAAGCAGTGACTCTGGAAGACTTGGGGGACATGGTGGATAATCAGCTGAACGTGATCTCCCAGTGCAATGCTGGGGCCAAAAAGGCTATCACTGACAATTTTAAAATCAAGGTTGAATGTTTTATCTAAAAGATTTGCTCTAGGAACTGGGGAATTTCTGTGGCCTGTGTTTATACAGGAGGTTAGATGATCACAATGGTCCCTTCAGAACTTTAAATTGGTGTGTGTGTGTGTGTGTGTGTGTGTGTGTGTGTGTGAAATACAAATCCACCTGTTTCAGATGTGGAAGTCTGTAGGGCAACAACATGGTGCTCTATCAGAGGCCTCCTTCAGAAGAAAGGTGCTGCATGTGGTGATTCACGGTCTATGCTGCAATGCTGAACCGCCTCTGGAATTGCAGGCGGGAGGGGAACAGCCCCACATGTCACTGTTTTGTAGGAGACACTGCTAGCAGAAAAGAAATAATCAGGTAAGAAGTTTTCCACGACTGAACAGTTGATTAGTAAATTATGAATATACACACTGACATCTTCAGGGGTATTGCATTGAATTTATTTCTTTTGAAGAGTTTATTTTCTAAACCAAACTACTTAAGTGACGTGTCCCATTTTTAAGGAAGAGGAATTGTTATTTAGTAACTCAAGTATTTATAATTATTGTTGCATTGTCTCTAAATTATGCATGTCATATTTCCATCATCTCTTCTATAGGTTCTGCTCTCTAATCCTTTTAACACAAACATAGCTTTAACGGGTCTGCATAGAAGGCAGTTACTACCTCCAGTATTTTTAGTGATACCTCCTGTATATAGTATTTTTGGCGACAGCATCACTTCAAGATCATGTCTAATTTATTTGCAAGCAGTATTCTAAATTCTTCATTGCATAACTGTTTCCTAAGCAAACTTTCTGTTTTATATTTTGCTGGGTATTAGAATTCTGTGATTATTTATTTTTTTCCGAAGATACTGAACACCTGCAGTTCCCATTGACTTCAGTGAGGTTTATTTGTGCTCAGCGCTCCTAAAAATTATGCCAACAGCATATTACATGTGCTAATAGAAACTAAATCTTTTTATTGCTGTTTGCCTGTGTCCTTAAACTTCCAAGATTTTCTATAATCCATCTTGTATTAACTTGATTGCCTTTTAGTTGGAATAAATAAAATGATTATGTATCTGTACTGTATTTGGCATTCAGTGTCAATACAGCATATTTGAATTTTAGTGAAGCATTTGATATTTGTTAGAATATAGATATTCAGGCCTGCCTATAAAGGCCTATACTTTAAGAACTTAGGTTTAGATTCATAGATACTAAGGTCAGAAGGGACCTTTCTGATCATCTAGTCCGACCTCCTGCACAGCGCAGGCCACAGAATGTCACCCACCCACTCCTATGAAAAACCTCACCCATGTCTGAGCTATTGAAGTCCTTAAATCATGGTTCAAAGACTTCACGGAGCAGAGGAGCCTCCCTCAAGTCAACCATGCCCCATGCTACAGAGGAAGGCGAAAAACCTCCAGGGCCTCTCCAATCTGCCCTGGAGGAAAATTCCTTCCCGACCCCAAATATGGCGATCAGCTAAACCCTGAGCATCTGGGCAAGATTCACCAGCCAGATAGCCAGGAAAGAATTTTCTATAGTAACTCAGATCCCATCCATCTAATATCCCATCTCAGGGGATTTGGCCTATTTACCCTGAATATTTAAAGATCAATTACTAACCAAAATCCCATTATCCCATCATACCATCTCCTCCATAAACTTATCGAGTAGAATCTTAAAACCAGATAGATCCTTTGCCCCCACTGCTTCCCTTGGAAGGTTATTCCAAAACTTCACTCCTCTGATGGTTAAAAACCTTCGTCTGATTTCAAGTCTAAACTTCCTGGTGGCCAGTTTATACCCATTTGTTCTTGTGTCCACATTGGTGCTGAGCTTAAATAATTCCTCTCCCTCTCCTATATTTATCCCTCTGATATATTTATAGAGAGCAATCATATCTCCCCTCAACCTTCTTTTAGTTAGGCTAAACAAGCCAAGCTCCTTAAGTTTCCTTTCATAAGACAAGTTTTCCATTCCTTGGATCATCCTAGTAGCCCTTCTCTGTACCTGCTCCAGTTTGAATTCATCCTTTTTAAACATGGGAGACCAGAACTGCACACAGTATTCTAGGTGAGGTCTCACCAGTGCCTTGTATAACGGTACTAAAACCTCCTTATCCCTCCTGGAAATGCCTCTCCTGATGCATCCCAAAACCGCATTAGCTTTTTTCACAGCCATATCACATTGGCAGCTCATAGTCATCCTATGATCAACCAATACTCCAAGGTCCTTCTCCTCTTCCGTTACTTCTAATTGATGCGTCCCCAACTTGTAACTAAAATTCTTGTTATTAATCCCTAAATGCATAACCTTACACTTCTCACTATTAAATTTCATCCTATTACTATTACTCCAGTTTACAAGGTCATCCAGATCCTCCTGTATGATATCCCGATCCTTCTCCGAATTGGCAATACCTCCCAGCTTTGTATCATCTGCAAACTTTATTAGCACACTCCCACTTTTTGTGCCAAGGTCAGTAATAAAAAGATTAAATAAGATTGGTCCCAAAACCAATCCCTGAGGAACTCCACTGGTAACCTCCCTCCAACCTGACAGTTCGCCTTTCAGTAGGACCCGTTGCAGTCTCCCCTTTAACCAATTCCTTATCCACCTTTTGATGTTCATATTGATCCCCATCTTCTCCAATTTAACTAATAATTCCCCATGTGGCACGGTATCAAATGCCTTACTGAAATCTAGGTAAATGAGATCCACTGCATTTCCTTTATCTAAAAAATCTGTTACTTTTTCAAAAAAGGAGATTAGGTTGGTTTGGCATGATCTACCTTTTGTAAAAGGTGTATTTTTATCACTTTGTTTTATACCTCTATAACTAGCTAAGAATCAAAATCACACATCCGCCTGTGTATGGGCCTTCTCTCACTAGGATAGTCTGAGGCCTTGTTCTTAGACTAAGGCCTTTGGCTAAGCAGCCAAAGGCCTTAGTCTAAGAACAAGGCCTCAGACTATCCTAGTGAGAGAAGGCCCATTCAATGGCCATAAACTGGGAAGCATATGGTCACATCCTTACATTTCAAACCAGTTACATTGAAATAAGGTGGTATTGGGCTGTTAGGAAGACGATCCTATCCTGATAGTGCTCATCACCACCAGATAAAGAAACAGATCTTAAGATGGTTAAAGAAAACTTAATTTGATAGCATCCTGTCTGGCAAGAAATCACTTACCTGTGGTTGTGGTTGTGAAACCCTCATTTCTGTATTGTTTTATCTTTATGGCCACCACTTTTCTATTGTTAATCTATCTGGTTCTCTAATTGTTTCTGTCTGCTGTATAATTAATTTTGCTAGGTGTAAGTTAATTAGGGTACTGGGGTATAATTGGTTAGAGAATTATGTTACAGTATGTTAGGATTGGTTAGTTAAATTAACCAGTAAAATGATTAGTTAAGATATAGCTGAGAATATTACTTTATAAAATAGGGTCAAACAGGAAGTGTAGGGAAGGGAAATTGGAATAATGTTTGCTAAGGGAGGGGAACAGGGACACAGGCAAGGCTCTGTGACGTCAGAGCTGCGAAGGGGGTCACGGAGTAAATGCTCTGCAGTGTCCGAGCTGGGAAGGGGGACATGCTCTGCGGTGTCAGAGCTGGGAAGAGGGACGGGGTAAATGCTCTGTAGCATCAGAGCTGGGAATGTAACATGTGGAACAGACTCTATTGGCCAAAAGAGATAAGCCCAACTGGTGTGAGGGGCTTCAGAATATGCTTGCTTGGATACTAACCCCAATAAACATTGCATTGTCTGCACTTCAGACTTCTGGTCTTTTGCTGCTTGCTGTCTACAAGAACCAGGGAAGTGGGAGGGTGAAGAGAAAGCCCTCTAACAATACTGTTTAATGAAATCATAATATCTCAAAAATAAATCAGTTTATTTTGGTTAGAAACATTGTGGATTTGAGTGTCTTAGAGTATATTCATACTGTGATAAAACAGCACAGATGCAGCTGGCCCAGGTCAGTTGACTTGGGCTCACAGGGCTCGGACTTCAGGGTTATAAAATTGCATGGTAGACATCTGGGCTTGGGCTGAAGTCCAGGCTCCAGCACAGTCCTCTGTTGCGGGTTCTCAGATTCCAGGCTCCAGCCAGAGCCCAAATGTCTCCACTGCAATTTAATAGCCCCAGAGCCTGAGCCCGAGTCATCTGACCTGGGCAAGCCATGAGTCTCTTATTGCATTGTAGAAATACCTTTAATGACTCATTAAATAAAAGATGATGATAAATGGTAATGTGTCAAAATTGGTGGAAGTGTCATAAAATGTGGTTGTACTCTGTAAACTGACTATAAAAATGGAATTGTGGGGCCCCTATTTACCTCTTAATGACTTCAAAATCAAGGCTCTGAGAGAACCATGTGATCCAAAGTCACCCCGCAATGCACAACCTTAACTCAGTCATCCAGTGTAATATTGTTTAATAATTAAGTTATAATAGCATTTCCACATTATGCATCAGAGAGAACACTTTATTACATATTCAAAATTTCTTGACTTACTATAAGTACAAAGTTCTGCTGTTTACTACAAGGCACTTTGAGGAAGTATGGCCTAAAGGACTCAGGATATTTCTGTTCTAATTCCAGTGCTGCCACTGGCCTCTTGCGTTATCGTGGGCAAATCACTTCGCGTTTGTGCCTCATTTTCCCCTTTAAGCAAAATGAGGTTAATGATACTGGCCTTGTAAAAGCGCTTGAGATCAACTGATGAAAAAACTAGATAGCCAAATGTATTCCTCAGCCATTGACTCCATCTCTTGGTTAATTTTTGCCATAGAGCAGTGCCCTCATGCTATTGAAAAATAACCTGAAAAAATGTGAACTGGCTGTGTAGAACAATGCAATGTTTTTTCCTGAGTCTACAAATCACCTAAACAATGTGATAGATGTGAATTTTCAGTCATCTCAGTGGATTTTTAACTTTGGAGTCTGAAGATGACGATTTCATTGTTAACTTTAACTATTTATTTTAGTGTTGATCATTTTAGCAGTTACATGCAGCTAATGCATTTATCCAGCAATCCCAAACTGCCACCTTTGCTTCCCCAGGTGCCAAAAACCCAAATGTCCCCTACTCAGCTGCCAAAACCTCCAGCTTCCCATGACAACTTTTATGATGCATTTATTCCTTGTCAGGACAGAAATCTGTGGCATATTGAAAACTGAAAATGTGGGGACAGCATAAAAGGTAGAATTTAATATAAAAATAAACAACATAATGGCTGTTGTCTTAATATTTTTCATATTTAAAGCATTAAAAGCCTCCTTTTAATTGAAATGAAGACAGAATTTTCTAGTCTGTTGCAGCAGATGATTGAAGAATCCAGGTCCAGCATGCTGTTAGAGTACTTAGTACTGTGGCTACATTATTAAAAAAAAAAAAATCTATACTATAACATAATAAAACCATATAAAATTTTTGTTAAAATTCATATATTCATAGTTTCATGTGTATACTGATGATTATATGACAGAATAACTAGTTACCAGATTCCAGTTCAGATTATGTATTGCAATGTGATTTTCAGTTCTTGGTTCTGTGTGTTGAGTGACAGTATTGTTAAACTGAAAATGAACGGGCTATGTAGATTACTGGACTGTTAATGTGGGTGAATGTAGTAGTGATAGCAAGCTGATGCTTGAAGATCACTATATTGTATAAGGTGTGAATATTGTTTTAGTCTGTGCTTTGTTTTTGTTTGCATTCTAAGGAAATGCACCTGAGCAATAGTAACTGTAAGGGTGTGTCCACACTGTGGTGATAAACCTGCAGCACTGAGTCTCAGAGCTTGGGTCAGCTGACTCTGGCTTGCGGGGCTGTGCTGCAGAGCATAAAATTGCAATGTAGACATTGACTTGGGTTGGAACTCGGACTCTGAGATCCTGTCCCCTCACTGGGCTCCAACCTGAGCCTTCAATATCTACACTGCAATGTTTTAGCCCCACAGTCCAAGCCCCATGAGCCTGAGCTAGCTGACATGGGCCTGCCGTGGCCCTGCTTATAAGTCTTTTATCATGGTCTAGACATACCCATAGCCAAGGATTTTTATGGGAGCTTATGTAAAAGACAAAAACTAAATACAACTCCATGGTTACTTGTGGTATTTGTGTTTTTAAATGCTGTTAAGCAGCCACAGGGTTGCATATTGTGAGATAAGAATACAAAGAATTATATATAACCTTAAAGTTGTGCAGGGGATATATTCAGGTAAGTTTGATAGTTTAGATAATAGTACAGTGTAATCTGAATTTGTCTGAAGCACCAACTTTTTTGCTGTTACTGCTGTTTCAGTTTTAATATATCTTGTAACTTTAACTGATTCCTTAAATTAAAAAAAAAATCTATAAAAATAATAGTTTTTATTATATAATATAATGTTCCTAAGCATTGTTTTAACTTTTAAAACTTTTTTCCAGGATGCAAGCTGCTATATAAACAAGATTTTGCAAGACGGTTAGGATTGAGATGTGTTACTTGTAATTACTGCTCACAGCTCTGTAAAAAAGGAGCAACTAAGGAACTAGATGGTGTAATAAGAGATTTCTGCAGTGAAGAGTGCTGTAAAAAATTTCAAGACTGGTACTTCAAGGCAAGTAACTTAGAATTTTTGACAAGAGCTCCAAAGTGTAAAAAGACAAAATGCACTTGAGGATATGTTCAAGGACTGTCTAGAAAATATGGCTTACTTCAGCACAGCATTTGCAACACAATAACCAAATGTTTTTTCCATCATTTCAGATTTCTCATAACTTAGAGCAGCATTTCTATTTGTCTGTTACCCAAGTTTCCCTTGCCAAGTGGTTTACTAAACAAACTAATAAAGAACTGCAATATATTTGTTACTTGACAGTTGCCAGAAAAGCTGCTTCATCCTCAATTGATAGAAATACTTTTGCCAATCAAAAATTATTTTAATTTGTATTCAACATGTTGGTGAAAACCCCATTAATAGTAGCTGACTGGTACCTCAAATAGACTATGATAGATAAGGTTAACGGTTAATCTTTCTCTTTGTTCCTGTTTTTGCCTGTCCCATTTTCCCCGTTTGTGAACTTCATAGGCTTTAATTGTTCAGTATTGCCCAGTGCAAAGGATGCCAAAGTGGAAAAATGAGACCAAATGGATTTCTTATAAAAGTGTAAAGCAAATGTGGTGACTTCTTTTTTTAATTCTCTGGACGTTTAACTACTTTGTCACTCACAACCAGCCAAGATTATGCCTTAGGAGCTTTTGGGAAAGAAGTAAAGTGAAATTGGACTGGGTTTAATCTGCCATTGGTATCCTGGATAAAATATTTGATCTGTGGTGTGAACAGCCTGGAAAACTACTTTGATATACCAGAACAAGAGCTACACTTGTGGATGCAATTGCAAAAAACAAAGGATTACAAAATTCATCATCTTTCCAAAACAGCCTACACAGCCTGGAAGTAAGGCAATAAAACGCATGAAATATTAGAGGTCCAGGTACAGTCCAGTTATCCAAGATGATAAAGCCTTCCAAAAAGAACCAAATCTGAAGAGATATTTGATATTTTTGAATGGCGGTTTCCAGAGGTTTTACAGCCAAATGTTGTACAGTCTTTATTTAGAATAATGTGTATATAGGGTCCAGTTAGGAATCCCTAAAAGAATACCACTGCAGACTACAGTGTTGTTGTTTTTTCTATGCTGTCTCATGTAAAAGGTTCAGGCTAAAAACTGGCTTCAGGTTTTAAAAAAAAAGTTACTACAAACTTTCTTTCATACATTATCTTAATTGGATGAATGTTTTTAAACTCAGAGTAAGGAATTGAAATCTATCCCTTATATAAGAAGTGCTTACTGATATGAAAATCTATTGCAGCCCTGCTATACTTGAACCAGTCTCTTGGTTGGGCGTTCACCTGACTGGCTTAAAATATACAAACTTCCATGGAGATGGGATTCTGATTTGGGTTCGGGAATTACTTAAACTATTAGTTCAAATGCACTTCTGTTTGTGTGATAAGGATATGCCTCAGATGGGCCAATAAGTCTGCTTAAAATAATTGCTGTACTTAACTGTGATACAAAGAACTGAAATTTTACATTGTAGTGGCTTTGCCTTGGTACCATGGTGTGGCAAAGGCAATGTAATTTAAGCAGCCTTTAAGATGCTTTTGATAGTATTGTTGGTCTTAAATTTTGTCAGATATTTTTATATTTTGGGATCTTACACTTCTGTGTGTGAAAATTAGTGTTATGTGACACTGTTGAATTGTTAATTGTTGCAGTTGCATTGTTTGTTGATGCTACTTAGTGCCTTTTCCTAATTCAGTTATGGTTATAAAGTTTGGGGTTTTTTCACTGGTGAAGACATGCATACATTTACAGGTTTTTGGAAATTTGTGTATCTTGCTAAAAGTCTCTGTCTACACTTGCCAAATGCCTTTTTTTAATTAAAAAAAAAGGCCACTGCATGTATCTTTTTTTGCTTTTTTTGCATTCTACAGTTACATTATATAAATTTTAAGTGTTAGTTAATATCCTTTCCTAACTACAGGTAGCTAAAGATAATTTTAAAATGTAGAAAGAAAGAGTGGACAGATGTTGATGCCTCCCCCCCGTCCCCCGATTTGTACTTCATTTGCTGTTTTGTCTTTAAAGTTAAAAGGAGTTACTTATGCTTGAGTTGTTAATCTCACTTATGCAATATCCAATGTTATACTGGAGTTTCAAGAAATTTAAATATATTTAGTTAGTAAAATAAGTAGTAATAGCCTAATAATGTTTAATACCAGCATTATGTTCATTAAACAAGAGTTTATTTCCATTTTCTTTCTTGTCTACTTTTTTAAAATGGAAAAAATTCTCACGTGTATTGTAATTGGCAGGTATGGGGGCCTCTTAATTTTTACATGAAATTAATGGTCATGAGAGGCCTCAGAATAGCAACCCTGGAGGATGAAATCCTCTCTTCAGATAGCAAGTATGGCAAAAGCAGCTGTATGTCAAGGTCCCCACCCTGTCCAACTCTATCAGGAGTCAACCCAGATCTGGAGGTTCGAAGGGTAAGAGTAGTTCAGCCCTAGTCATTCTTTGCTGAGAGACCTACGAGCTTGTCAGTGCCAAATGTAGTGATAGCTCTTGCAATATGGATACTATCTAATCAGAAGAAGGTGATCTGAAAGTGAAGGATTCTGTATCCTGAGGCCAACTCCCTAAACTTTTGAATCCCTTTATGCTAATATATCAGTGTAATTACATCTATTGATACAAAAGCAGTGGTTTGGATATCATTCTAAAGAGTAGCTGTGTAGATGAGAAATGTAAAAGGTAATCTTCCTTAGTTTATTTGTGACACTTGGCCACAGTTCCAATAAAGTAATTTGATTTTACTGTAAAAGAGCACTGGCTGAAAAAACTGAGGATGATAACTTAAAGGGTTTCTTCAATTCTGAGGGCTATTCTATACTGGCAACATTAAGGTGCTGCCGCGGCAGTGCTTTAACGTGGTTTGAGTAGTCGTGGCAGAGCACTGGAAGAGAGTTCTCCAAGCGCTCTAAAAAAACCACCTTCACAAGTGTTCTTTCACACCCCGAGCGAGAAAGTTGTGGCGCTGTAAAGTGCCAGTGTAGACAAGCCCTAAATTAGGATAAAAATGTTTTTTTGACTGTAGCTTCTGAACCATTGTTGAAAAGGAAATTGCACCTCTCTTGTGCCCGTATTTAGAGGGTGACCTAAATTTACCATGGGTTAATGATTGGGCTAATCATGTATAGTGATAACAATGAAGATATTGAGAGGAATTCTTTCAAATGTTGACTGAGTATACTATACACCACAACTTTTTTGTGTGTGGTCTTTCATACAAGCAGTGTTACAGTTTACAGAGTTAAATAAAAGTAGGTAGAAAAATAGGTTGAAAATTTAAGCATAGGTAAGGGAGAAAAGATACATGTTGAGCTGAGACTTGAAAGGAGGCTGAGAGTTGCAGGGGCAAGGACATAGGTAAACTATTCCAGAAGGGAAGATGTAGAAGACAGAAGTTGCATTAACAGTGCATCAACAGACTAATGAAAGGTCAGAGGAGAGGAAGTGAATGTAGCATGAACAGGGTGTGGGGGCGGGGAAGCAAAGAGACAAAAGGCCCCGAAGTAGTTTTTGGAACAAGTCCATGAAGCACATTTGTTTTTTAAAAGAGAAACTGAAAACTATTCTCAAGCCCAGCGAGGACAAGTATTGTTTGAGACGGGATAATGTGTTTACGCTTTGTACATGTGAGAAGGCAGGCAACAGTGTTTTGTACATGTAGTTAGAGAACTGGAACTTGCGGAGGGAGCTATGATAATCAAGGCAAGAAGGGAGTCAGGAATGGATAAAGATTTCAGCAGAGGTGGAGCCAAGACTGAGGCATAGACGGACAATATTGGGAAAGTGATAATAGGCAGATGTGCAAATAGTTGTGGGAATTCCCGGTCAAAGATGCTAATGTTCCAAATAGCGATAGATGGAAGAAAGGGAAAGGGGAGAGATTGAGACAATGGTGCAAATGTATTTGGTTCAAGGAAACGGAAAGGATGCTTATAAGGAGGAGTTATTAAAAGTGTAGAAGTCTATGTGGGTTTGAGTAATTAGTGTGAAAGGTAGCTGAGGTGTAAAGATGAGAGAGAGTAGAAAATCATGGAGATGAAAATTGAACTTTGAGGAACACTATGGAGAAAGGCATCTTAGGACAAAGCTGGAGCTACTGCCAGAGACCACACAGTTAGTAGAAGCAGAAACGCATGTCTCTGCATAAAGTAAATGTGGGGCAGTCCTAAAGGGTAGAATGGTCCATATGTCAAAGATTTCACTGAGAGAGAGAAGAGCAAGGAGGGAGAAATAAATTATCAGCAGAAAGAACACTTCCACTGTATTTTGCAAGATCTGGTTCCTTATATTTGCTATGAGGAATCAGATTGGGGAAAGAAAGGTATGCTGCTATCGTCAAGCTCCATCTAAAAGTCCAAAGTAGATGGATCTTTCTGCTAAGCTGGTCAGCTGAGAAGTTAGTTTAATATTAGCATTAAGAGGCATACAGATTAACACCTGTTGGAGAGAAATAGAGCAGTTTGCAACTCTCAGAACTAATGTTTCAATCTTTCCGTTGACTCTGGAAGAGAGTGCTTGCATTGAGTGCCATCTAGAAGGTTAGAAACGCTTTTAATGCAAGTATTTTCAAAAACGGGTGCTGAAAATTCAATTCCTAAGTCCACAGATAGGCACCTTAATATTTCAAAATCTTGGCTCAAATTTTATATTCTGCAGAAATTCTCACAGGGTCACTAGAGAATGACACCAAGCCACTAATTCAAGCAGAAGAGACTAAATACTGCGCCTGATACACATACACACTATATACATAAAAGCACAGCACTTAGTCTCTTTTGTGCTTGAACTAATTAGCCTGGTGTCATTTTCTAGTTACCTTGTGAACACTGATGGTGCAAATGTCAATTCCTCAGCAATCAGATCCTCATATGTAACTTCAGTGCTACTTGTCTTTTGATAAATTATCATATCTGTTGCACCATGTACTGCTTTAAATGGGTTTTCCAGGGTGTATCACTCCACAGATCTATCTGGTATTCCCAAGTACCCTTAAACCTTGTATTCATTCCTCCTCCTCCCCCCCCCCCCCCCCCCCCCCCGTTTTTGGTATCATTTGGCATGCAGGTGTCAACAGATGTGAAGAGCATTGTGGTTATGAGGATTTGCTTGCTTCCTGAGGGACTGCAACTGGCACCATCAACATTCATATTATAACTTAGTGTGACTGATTCACTTCAATGGAAGCTTTATTTATTAGGAAGGAAGCCTATCTTTGGTTGGAGTAGATGCCCAAGTAAAGTTGTCATGCCATCTGATGTAGACATAATATAATGTAAGGTCAAGTGTGGAAACCTTTTTCATTTAGGAGCTTTAGTTATGTGCTAATCCTTGGGTTTCTGACCAGAAACATTGAAATGGCAACTTGAGCTTCCTGTTAGATTTGCAAAATATATATTTGTATTGCTCTAAAACTGGCAAAACTTAAATTAAACAATCTTTCTTTCTTTATTTATTTTATTTATTTAACAATTTTGCTACTGCTATAGCACAAAGTAGGTAAAGACACAAGGTCCCTTGCACCAATGAACTCGCAATATAATTCAAATACAAAACACTGGACAACAATATTGTTGCTTAATTACTATTTCATTGTGCATTGGAAAGAAACCTCATGGAGGTCTCAATCTCTGTCCTCTCTTGTTTTGCAGAATGTTTTAGTGGACCTTGTTAAAAATGGTTCCAGGACACACAGATATCTTGCTGAATATGCAGAGATGAGCTAGTTGTATGAACATTAAAAACATGTGAACAAATGAATCCTGTTGATCCTTTTTTCAGTTTTGTATTGTTGAAAACCAAATGACTAGTGTGTCTATATGTACAGATCAGAAGGTAACACAAATGTTCTGGAAGTGGCAAAGAAGCTGTCTCAATTGAAAATGAAACTTAACTATTTAAAAGTACTCTAGAATTAATGATAAATAGCCTCATCATTAAGTATTCTTTTAAAATGTAAAATGCTTAGTTCTTTTTCTGAGGTTTCTTTGTTTAAAAAAATGTCAAAATCTCCCTTTATGTTAAGGCTGCCAGGTGTGACTGTTGTAAGTCTCAAGGAACTCTCAAAGAAAAAGTACAGTGGCGTGGAGAAATGAAACATTTCTGTGATCAGCACTGCTTACTGCGTTTCTACTGTCAACAAAATGAACCTAATATGGCAACACAAAAAGGACCTGAAAATTTGCATTATGGTATGTGATGTTTTATAGATCATAAATAGCGGAACTATACATTCATTATTCTGAAAAGACTTTTTTTAATTTACAAATTTCAATTTTGGATCAATATTTTTCACTCAGATGACATCTACAAGCAATATAAACTTGTATTTACAAAGGAGAAACTTCTGTTAAAGGAGAAATCAGAAATTGATGAAATTATATATTTTTTTCTTGCGATAAATCCTAGAGGCACCATCCCCATTGTGCTAGAGAGTGTCCAAACATTTGTTTTGCAGTTAGAAATTTGCTTATTGTGCTATTTGTATTGGATTTTTAATGTTAGCTTTTTGTTTTATTGCCAGTTTTTAGAGTGAAAAATTCTGTAACTTGTCAATTAATATTCTGATTCTGTGGATATGTATTCAGTACATTGCATGGGTAGAATTAAACACACAATTTCTGTTTTGATGTTAAAGAAAAAAGAGACTAGTTCCCAGTGGATCATGCTAAATAATTGCCCTTTACTGTTTGTTTGTTCATATAGAAAACTTACTTGTACTACAAGAGTCACAGCTGGAAGTTTAGTTCTGAGTCCAAGTACTGGTTAAAGACACCGGGTAATCTCAAGAGGATAGGGGATAGTAGAACACACTTACTCATATTAGCTTCTCTTCAGCTCTAGTGTATTTTGCATTTAATATGGTGGATAGGGAGTAGGAAACCCTCTCTTCCTCCCTCACTCCCAGTTTGTCTTTGCTTCTACTTTGGGGTCTTTTCCTTTCCAAGTGTCCTTAGATCATGAGGAGAAGGGGGATACCAGGGATTAGAGGTGAAAACATTAAAAACATTTTTTTCTCACTTGGGAACTTAACTTGCAACATATTTTTGAATTGCACAATGCTCTCTTGCTTTAATACAAGGAGGCAGCTAGATCCTTTGAAAGAGCAGGACGCTTATGTGCATGTGGAGATCATAGTGATACTTAGGGGTTTGTCCACACACAGAAATGACACCAGTTTAGTTAAATCAGTTTTTAAATCAATTCATTCAGATCGGTGCAGCATCTTTGTGTGTACACTTTTAAACCTGAGTGGTCACTATTAATTAAGCTCCATTTAAGATAAGTTGATATAAGGCAGTCTAAACCAGATCAAGAGTGTATTCACATGGGTATTGCACTGATTTAACACAGTGGATTTAGAAACTCATGTAGTTAAAAGGGTGTAATTTCTGTGTGTAGACTGGGTCTAGGACTTGACACAACTGTCATAGACAGTTGGCTGTGCTTGTCTGGTAATACTGTGATAAAGCAGCAATCAGCAATTCTGCTATGGTGCTACCATGATTATAGTAACCATGTTAATTTTTTTTGTTGAAAATTTATTTTATGCACTTTTTATATAAACTGATAAAATAAACATTCTTAATTTTGAATCTCTTTACATTTTAGATCAGAGTTGTCAAATTTCCCGAACAAAAATGACAGTAAGTATATAAAATATAATTAGATATATTAAAATGACATCTTAAACTCTTAAAGAAACACCAACAAAATAAGTAACATTTTTAAATGATTAAAATAGAAAACATTAATTCAGTTTTGGGGCTTTTGTTTTTTGTCATCATGATCAGTGAAACTAAATTGGCTAGCTTAAGTTATAAAAATTTAAAAAAAAATTGTATGCATATGTCTTTTTAAACTACTTCCACTAAAACAAACTACTGTGTATTTTATTGCTGAATTATGTGAGAGTATCCCTTTAAAGATAATTCACAAGAAAATATAGTTTTTGTATGTTTTGTGTTCCTAATGAGTAGGTGTATATAATAAATATACAAGGAAAAAAAAACACTGATTAATAAGCATTTTAGGGTTATGACCCATTTTGGAATGGCAGAAAGCCGCAAATTAAGGCCTCCGATTATGCAAATAGTTATTATCAGAAGTACAGTCACTGCTGTACAGAGTCCCATTGACTACATTGAGACTTTATGTGGGAATATAGTATGAGTGGAGCATGGAGTAACCTCAAGTTTTAATTTTACTAGGTTGTATCAGATTGACACAAAACAGGGTTTTAATAACCTCTTCCTCCAGGTTACCTTGTTTTAATTTCACACTAATTTATTTTTCTCTTTCGTTGAGACCTTTGGGGTGCTTATTTTCAAACTAGAATAGATTGGTTCCTTCAGATTCCCTGCTGCTGTAGAAAAATATATTTAAGCTTGTATAGAGTTGAATGTTAGACGTATATAATACAGTATCTTAATTTATATTTAGTTTGTGTAAATGTGTATGCATTACACTTTTGGGGATTTCTATAGTAATTGGGGTTGTCAATCATAAACCATCTTGATTAAAATTTCTGAGCGCATACATAGAAAACTGCTTCCAGGCACACTGATTCGGTCCACAGTTTTAAAATAAAAAGCAGCTTAAAAGCCCTCATGACTTAACCTTTACTTTTTAGGAAGTACATTGTCAACTATTGTAGTATTTTTTAAAAATATTTTACTATTTTATAATATCCGTTTGTAAGTCTTAAGTATTTCCTCTGCTGATTTTAGTTCACACTGCCATGTATAGGTGAAAATCTCTTTTGAAGAGAACTCTGTTCATCAGTGAGATTATTTTTAACAGCAATTGAAATGTATGTAGTGTTCTGTCATGCAAAACCACTTTGATTTATTTATCATCACTTTTAGTGCTTTTCAAGAAATAGAGTTGGATTACTGCTATAGAGCCCAGATTGCATATTTTTAGGATTAAAAAAACAGCAGTGGAACGCTGAAATTAAAAATAAAGATTAGAATTCAAGACTTTTCATTATGGATTATTACACCTCAAAAGAAGGTCAAATTTTGAGCCTCGAGCCTTTCAATTGTGTTGTTTTTAATGAAGTAGTTTAAAGCTAGAGCTTTTGAAAGTTGTAAACCAACAAGTAAATTCCTTTATGCTTTCATAATGTAACAGCAGTGAAGTTGTAGTTTAGACTAAAATTTAAAAATTAATTCTGGAATAGGCAGTTATTCTGGAAGTATTAGCCCAGAGCAAATAAAATTACAGTTGTATTGTGCTTCTGATAGAAGGAGCTCATTTGGAAATACAAAACAACTTTTAACTAAGGAGCAGTTACCAATGCTGCTGTTTTGCTTTCTTTTCCAGGACTTGTATATGTTTAGAACACAAATATTGACTGGTATCTGAAATCAAAAGCCGTAACAAATCAATAATGATGCAATTGTTTGCTTGTCTCCAGGGTTCAGCGCCACCCCCTTCTCCAACAGTTAACAAAGAGATGAAGAACAAGGCAATTCTTTGCAAACCTTTGACAATGACAAAAGCCACATACTGTAAACCTCACATGCAGACAAAATGTTGTCAGACAGGTAACTACTGAATATTAGTAGAAGTACCAGTTCATTCATTTCACCATTCATGTGTTTGAATTTTATTGGCTTGGAATATGTTACTGAAAGTTTAACTTTTCCAAGCTATTATTGTAAGACACTTTTAAGTGCCTATCAGTATTTTGGCTTAATTTTATAGAAGATGATTGGAAGAAAGAATATGTCCCAGTGCCTGTTCCTGTACCTGTTTATGTTCCGGTGCCCATGCACATGTATAGTCAAAATGTTCCTGTTCCGACAATGGTTCCTGTTCCAGTAAGTCATGCCTTATTTTCAAGCTGAATTTCTTTCAACTTTATCTCGGAGAATAATTTGTATTTATTAATTTGCATGTTAGTCATTAGTACCATGGGTGCTTGCGTGGTGCTGCAGCACCTTTTCTTCAGGTAGAACAGTTACTTTTCCAGTGACTTCAGCTTCCTCACCGTTCTTCAGTGAGCAGCCTGCCTGCTTGCACACATGTAAGCTCATACGGTGCTGTTTTGCTCCAGTAGCAGTTTTGACTGGTGCATTTCTGCTGGATGGTCGAAGATGGGGAAGTGAAAGATTGCATTAGGGATGGCAGAGTGAGACTAGCAGGAGGGAGCAGAAGCAAAGAGGGAATGACAGGCTTTCAGTGGAAACCAGAATAAGATTTGGATTTCAAAATTTCTAGCAAATTAAGCTTCTTAATACTTACAATTTACATAGCATTCTACATCTTCTATGTGATTTACTCAAGTGATAATCCTTACAACACTTCTTTGACTCTGAAGGTAAAAATTTCCCACATTTTACAGATGGGGAAATTGAGGCTACCAAAAGAGGGTAATGTCTTGTCCAAGGCCACAAAGAGTAGGTAGATGGATTCAGACCTGGGATTAGGAGTTCAGGAGTCTTCTGGCACTGTTCTTTATTCTCACCACTAAATTGTACTACATTACTTCCCATAGCATTTCTGTCTCTTTTTTTCACTCTGGTCATCTGTATTCATGGTTTTTCAATGGTCTTATCAACTGTTGGCTTTTCTGCTAGACCGTAATGAGGGCGCCGTTTCCTAAGCCCTGGACTATTGATTCTTTTAAAATATAGATGTAAAGCTTCTGCATTTAACTCTTACATCATTGGTAATCATTTGTTAACAATGAAATTTTTAAAGCGTTATTCATTCCTATCTGCTTAGGTGCCAGTTCCAGTTTTTCTGCCCACCACTCTGGATAGCAATGAGAAGATCCTTGCAGCAATAGAAGAGCTGAGGGGTAAAGTTCCTTCAAATCCTCTGGAGGCTGAGCTACTCACTATAGCTGAGATGATGCCTGAAGATGATGGAAAAACAGAGTCTACAGATTTGAACAGTATGTTTTATTGCTGTGGCCTTTGGATCCATGTGTTTTTACTTCTGTGTGTATGTATCTATAGTGTTCTTATATTACAGTAATTACATAGAAAATTGCTATTTGTGAATTCTAAAATTAATTGGAAACTTTACCTGTTTAAACAAATTTCTAGAATATTTCATCATATTTGAGATGCAGGTAACTTTTTAGAAATCTGTTCTGTGGCTTTGCTGGCAGCCGTGTAGATGCTGGAATCCTCCTCCTCACTTGCTCTTAGAGCCAGGAGGATGACAAATTGTCACCCAGGATTTTCTCACTCTGTAGGGCTCCTTCCTTTACATCTCTAGTTTGACAGCTGCTTCATTTAAAAAAAACACAACGCAGGAAAGTGACTTCTGCAGCTGGGTCCAACCACCATTTATCTATCAACCAAAGGAGGCTAAAGAAAGAACAAATTAATTGTTGTTCTTGCAGTAGAACTTTCCTGTAGATACCTTAAATTATATATTAGCTGAGGGAAAAATCCACCATCTCACAGTTTTTGCAATTGTGACGAACAAAATCAGCCTCTCAGGGTGCCTAAAGACTCATTATAAGGGCTAAATTTTTAACGGTGACAGTAATTAACCCTTGGAACAATTTACCAAGGTTTGTGGTGGATTCTAAATTTTTAAATCAAGATTGCATATTTTTCTGAAACATACACTCTAGGAATTATTTGGGAGAAGTTCTATGGCTTTTGCTATACAAGGTGTCAGGCTAGATGATCAAAAATGGTCTCTTCTGGCCTTAGAATCTCTGAAAACCTGCAAGTGCAGAGTCTCTCCCTGAAGCAGAAGAAGGAAGCAGTTGATGCAATTTCTGGGGCTGTGACAGTGAAACTGCTTTCCCACCTTCTTCCCATAACCCCTGCCATTTCACCTGAAGGGGGAGAGAAACTCTCACCGAGGCATCCTCAGATTCTGAGGATGAGATGCTTCAAGACTTTCATTAGGAGAGGAATTTCTGCAAATTTTCCTGCCATGCACACTTTTTTTTTCTCCCCACATATCATGATATGTTTATGTAGCTTCCAGATTTTACCAGAAAAAACCTCTCCTTCAAACAGGAACCTAAAAAGCTTTTGAGAGGTCTCCAGAAGCTTTTTTCCTAGACTTCTTCAGCTGTTTTCTCAAAGTATCCAGGGACAATATGGACAAATGTTTTATGTCTGGGATACAGGAGGCTTACAAGGCTGCAGAACTTCCATTTGCTTTGCAAACTTGGACTTCGTCAAGAAATTCTCCATAATTAAGCAGGGCAGAGTAGGCTAACAGATATCTTTCTAGCTGGGAAGGAATCATACTGGAGAAGCAGAATATAGAGCTCCAGAATTGGAAAATCTGGGCTGGAGATTTGCTGTCATCCTGCCTGGCAGTGAGTACATGAGGAGGAATTCAGTATCTGCGCTGTCTTGGCAGAGCCACAAAATGAAAATTAACTGTTAAATGGTATTTTATTTTATTTAATTACAGGTGTAATAATTGAAACAGACTTGCTAAACTCTGATACAAAGATGCAGACAAGCTTGCCTGATATGCCGTATGAACCAGACCTTGATATTGAAATTGATTTTCCAAGAGGTATTTCTGCTATTTTTTCAACAAATGTTCTGAATGAAATAGTCTTTATGCGCTGGCTTCGTAATCTTTTTGGTTGTGATATATACTGTTATAACATAAGAACACCCATACTTGTCCATCTAGCCCAGTATCCTGTCTCTGATAGTGGCCAGTGTCAGATATTTCAGAGGGAATGAACAGAACCGGATAATCTCGAGTGATTCATCCCCTGTCATTCAGTCCCAGCTTCTGCCAGCTAGAAGTTTAGGGACACCAGGAGCATGGGATTGAATCCCTGACCATCTTGACTAATAACCATTGATGGACTATCCTCCATGAACTTATCTAAATCTCTTTTGATCGTGTTATACTTTTGGCCTTCACAACATCCCCTGCAATGAGTTCACGGGTTAATTGTGTGTTGTGTGAAGAAGTACTTCCTTGTTTGTTTTAAACGTGCTGCCTATTAATTTAATGGGTTCTTGTGTTATGTGAAGAGGATAAATAATACTTCCTTATTCACTTCCTCCACACTACTCATGAATTTATAGACCTCTGTCATCATCTTAGAGTGATGGTCCCTATTGTATTCCACTAAGAGTTATGCACCAGGCACACAAAGCCAGAGCTTTTTTAAAGTAATAGCATCCATTGGTCCACGCATGTGCCCTTGTACTGTCTCATGATTTCGCCTGAGGCGATAAAGGGTGGGGTGGACCGACTATGCCTTCAGTTCTTCTCACTGCTGCATGGTTTGAATTGGAGCTTCTGCTGTTCTCTCATCCTTCGTGATGTACTTTCTAAACTTTACAGAAAAACTGTTTTTATTCTTGTACATAGGATTTTACTGATTTTGTACTCATTTCTTATGATTAAGGACTTTGAGACGCAACTTTGGCCAGATGGTGGACTTTGTTAACAAGCTACTGCAGCAAGATTGTGCCAGGTTTCAAGCTGGAGGAGTGCAAGTTCGTCACTAGAATTATGCTTCAGGCTGTGATTGATTCTGCAGACCTGTCCTCATGTACAATAGCAACTGGAATTGTCATGAGGAGGGAATGCTGATTACACTCCTCAGGTTTCGTTTGGGAGGTACATAGCACAATTGAGGACCTCCCTTTTGATGAATCATACCTTTTCAGTCAGAAGATGGATGATTGCTTACACTCATTCAAAGACTCTAGAGCCACTCTGTGATCACTAGGCATTTATACGCCAGTGCCCAAATTTTATTGCATGCCATCTATACAATGCTACAGAGCTCCCCAGTTCTACCACCAGCGAGTCTTTGAGACTCCACAGAAGGTCCCAAAGGTACAAAGATCCCATCCGTGGGGACAGTCCTGTGCGCAATATACTCAATCTTCTTTTCAACAATATTTCTGAGTGCATTTAGAGAACAGTCAACCACTTTGCACACTAGCACTCTTGCCAGCCACCCCCTTTGGGGGCAGTCTCAAACTCTTTCTGCCAGCATGGAGCACAATAACAGTGGACAAGTGGGTCGTGGATGTCACTCGACACAGCTATGTGACTGAGTTTGATGCTACCTCCTCCACATCCTCTGCCCCAGTCCTGTCTCGGGGACCACTCTCACGACAGTATTCTTGCCCTAAGGTGAACTCCCTTTTTCAGAGAGGAGCAGTAAGAGCCAGTGCCCACGACCTTTCAGGGCACAGAGTTCTATTCCAGTTATTTCCTGGTGCCCCAAAAGAAGGGGGGATGGAGACCAATTCTGTATCACCAATGCCTCAAGCGTTCTATTTGCAAGCCAAAGTTCTGCATGGTCATGCTTGCGGCCATCATTTCCTCTCTAGAAAAAGGCATGTCATTTACAGCTCTTGATATGCAAGATGCTTACTTCCACGTCGACATCCACACAACCCACAGACAGTTCCTGAGGTTCATATGGGTCCTCAGTACTTCCAATACAGGGTTCTCCCATTCGCACTTACCATTGCTACATGAAGGTTTTCTCTGTGTTAGCAGCTCATCTCAGATGGCAGGGAGTCCTTGTCTTCCCCAACCTGGATGACTGGCTGCTGGTGGCATGGCCAGGAAGGGAAGCTCGAGAATTGATGTCCCAGCTTCTTCTATTCCTCTTCTCCCTAGGGGTGACTGTGAATGTTGAAAAATCAACTTTGTACCCTATACACAGTCCCTGGAGTTCATTGGCACACATGCTGATGCAACCTCCGCACGTGCTTACTTGCTGAAGGACAGGTTCCAGACACAACTGGACCTGATTGCTTCAGTGACATCTAAATCCCCGATCTCAGCCAGAACTTCTCTCCCTCCTCGGTCACATGACAGCATGCATGTATGTCATGGCCTTTGCTCACCTGTGCTTCTGCTGTCTATAACTGATTGCAGGGAGTATGCTCCCCTGTGAACCAACCCATTAACACCGTTCTCACTGGTCCACTAGAAGTAATCTCCTCCCTTCGATGGTGAACAGATTCTCTTCAGGAATGCCTGAATGCTCTGGAATGCCCTTCCTTCCATCCTCTCCAAGTATGATGATGATGGATGCATCGTTCGATGGCTGGGGCACTCATGTGGGCTGTCACATGACGCAAGGAGCTTGGAACACTTGGGAAGCTGGAATGCACATCAACGTCCTGGAATTTTGGGCAGTACCTAGGGCATGCCACGTATTTTTACCTTCCATCTTATCTTGTCATGTTCTCGTTATGTCAGATGACAACACTGTGATTTGCTACATAAAAAAGTGAGGAGGCACAAGGTTCCTAACGCTGTGTGCAGAAACGACACACCTCTGGAAGTGATGCATTGCATACTATATCCTATTGTTGGGAACTCAGAATGTGATTGCTAATGCTCTCAGCAGGAACTTTGTGACCAGCTGCAAATGGGAGTTGCACAACATGGTTGGTGATTGGTTTCAGAGTAGCAGCTATGTTAGTCTGTATCTGCAAAAAGAAAAGGAGTACTTGTGGCACCTTAGAGACTAACAAATTCATTTGAGCATAAGCTATCATGAGCTCACGAAAGCTTATGCTCAAATAAATTTGTTAGTCTCTAAGGTGCCACAAGTACTCCTTTTCTTTTTTGGTTGGCGATTGCCTCTCACACCAACACCAAGTACATCCAGTACTGTTCCAGGGGAGGGTTCAGTGTCCATTCATAGGGTGACACCTTGGGCATCGACTGGTCAAACCGAATCAATTACACCTTCCCTCCCCTACTGCTCCTGCCCCACGTCCTTCACAAACTCCCACATGAGAGGGCAACAGCCATCCTGATTGCCAGTTCTGGTTTCCTCCACTCTTGCTTCTGAGGTTCCCAGTACTGCTCACACAACACAGCGGCAGGCTCAGGCAGCCCAATCCACAGATGCTTTACCTGAGAGCTTGGTTTTTGGATGGACACCTCCGCTAGCATGGGAGTTTTCTTCGGCAGTGCAAGATATCCTCTCCAGTAGCAGGAAGGACTCCATGAGGTGATCCTACCAAGTTAAATGGATACATTTCACTTCCAGGCCCACCAGAAGGGTCTTTCCACTGAGGCCAAGGGCATCCCAATGCTCTTAAACTGTTTCCCTCTCTGAGGGTGTCAGGGTTTGCTCTCAGCTCTATTAAAGTGCATGTAGTGGTTATCAGAGATTTCCACCCTCCCGTGGGTGGGAATTCAGTTTTCACTTAGCCTTTGACTCCCTGATTCTGGTAGGGCCTTGTACACAAATACCCTCCCAGTCAGCCTATTGCTCCTCAGTCGGACCTCAGTCTAGTCCTAATGGCATTGATGAACTCCCCCGTTGAACCTCTGGCTTCCTGCTTTCTTTCTCTCGCTTTCCTTGTTGCTGTTACTTCTGCAAGAAGGGTTGGTGAACTACAGGCCAAGATGGCAAATCCCCCTTTCATCACATTCCATAAGGACAAAGTCTCCCTGTGCTTGCACCCCAAATTTCAACCAAAAGTTGTTTCCTGCTTCCTCCTCAACCAACCCATATGTCTGCCTATCTTCTTTTCCAAACGACTAGCCTCAAAGGAGGAATGGCAGCTTCATTCTCTTGATGCATGTAGGGGCCCTGGCCTTTTACCTACAAAGAATGAGGTCATTCCAGAAATCTCATAAACCATTTGTTGCCATAGCAGAGAGAATTCAGGGGCAGGCCATCTCCAGTCAGAGAATCTCAAAGTGGGTCTCAGGGTGCATTACACTCTATGAATTGTTAGGGCAATCCTAACCAAGCGGGATATGGGCCCATTCCACGAGAGTGCAATCATCGACTATGGCCATGTTCCATGAAGTGGCCCCTATGGACATATGTAAGGCAGCCACATGGAGTTTAGTACATACCTTTTCTTATTATGTGCTAGTCATTCTGTGCCAGAAGCTTTCTTTGATGTGGCGGTCCACTGTTCTGTCTTCCTCATCACAACCTCCTCCTATCTAGGTACTGCTTGTTAATCACTCTCAGTGGAATACAGTAGGGACCATCACTCGAAGAAGAAGGGGAGGTTACTTACCTGTAACTGGAGGTTCTTTGAGATGTATGGTCCCTAGCTGTATTCCAATCCCGTCCTCCTTCCCCTCTGAGCGGATCTGGTCAATTTTTTTGGTGGAGGACCCAGAGATTCTACTATTTTGAAAAGCTCTGGCTCTGGGCTCATGACGCATGCACATAATCCTCAGTGGAATACAGATAGGAACCATGCATCTCAAAGAACCTCCAGTTACAGGTAAGTAACCTCATTTCCCTCTTTAGTCATCTCTTTTCTAAACTGAACAGTTCCAGTTTTTTTAATCTCTCCTCGTATGAAAGCTGTTCCATTCCCCATATCATTTCTTTGTTCTGCCTTTTCCAATTCTAATATATCTTTTGAGATGGGGTGACCAGAACTACACTTGGTATTCAAAATGCAGGTGTACAATGGCTTTATATAGTGGCATGATGATATTTTCAGTTTTATTATCTATCCCTTTCTTAATGGTTTTTAGCATTCTGTTAACTTTTTTGACTGCCGTTGCACATTGAGCAGATGTTTTCAGAGAGCTGTCCACAATGACCAAGTTCTCTTTCTTGAGTGGTAATAGCTAATTTAGACCCCATCATTTTGTATGTCATCCCTTTACATTTTACTGTCTTCCTTCTTTGGGTGGTTGGTTCATAGAATATCAGGGTTGGAAGGGAGCTCAGGAGCTCATCTAGTCCAACCCCCTGCTCAAAGCAGGACCAATCCCCAACTAAATCATCCCAGCCAAGGGTTTGTCAAGCCTGACCTTAAAAACTTCTAAGGAAGGAGATTCCACCACCTCCCTAGGTAACCCATTCCAGTGCTTCACCACTCTCCTAGTGAAAAAGTTTTTCCTAATATCCAACCTAAACCTCCCCCACTGCAACTTGAGACCATTACTCCTTGTTCTGTTGTCTGCTACCACTGAGAACAGTCTAGATCCATTGTCTTTGGAACCCCCTTTCAGGTAGTTGAAAGCAGCTATCAAATCCCCCCTCATTCTTCTCTTCCGCAGACTAAACCATACCGGTTCCCTCAGCCTCTCCTCATAAGACACGTATTCCAGTCCCGTAATCATTTTTGTTGCGCTCCGCTGGATGCTTTCCAATTTTTCCACATCCTTCTTGTAGTGTGGGGCCCAAAACTGGACACAGTACTCCAGATGAGGCCTCACCAATGGAGGGGAATAGAGGGGAATGATCATGTCCCTCCATCTGCTGGCAATGCCCCTACTTATACAGCCCAAAATGCCATTAACCTTGTTGGCAATAAAGGCACACTGTTGACTCATATCCAGCTTCTTGTCCACTGTAACCCATAGATCCTTTTCTGCAGAACTGCTGCCTAGCCATTCGGTCCCTAGTCTGTAGCGGTGCATGGGATTCTTCCGTCCTAAGTGCAGGACTCTGCACTTGTCCTTGTTGAACCTCATCAGATTTCTTTTGGCCCAATCCTCTAATTTGTCTAGGTCCCTCTGTAGCTTATCCCTACCCTCCAGAGTATCTATCTCTCCTCCCAGTTTAGTGTCATCTGCAAACTTGCTGAGGGTGCAATCCATGCCATCCTCCAGATCATTAATGAAGATATTGAAAAATCCCTTTTGGGGCACTCCGCTTGATACCGGCTGGCAACTAGATATCGAGCCACTGATCACTACCCACTGAGCCCGACAATCTAGCCAGCTTTCTATCCACCTTATAGTCCATTCATTCAGCCCATACTTCTTTAACTTGCTAGCAAGAATACTGTGGGAGACCGTGTCAAAAGCTTCGCTAAAGTCAAGGAATAACAGGTGCACTGCTTTCTCCTCATCCGCAGAGCCAGTTATCTCATCATAGAAGGCAATTAGTCAGGCATGACTTGCCCTTGGTGAATCCTTGCTGACTGTTCCTGATCACTTTCCTCTAAGTGCTTCAGAATTGATTCCTTGAGGACCTGCTCCATGATTTTTCCAGGGACTGAGGTGAGGCTGATTCTCCTGTAGTTCCCCAGATCCTCCTCCTTCCCTTTTTTTAAAGATGGGCAATACATTAGTCTTTTTCCACTCGTCCAGGACTTCCCCCGATCGCCAGAAGTTTTCAAAGATAATGGCCAATGGCTCTGCAGTCACATCCGCCATCTCCTTTAGCACTCTTGGATACATCACATCCAGCCCCATGGACTTGTGCTCGTCCAGCTTTTCTAAATAGTCCCAAACCACTTCTTTCAGCTTCAGCAGACTGAGGCTATAGAGTGAGTTCCTCATCCTTTGAAAGAAACTTTTCCAAATAGAGCACTGTAGTCTGGCTCCTGTAAGGAGTGGGTCTTAGACAAAAGAAGGTACGTGCACCATTTGGGTTTGAGAGTGGACTTGGGGAAAGCATTCTTAAGGCTGCCTTAGGGACTCTGGACACACCCTGGCTCACATTGTGGAAAACTAAAATGAAACATCCTCTATATTGTCAGATGCTTGACCAAGAAAGATGCACCTTGTACTCAGACCTGCTCAACCTCTCCATAGCACCCCCAGTCATGCTTCCAGTCATCTCAGATTTTCTGGCTCAGAATGGAGGTGAGATGCTGCAACCAAACCTCCACTCTATCTATCTAACCATGTGGATGCTTTCTGGTTGACTCAAGCAGAGAGGTCCTGCTCGCTAGAAGTGCAGGAGGTATGATAAACAGCATGTAGGAGTTAACAAGGACAACTTATCTTTTGAAATGGATGAGATTCTCCAGCTAGGGCCACGGGTGTCATATTCCTCCTGTTCAGAGAAGCATCCAAGATTATGCGCTGGAGTACCTATGTCAATTAAAGCAAGTGAGTGTTTCCTAAGGCCCATGGCAGTGCACCTAGTGGCGATATCAGTTGACCATCCATCTGTTGATTGACCAGTCCTTTGTATTCTTACACCCAATGGCAAAGAGATTCCTGAAAGGCGTGTCTAGACTCTTTCCACCACTTAAGGACCTTAATCTGGTCCTCCCTGGGCTAGTGGAAGCCCTTTAGGGCAACGAGCCTGTTGCCAGTGGCTCAATCTCACCATAAAAGTTGACAGTCACATCAGCCAGGAGGGTTGGAGAGACTCGGGCATTAATGGTGGGACTCTCCAGATACCATTATATACTAGCATGTGAGGACAATGAAGCCCCACCCAAGATTCCTGCCAAAAGTAGCAATGGAATTCCACATCAGTGAGACCATCAGCCTACCTGTGTTCTTCCTGAAGCGTCATGCAGGGAGAGTGAAACAGAGTTTGCACACGCTGGATGTGCAAGGGGCGCTGCTATATTACTTGGACAGGGTCAAGCCCTTCCAGAAATCACCTAGGCTCCTCTTTTGCTTATAGGGAACGCTTTATGGGTCAAGCAGTATCCACCCAGAGACTATCTGTCTGGAGCATCACACCATGCTTTTGACTTGCAGGGATGCTACTTCCATACAAAGTGTTAGCGCATTCCTCCATATACAATCTCTATCAGTGGCTTCTTTGGTGTGCCTTTCCATCAGGGACATCTGCCACACATTTATTAAGCATTACACACTGGTGTAGGTGACCAGGGATGAGGCTAGGTTTGACAGGACTGTAAGGACTACTGTTTGGAAGTCACCTGCTGTGGAATATAACGGACTATCACTCATAATAAAAAATGAGGTTACTTACCTGTACAGTAACTGATTTTCTTTGAGATGTGTAGTCTGTATATATATTCCACAACCCACCCGCTGTTACTACTACTTGGGAATTCTCCAAGCCCTGAGCTCTGAAGGTGGTGAAGGAACTGAGGGTGATGAGGAGGTTCCAGCCTTTATACCCTCACTGGAATGCTTTAGAGTGTAAGGCTTCAGGCACTGCCACACAGATGCTGCACACTAGAAAGTTTTCTGGCACATGCACGGCCCCTGCAATCACAAGCTGGGGAATATGATATGGACTGCACATCTTGAAGAATATTAGTGACTGAACAGCTGAGTAATCCTTTCCTTGGATGTGTGGCATAAGGCCGTTCAGCCTCCCTCTGAACTCAGTCAGTGCTTGGTCGTTAAAAGAAGGCTGACTTCCCCTTTAATATTAAAAGTCAATAAAATTAGTCTGCAGCTTTAAATCCAGTCTGTCTTCGTTTTGCTGTGTCCCCTGATCAAAAATTGGTGGCTGCTTTCCACTTCTCGGGGGTTAATCAGAGATGCAGTATTGGGGCCTGACCTTGTAATTAATCATTTGTATTACCATCACTACTAGAAGCTCTAATTACAGACCAGATCCCATTGTGTTAGGTGCTTTACAAACACAGCACAAAAAGACTGTGCCTGCTCCAAAAAGGCAATCTAAGACTTAGAAATGTTAACTTTACATTTTGTTATAAACAAAAATAAATGAACAAAGTACATTTTGTAATGTCACCCTAATTTGGTTTTTTTTTTTTTTTTTTTTTTGCTGTTTATTCTCTAAGGGTATGTCTACACAGCAGCTAGATACTCCACAGCTCGAGCCCTGTGAACCTGAGTCGGCTGGCACAGGCCAGCCGCAGGTGTCTAGTTGATGTGTAGAAATACCATTATTTGTTAATTCACACAATGGGATCACAGGGCTGATCCAAAGTTTACATAGGTGAAAGAAAAACTGCAAAGTGATGTGTTAGGCGCCCCTCTCAATAAAACATAAGAATGGCCATACTGGGTCAGACCAATGGTCCACTTACCCTAGTATCCTCTCTTCCAACAGGCCGGTGCCAGTTGCTTCAGAGGTAATGAATGAAACGGCAGTTTATCAAGTGATCCATACTCCATCGTCCAATCCCATGGGGTCAGGGATGTCCAGAGCATAGGGTTGCATCCCTGACCGTCTTGGCTAACAGCCATTGATGGCATTTTCCTCCATGAACATATCTAATTCTTTTCTGAATCCTGTTACACTTTTGGCCTTCACAACATCCTCTAGCAATGAGTTCCACAAATTGACTGTGTTGTGTGAAGAAGTACTTCCTTGTATTTGTTTTAAACCTGTTGCCTATTAATTTCAGCAGGTGAACTCTGGTTCTTGTGTTATTGAAAGAGTAATTGTTGAACAGCACTTGTCCCAGTACAGATTCTTGGGGAACCTTGCTATTTACCTCTCTCTTCTATGAAAACTGACCTTTTATTCCTGCCCTTGGTTTCCTGTCTTTTAACTAGTTACTGATCCATGAGAGGAATTTCCCTCTTATCCCATGACTGTGTACTTTATGTAAGAGCCTTTGGTGAAGGACATTGTCAAAGGCTTTCTGAAAGTCCAAGTACACAATATCCACCGGATCAGCCATATCCACATGTTTGTTGATACCCTCAAAGAGTTCTAACGAATTGGCGAGGCATGATTTCCCTTTACAAAAGCAGCGTTGACTCTTTCTCAACATAGTGTGTTCATCTGTAGGTCTGATAAATCTGTCTTTACTATCATTTTAACCAGTTTGCCTTGTTCTAAAGTTAGACTTACTGGCTTGTAATTGCCAGGATCATCTCTGGAGCAGTTTTAAAAAATTGGCGTTACATTAGCTATCCGCCAGTCATCTGATACAGAGATAGATTTATGTGATAGGTTACATATCACAGTTAGTAGCCTTACACCATGTAACAGACCACTTGAAAATTTTTTTCGTCATTAAATTGCTTTTGAAATTGGTATTTCATATAAAATATCAAAACAAAATGAATTGCCTCTTCTGAAATTCCACACTTGGTCCTGCAACAAATGTTAGCAGAACATTATCATCAGTGTACTCTAATAGACTCCTTGTATTAATGCAGATTTATGTAATTCATAACCTTGGATCATGTAATCTCTCAGAAGTTTTATGAAACTTAAGTTTCTAATATATTTGCAGCGGCTGAGGAGCTTGATACAGAAAATGAATTTTTGCTGCCTCTTGTCTTTGGGGAAGAATATGAAGAACAGCCAAGACCTCGATCCAAAAAGAAGGTAATAGATCATGTGATTCAAATACAAAAAAACTTTGTACACTGCAGGTTGACTAAATTTTAGATCACTGTGAAAACTGAAGTTATTGCTAATTAAAATATTAATATGTTTAATTGCTTTGGAATGAAATAGTGCACTTGTTCAAGTAGTAAAATTAATTCAGTGCCATGCAATTAATTCAGTGTAATACTTACTCCAGACTTGTCATTGGGCAGAGTGAGTAAGAGAGTGGTTACCAGTTAATTTCTGGGGTTTAATCCCATCTTTGCCACTGATTTGCATAGCTTTGTGTACTGCTGCCTTAGTTCCCCTACTTGTAAAATGGAAATACTAAATCACTGGTGGCCAAACTTACTGACTCTCCAAGAAATTCCATTGAGCGTAGAGATTCCATTTTCTTTGCTCAGCCAATTATATAAATGAATTAGCTTACTAGAGCAGCCGCTATAAGTAACAATTATAAATATTTTTCAATCGCTCAAAATTTTCCCAGACTTCATTTCCATTCTGAAATTTTCCAGGTTTGAGGGCTGACCAAGTTTGATTTTTGGTTGTTGAAAATCTGAGCAAAAACAGTTCTGACGATTTTGAGTGAGAGTCGGGAGAAAATATTTTCCCTCCCTATTTTTTTGCAAGTATGATATGTTTTTAAAAAAATGCTGCTGCATTTAACAGTTCTAAAGATAATGGTTGGTTGGGTACAGAAACATTGAAATTTGGATCGAAAAAACCCTCACTGAGAAGTGCCTTTGAGTGTTCTGGTGAACATTGGTTTTGATTAGCAGTTAAGATTTGTGAAAAATTGTTCTTAGCAGATGCACAGTATGTTTTGCAGAATTTTTTTTTTTTTTTTTTTGCTAAGCTCATAAAGTGCAAAACTAAGACTGCTCTGTTCATGTGTGCATGAGAGAAGAATTTAGTAAAAGTCCCCGTGTATCTTGTAAATCATATGGGGCCATTGAGATTGTTTGCTTGTCTCTTCTTAAGAAGGTGCAGTGTTTAGGTTGCTCTTTTCCTAGCCTCCTTCTTAGAGTAGTATCCCTATGGGTGCTCCACTCCAGGTATGTTTGCGTCCCTGCACTGCCGATCGGAGAACTTTGGTAGCAGTGTCCATTTGGCCTGCACATGCACTGTCCACCCTCCCCATGTTCTGCTTTGAGGCTAAGCAGCACTCACGGGCGAACGCCTCACAGTTCCTTTTCAACACCCCCGGCCAGAGATGAAGCTATTAGCAGTCCATTTTTTCAGATTATCTCTCTCTTAGCCCTTCTATAGTTAGTTAATACTTTTCTCTTAGTTCTAGAGCTTTCTTTACTTTCTCTTTCTTAACATCTAAGGACTATGGGTCAAAGAAAACAACCATGGACCCCCTCACTTAAGGCTTCAAAAAAGAGAGCTGTGAGCCCTGAGCTAGCTGAAAAAGATCACTGGCACATTTGGTATCATCAGTACAGAGATAGTCCAGATGGTACCCATAGCCCTCGAGGGTCTGAAGTGGCAGGTACCACTGATGTGCCTAAAGACCTGGTGGGCATAGGCACCGAAGCAACGGTACCAACGGATAAGGGCAAGGACAGAGACTGTGCCACCACTAAGAAGACACTGCCAGTATGAGCAGTACCATTGGCACCATCAACAGCAAGCCATCCAGCCTTGGAGCACTCGGTATGGCCAAGATCCCCAATACTCAGTGCCGCCGGCTCCCCGACAACTGGTTAGGCACTGGTTAGGTCTGCACCACAGGAATTCAGACACTCTAGAGAACTCATGGTATCTGACATACCAGAGTCTCCCTTGTTTGGTACCAGGGCTCTGATACCAAGTTTACTTTGGGCACCAGAATCTTCACTAGCACTGTATCATGCACCTCCAGTCTCCTGTGATGAATCAGATAGTGAGCAGGAGGAGGTTGTCTCTCACTCTTATAGTGCTCGCTATCAACCTGGGCCCCCTCAGTCATACCCTCCACCTGCTCCTCAACCATGGTGCCCATGGCTAGCCATACCACAACCACCAAGACCTTTTTCACTTCACCAGTGGCTCTACTGGGATCCTTGGCTAGCGTACAGACTACATGCCTCCCAAGCATACAGCATGACCCACCGTGAGCCTTTTAGGCGCTCTCCCTGAGCCATGATATCCAGAGCCTCCGATATCATGGAGGAACAATTAGGAGGGTGGATTCGAGGGGGAAGTCACACCACAGACGAACATCTCTTTCTCCTCCCCAGATGAGGCAGTGATGCCCCTTCCACCATCTCTAGCCGACGAGTTCAGGTATTTCAAGATCTAGCTAAAAGGGTGGCTGACACACTGCAGATACCTCTTGAGGTAAAAGGCACCTATTATAAGCTCTTCTTCCAGAATAACCCTCCCCATCAGCAAGGCCCTTCTGGACTCGGCCAAGCTTATGTCGAAAATTCCAGCACTGATCATACCCACCTGCAAATGGGCTGTTAAAAAAAAAAAATTACATCCCAGCTAGGGATACGGAATTTCTTTTTTCCCATTCCCCCTCCTTCCCCAATTCTGTTGTTGTGGACACTGCAGACTCCTGGGGTCTTCAACACCAAGTGAGGTTGACCTTCTATGATAGGGATTGGAAGCGCTTCGACCTATTTGGGAGAAAGGCCTATTCCTCCACCACACTGCAATTCAGAATTGCAAACTATCAAGCTCTGACAGCAAAATACGCCTATGTCTATTATACCAAGTGTTCCAATCAGCGCTTGATGCAACCAATACAGCAGCCTGGTTCATCTCTACAGCAGGAGTTATGCAGCTAGCACCCTAGTTGCATCTATCTGACTTCCCTAAAGAAGTGCAGGTTACTGTAGAGGACCTTCCCTTCAAAGGCACCAGATTGTTTGCCAAGAAGGCTGACATGTCCCTCCATACACTTAAAGTCTCCAGGGCCACCCTCCGGTCATTTAGTCTGCAGCCTCAGGCATAAATCCCGCACTCCACATTTTCCAACTCAACACTGTCATGAGCCTCAAATGAAAAATCCAGATTTTCCAAATGTAAACCATCAAGTCCCAGTCTTCCTTGTTACAAACATCCACCTCAAAACATCAGTTTTGACATCTTGGTTGGGTCACTGACAGACCACTCCCCTCAACACCAACTTCAACTGACCAACCTTTTGCCCGCATCTGGGTACCATCTTTCTTCATTCCACAACATTGGGAATGAATAACATCTGACCAAAGGATCCTGTAAATCATCCACAGTGGGTACTCTATCCATGTCACCTTCCCCCAGCACCCTTCCCTGTCCCTCTTCAGGGACCCTTCTTGCAAGAGGTTATTACGATGAGAAACAGATCTCCTCCTCCTCCATCTAGGAGCCATAGAACCTGTACCTCTAGGTCTACAAGGAAAAGGATTTTACTCTTGTTATTTCATGATACCCAAGAAGAAGGGAAGTGGGAGACCCATACTGGGCCTCAGAGCACTGAATTTGTCAAAGCTCAAAAATTCAGGTTGGTCACACTAGCAGCTATTATTCCATCTTTGGAACAGGGAAATTGGTTTTCAGCTCTCAACCTGCAGGATGCCTATTACCACATATCGATCCTACTTTCTTATAGACGATTTCTCAGATTTAGGCTATGTCTATACTAGAGAGCTTACAGTGGCACAGCTGTACTGATGTAGCTGCACCACTATAAGATCTCCCATGTACCTGCTCTATGCTCTCCACTTCCTTCCACTAATCAAGGGTACACACACATGAGCCTTGACAGACAACACTGCTTGTGTGTACCACATAAATCGACATGGAGGTGCCAGATCATCCTCCTTTTGCGAGGAAGCACTAAAGCTATGGAACCGGTCCATTTCCCACAGCTTTATACTGTCAGAGGCCTACCTTCCAGGAGTACAAAACTCGATAGTGGACCGTCTCAGTTGCAAGTTCCCACATGATCACAAATGGGAGATAAACTCAGCAGTACTGCACATACTGTTCAGGAGGTGGGGGGAACTGACTACAGAACTGTTCACCACTTACTTGAACGGTGTCCACACTACTGCTCTAGGGCAGGAATAGGACACTCGTTGGGGGATGCTTTCTTCCTTCTGTGGAACAGGGACCTTCTCTACACCTTTTCCCCCATTCCTCTTACTGTTGAAAGTCCTGTTAAAAAATAGAGAGCAAACATCATACTGATTACTCCCATCTGGCCAAGACAGATGTTTGTACCCTTCCTGTCACAACTGGCGACATACCCTCTGATCTCTCTCTCCAACCCACTCCATGCCTCCTCTCACAGAACAAAGGACACACACTTCATCCCAATCTGCAGATACCCCAACTCAAGGCCTTGCTCCGTCATGGTTCCAGCATATAGAAAGATCCTACTCTGAGGAGGTACAGGAAGTGTTTTTACACAGTAAAAAATGGACTACCAGTCATACTTACCTGCAAAAGTGGACCAGGTTTCAGGTCTGGGGTGATTCCAGGTAAATTTCCCTGACATCTGCTAATCTTCCAGTGGTCTTAAATTATATACTGACTCCCAAGAAATCAGGACTAGCTTTCATTTCAAAGTTCACCTAGCGGCCATAGTCACAAAATGATTCCTTGAGGTATAGTGAACCTTTTTCCCCAACCCAGACATCCTACCCCAACATGGGACCTAAACCTGTACTAAAGAGCCTAAATAGACCGCCCTTTGACCCCCATGGCTACTTGTTTACTCTCATATCTGTAGATGAAGACAGCCTTTCTGGTGGCGATCACCTTGGCAAGACCGCACCCCAGGTTCATTCCCAAGGTGACCTTGTCTTTTCACCTAAACTGATTCACTATCTGACTGTTTACCCTAAACCTCACCGTGATAACAGGGAGCCTATTCTGTACACACTAAACACTAGGAGAGCCCTGACTTTTTATCTGGACAGGACAAAGGCCTTTAGGAAATCTCTTAAGCTCTTGCTTTTCATTGCAGAGGTCTAAAGGTGCAGCAATATTGGTCCAGAGATTCTCCAAATGGGTTTCAAACTGTATCAAACACTGCTATGAGGTTCTCAACGTAATATCTCCATCTGGAATCCACATCCACACACTTCCCACATTCATTTTCTCTTTTGTTGCCTTCCTCAAGAACGTACCTGTAGAAATCTGTAGAGCAGCAACCTGGGCATCTGCACGTACCTTCGCAGAGCACTATGTGATTACTGGGGACTCTGCTTCTGACGCTGTCTTCAGCTCCGAAGTATTGTCATCCATAACAGACTCGACTCCGTAGCCCCAGCCTCCCATTGGAGATGCTCCTTGGGAGTCATCGACAGTGGAGCATTCCTAGGAACACTACTCAGAGAAGTAGAGGAAGTTACTCCCCTTGTGCAATAACTAATGATGGTTCTTCGAGGGGGTATCCCTATGGGTGCTCCACTACCCACCCTCCTCCCCTGTATTTCGGACTTCTTGTCAGGGACTCAGCAATAGAGAAGGAACGGAGGGGGGTTCACTCATGCACGCTGGTTAGCCTCGTAGCAGAGCATGAGGCGAGGGACAGCATATGTGTGGGCCGAATGGACACTGTCAGAGCTCTCTGATCGGCAGTACAGGGACTCAAGCGCACTTACAATGGAGCACCCAGAGGGGGACACATCTCGAAGAACAATTTTCCTGCACAAGGTAAGTGACTTCCTCTTTTCTGAGCAGCCTTATATATGGCACACACTTTGATGCTTTGCTAGGCAAATAGTTACTGTTGTTGATGCTGTTCTTTGAGCCTGCCCTATAGATGCACTGTCACATGTTTTAACTCCTGTCCTAGAGATTTTGGGATGGTACCTCAGAACTGTCCCATGCCTATACCTGTCAATCTCAAAAAGTTATAAAATGGGACATTTGTGGGGAAATAGGGAAATGCATTATGAGCATTAAATCCACTTTTTGGAGGGAGAGATTTGGAAGAATATGGTAAAAACATTACTAAAGAAATAGCACCAGCTTCCTTTTATTGGGAAAGATGTCATGTATACCTACTATCGCCAGTCTATAGAAGGAAGATCCTCAGACTTGTAACTATGTAAGATTTGGCATCCTTTTCTCTAAGGCCATAAGTTTTTAGTGAAGATGCACTACTTTATCTGACAATCCTACTCTTAAAATAACTGAAACAGAGTGTATAATATTAATAAATACTCCTAAAGAAATGTCCTTACATGTATGCTACTAGTAACATCCTGATCATTAAAGTGTTGGCTTTCGTTGTTTATGCTCTTCATACCCATTTTTGCACTTCACTAGTTTAGGCACTGAAAATAGATTGGTCAGATTCTTTTGTTCATAGTCTGTTTCCAGTCAGGTTTCAGAGTAGCAGCCGTGTTAGTCTGTATTCGCAAAAAGAAAAGGAGTACTTGTGGCACCTTAGAGACTAACCAATTTATTTGAGCATAAGCTTTCGTGATGAAGTGAGGTGTAGCTCACAAAAGCTTATGCTCAAATAAATTTGTTAGTCTCTAAGGTGCCACAAGTACTCACTTTCTTTTTGTTTCCAGGCAGTTTCCCCTTGGGGCACACAGGCACCAGCACAAATATGCAGTGTTTAGATTACAAGAACTGTATCTAGCAAACTGTTTCATAGCATTTTTTTTAAATGATGAAGAAAATTCTATTAATATTAGGGTTTCTTAAGCCTTCTTTATATTTTGCTTACTAAATTTAAATGTGGGGCCTGCAAAAGCTGGAATTGTTCTTTCGGTATCTAGTATATTTTCAAAAGGAGTCAGTTCAACCTCCCTGTTTTTGGGTGTGGTTTGCAAAATGAACGATGGACTAAGCTTTTAGTTGCACTTCTACCTTCCTGATTTGCATACTTACAAAATGAGGACTTGAAAATTAATCCTATAATCTTAACTCTGTGAACTGTGGTGCCAGGGGTGTGTGTGTGTTAGTGTTTCTAATGCAACAGCTTCTTTATAATAAAAAAAGCCCATCTAACTTCATCTATCTTAGATACCACTTTGTTAGGTGTCTTAGAAGTACTTGTCAGCACAAGTAGAACTGTTCTTGGAAGTGTCTTCAGTATAAGGACCCACCTACTGACTCTAGTTGAATGAAACAAATATTGCTACTTCAGTTTTATAATTCAAAATCTGGCTGGCAGTTTGTTATAGTTTGCTTAGTTTCTGTGTTTTTAGATAAGGGTAATATTACTGACGGTAAGTTAGAACAGTTTAATAAGCAGTAATATTTACAGATTTATTTCAATGACAGGGAGTGAAGAGAAAAGCAGTGTCAGAATACCAGTCTCATGATGATAGCTCTGAGAATTCAGAGTGTAGTTTTCCTTTCAAATATGCATATGGTGTTAATGCGTGGAAACACTGGGTAAAAACTAGGAGTCTAGATGAAGATCTGCCAGTATTAGAGGAACTGAAATCAAGTAAGTATTGCCCACATATTTGTAATTCATTTTTATTTTTATAAGAACTTTTATATTTTCATGAACTCTTCACCTTTTATAAACGAATTCTTAATATAAAATATTAATTAGTGTTTTCAAGTTTTAATTGAATCCTGTGTACACCAGGATTATTTATTTCTGAAAATGACTGCTTAACTCTTTTTCCAAGTTCTCACAAACATGGCTTTTTCCTAAAGATACCTTCTGCACTAGATTCTGAGTCCTGGGTCTTGTGCTCCTGGTGTGAAACAGGATGGACCACCCTAGCTGTCAGCATTTAGTGTGGCCCCTTAGTTTTCTAGCAGCCCACTCATTCTTCTTATCTTTTAGCCAGCCCCAGAGTTCACAGCTTAAGAGGTCTTTAGCTGGGAACGGAGTTGGCAGTGTACAGATTCTAACCTGTACCTGAATGTGGGGTTCTGCTCAATTGGGCTTCGGAGCTATGGAATGCAGGTGCCCTTCCTGCAAGGCTCTTCTGGTTTCCGCATTTACTTTGGCCCCTGGGGCCACTAATCTCCTCTTCTTCTTGTCTCTCATGTGCCTTAGCATAGCCATATACACACCAGAAATGCAGCTATTCTTTCTGAAACCTCCCTCCCGCACTCCTTGTATTTGAATTAATACCTTGGGCTATTGTCTTATTCCACCTTTTCCTCAGCCTGGCATGACAGTAAATTCTCCATGGTGGGTGATATGCTTCCCATCATGGCACAGTGCAGTGTAGTCAATTAACATAGCCTTGAATCTGGTGGCTTTGCTGCGGAATTTTGGTCAAATATACCAGTTACAACACTGGAACTCACTTATTAGTCTGCGCAGAGAATATCTAAACCAGTAGTTCTCAACCAGGGGTCGGGGCAGGTTTCGGGGGGCCTCCAAGCAGGGCCAGCATTAGACTCACTGGAGCCCAGGGCCAAAAGCTGAAGCCCCACCGTATGGGGCTGAAGCCCAGGACCCTGAGCCCTGCCACTTGGGGCTGAAGCCTGAGCAATGTAATTTGTGGGGGCCCCTGTGGCATGGGGCACCAGGCAGTTGCCTAACGTCCTAACCCCTAACGCCAGCCCTGGCTTTTATATGCAGCAAACCAGTTATTGTGGCACAGGTGGGCCGTGGAGTTTTTATAGAATGTTGGGGGTCCTCAGAAAGAAAAAGGTTGAGAACCTCTGATCTAAACCATTTCCCTCCCATAACAAGTAATGTTAATGTTGTTGTGTAATGTTAATTTGTTTTATCTTTATTTTACAGCAAAGTCTGTGAAATTAAAGGAAGATCTGCTATTGCATACTGTAGCTGAGCTAAACTATGGCTTGGCACGTTTTGTCAATGAAATTCGAAGACCAAATGGAGAGAACTATACACCTGACAGCATCTATTATCTGTGTCTTGGGATTCAGGAGGTTAGTAATCTAGAAGATGCAGTAGACTATGGAGCTGATGATTTGACTCTGTGTTATGCTTTAATGAAAGAATGGGGATAAGAAAATGTGGATTTATTGGTTAATAAGTGGCTAGGAGGCATTATGAACATAGAAGCTGTGTTAATTTGGAATGCAGAGAGATATAAATTACATAATGGAAAGGTGTGTGTTTTGATGATGAACTACGAACACATCTGGAAATGTGAAAGAAAGGTGGTGCAACATGATACTTTTAAACCTTGTGCTAAATGAAGGTAAGGAATGAGTTGCCTTACATTCACTTGTGTCTGACAAAAACAATTTTTCAAGTGTTGAAATTTGTGTGGATTGCCTAAGATGATTTAATGATAAAGAAGAATGAAATAGTTAACTGTATCTACACAGAAAATGAGAATTTTCACAAACTCTGATAGTATCATTGATCACGATAATGATGACTAATTTTTTATTAGTGGATGGAGGGGACAGCTGTGTGGTGGAGTGCTTATTGGGCAGAGCTGCCTTTGCTGAATACTGAGCACTATTGTTAGCCTACCTTATTTTGTGGAATGTAAAAAGGTTTAATAGTTAAACAAATTGATTTAAAATTCTGTCATACTTCAGATCAGAAAAGAGTCACTATAATTCCATTGCAGATAAACACAGTAAAAGACCATTAGATTCTTAGATAAAGAAGGTGTTCCGTAACATTTATCTTTGACATAGAGCGGCATCTCACTTTTATTTTCTCTTTGTGGTGCAGAAAGCAGTCTTTAGATTAAACATTCTAAATTCCGAGCTGAAAACGGTAAGGCTGAATGAAAATTTCAATCAGTCCAAACCTCATTTATATATGTGTCTTAATATAGAGCACCAGCTCTTCTTTAACCAGCTCTCACCGTAGCTAAATTTTCTCATTGTTAAGGGAAGGGACTGGAATCAATAATGAATCCCTTAAACAATCAAAAATATTTTAAGAAATTCTTCTCCAACTATTTAGTTTCTAGTGGGAGCTAGTTGATAACTTTCCAAATATCTACCACAAAGAAAGACAACATCCTTTTATTTGGCAAAATATACAACATGTTTAAGAATATGTAGTTTAATCTCAGGTAGCTTTCCACCACTGTCCTTGCATGATCTTCTATCACTCTGACATCAGAACTTCTTATTAAATTTTTTAAAAAACCAGATATACAGTACTGAAAAATAAGCCATCTGCTTATAAAATAGTGCTCTCCCAATAGCTCCCCAAAATGCTCTTTTATCTCCTCTACTCGGCCTATTTTTCTGGTGCAAATATTAGGCATATGTTTAATGTTAAGTTTATAGTAAGTGCTTTGTCTTGCATGGACATGAATATCAGGCATCCTAATTCAAAAATAATATATTGTGACACTGGACTAGCATTCTTCATTGATCATGCCATTGAAACTATTGTTTGTATTTGTGTTTCATATTTTAATTGAGATAGTGCCCATAGGTCCCAATGGGGTTTAGGGCCCAGTTGTGCTAGATGCTGTTCAAACACATAGGAAGACATGGTCTCTGTACTAAAGAGCTTACAGTCCACAAAGACAAAAATGAATTGGGGATTAGAGGATATACACACACGAGCAGTCAGGGTGACAGCAAGTACACATTTTATTAATGGCAGATTTTGTGCATTTTAAGGAAGGTATCCTCAGGTGTTTTTCCCCCTTCCCTACAAGCAGAAGCAGATTCAGACTTTCTCCTGGGGCCTAGCAATGAGAATATTTTTAACTTACAATGTACTAAATTTGATCCCATTGTCCCTATGTGGAACAAAACACAACTCAATTCTTAGGTCATTACATCCCTTCCTCCTAGCTGACGACCCTAGACTGGAATCCGTGGAATGGAGAATAAATATAACTTCCAGGAAAACTGTTAAAGGACTTAAGCAGAAGGGGCGTTGGTAAGTTAGGAAGGCTTTTGTCAGATATTAGTTAAAGGATTTTGCTAGTAATAAAACAAAATTAATATGAAAAAAAACCCTCAGACTTGTATATTCAAATAAACCAGATAACTACTCTATGGAGGAAAACTAAATTGAGAGATCAGTATATTAGGGAAAATTATGATTGCAACAAATTTTACCAGAAGAAAAGTGTGTGCTCTTTTCAGATCAAAGGAGTAACAAAGGAAGAAGAAAGCTGAGAAATTATCCAGACAGGCAAAAAAAAAACAAAAATAACCCTAATGAATTGAGAACAGTATTAAGCCTTCACTCAGATACAGTGGAAATTCCCATGGCTTTAATCTTTTAAATTAAATTCCCATGGCTTTTAACTAATCAGCAGTGTTTTAGTAACTTAGTATTGGAACTTGTACTAATACTGTCCATCAGGTTGTTGGGGAAGGCAGAGGGAAGGGCAGAGAACATTTCTTCCCCCCAGTAGAATTACTATAGTTGTTGGGACTAGATAGTTTAGCATGGATGAGCCTTATTCTCTGTTAGGTATAGGCTTTGAGCATAATGGGGGTTGTGTAGAAACCTTACTTGTATTAGTTTTTCTGACTTTGATATATTTTGAAAGCACATAAGAATATATTTTTAAAAGGGACACTTGGAAAAAAGCATCAATATGTTCAAGACCAGGTAAATGTGTTAACCAAAATAAGGATAAAAAATAAGTAGCGGGATCCTCTTAAGATTTCTTTTACAGACTTGTTGCAATATCTGATTTAGAATTGGCAGATATGCAATTTTGAATTAATCACATATTGAAAATATTTGTAAGGGTTTTAAGTTTTCAAGAAAGCATTTTTGTAAATGTATCCATTACAGATCAATTCTCTGAACTAAGGTACTGTGTATTCAGAGACTTAAGACTTCAAAGAAAGTGTACGGATTCATTTTTCCTTATTGTAAGACTAAGTGTAAAGATAAGGTAGTCAAGATATGCTGAACTTCTGCTTAATACAAATGAGTGCTGTGTTTAATGTTGTTTCAAGGATGTGTACAGAAAAAGATGCCATTTCCAGAAGTGAGCACATACTTTTCAGTTTATCGCTTTTATTGTATTCACTAGCAACAGGCTTGTTTTCACTACGATAATATTGAAGTGGAAGTTTTAAGAAGCCAATACTCCATTTCTTAGAAATGTCTCCAGAGAGGATAATGTCAAATACTAGTATAGCCCTCATAAGTAATTCTTGGTCAATGTTCAAAAGAGCAACTACTTCTGTCTGCAAGATCAAGAGGATTAAGATAATTAGACATTAGACTTCTGAATATTCAGGCGCCTTGCACAGTCTACCAGTTTTCTTGTAGTGCTGCATATCATTACCATGAGTAAATATTTTTCTTTGCTCTGTGTTAGAAGTAACGGTAATTCTGTCATTTGTATTGTTGTCAATAATCACATTTTACATTTAAAATGTTGTCCTGCTAAAAATGTATCTACTCTCAAGACTTAGCTGGAAATGAAAAATAAGTGTTGGTTCCATATCTAAATACTTTGGTTTTTAGAGATTTTTTTAAAAAATCCTGTTCATTGATGTGACTTACGCTTCTAATTAAACCAATATTTTTATCTTAAATATTTTCTCCATTATTTTTATCTTTAATTTTGTTGTACCCAATATTAGATGTTATGTGACTTAAATGCTACACTACTTTGTTTTATAGCCAGCCTACAACTGCTAAACTATTAAAAAATTTCATTGTTTTGTGAGAAGAAATGCTGGCTCATAACATACATTGTTTTGTCACTAATTCTTCCAATACAGTAAATATTGTTTGTTCTTCTTTTTTTAGTACTTGTATGGAAACAATCGAAAAGACAATATATTTATTAATCCAAGCTACCAGACATTTGAGCAGGAATTAAATAAAATCCTTAAAAGTTGGCAACCAAGCATACTTCCAGATGGTAATTTTCTTTTTTGTCATGTACAGTCTTCTATTCTGTACTCTTAAGCATGCAGATATACACAAACAAATATTTTGTGCCTTGTGATGGTGATTGATAACATCAAAACAAATAAAATTGTAGGTGTCATTCACCTTGCCTCTCCCCCCACCCCGGCCCAATCATTGCAGGGGATGAGGCCAGCAGCTCTGCAAAGAAGATGCATCAGCACTAAGACTACTTAGGAAGTGGCAGGGAAAGGTGAACCTGTATCCTTCCACTCCTGTAAGACATCTGGTACAGTTTAGGGGAGGAACACCCGCACTAGCCATGCACACCCAACAGAGGAGAGAACAGAAGGCCTGGGCGGCATCACTTGTGCTGTCTCCTCTCTGCCAAAAGGAATCTGGGTCCTTTTCAGAATATGGGGCGTGAAACAAACTGCATCATTCCCCACCCCAAGAATGGGAGAGGTAGCTCTGGGTGGCTGTGAAGGAGCATTTGTGGCCATCACTCCCCCTTTGAAGCTGGAGCAGCCCTGAGAATAAGAGGATAAACAACCCACTTCTGAAAAAAGATGGGAGAGAGTTTAGTATGTGTGAAGAACATTGTAGGGTGCTCAGTGGGGCTGGGAAGTTAGGCACTTCGTGGTGACGGAATCATTTAAGTACCTGGTGAGTCCCACACATGAACCCACCCCCATAACCCCTCGGCCTCAACTGGAGTGGGCAGATCTCCTGTGATGAGTCTGGGGGGAGAGTGGGGTGTGTGGCTGTGAGGTAGGAGAGGAACTCATTTCTAGTCTCCTCTGCCCTCTCTCCCAGTAGATCAGAATGCTGCCAGGAAAGACGAGCTTAGTGGTCCAGCTAACAACATCACTCAATCAGAGAGCTGAGCACGCAAGACCAGGTTCTGTAATTCTTGTGTTCCCTGCTGTACTCCACACTCCCACACCACTCTTTCCCATCTCTCTTTGGAGGGACTGTTTACAGTCTTATTTTCAGGGTTGCCTCTGCTTCCAGTAGGATGGGGCAGTCACCATTTTTCCTTCCCAGACCTCCCCAACTGTCTCCCCCATTTCTGGAGTATAGGGTTGTTTCTCTCCCTATCTCTCAAATTACTGCAGGTTTTTGGGGAATAAAGGAAGGGATAAAAGTGCTATTTCCCAGCCCCTCTCCTTTCTTCCCTTTTGGGATTGTAGGCTGTCAAGTTGCCCTAGAATTTTTCTACCATAAACCCATGAGAAGGAGGGAGGTACACCTTTCTTTTCTCCCTTTCTTCCAGTTATCTTAGATCTGCTATAGCCTCTTTAGGTAGCAACTGCTGGCCTAGCTGACGCCTTCAGCTAAAGTGATACAGGAGTCCTTTCTGGATGAGGCTTTTATCTGCAATCAGAAAATTGAGACGGTCAGTCAGGGTCCCTTACATGTGCCAAAAAACTCAAAAACCCAACCCAAAAATATGAGTGTTTTCTTATGAAAGGACCGAGGTTGGTCACTTTCTCTAACCTTCACTTTTTTATGAAGTGACATCAGTAATGAGAGTGACAATTTAAGTATCCTGTTGAAGTAGGTTAACAAAAAAGTGTTGCGTGTGTGTCTTGCTTATGTGGAAATTGCCGTTTTCTCTTTCTGAATCAGTGGGTTTCAGTTTCTCCTCTTAGGGATGTGGGCAGAGTTTTCCATTGAATATTGAACATTTTGTTTGATTTTTGCAGTTGATAGAAGTTACTGATTCTTTTAAACGTGGGTTGTTTGCCTTATTGTATTTTCTCTAATACATTTTTTTTTTCCTGGAAGGATCAATATTCTCTCGAGTTGAAGAAGATTATCTTTGGAGGATAAAACAGCTAGGATCACACTCTCCATTTGCTCTTCTGAATACACTGTTTTACTTTAACACTAAATATTTTGGCCTGAAAACAGTGGAGCAGCACTTAAGACTTTCCTTTGGCACTGTTTTTAGACAGTGGAAAAAAAATCCTCGAACAATGGACAGCAAAGCTTGTCTTCGATATCAAGTTTCTTCCCTATGTGGAGCTGATAGTGAAGGTATTATTGACTGTTTCAAAATAAGTATTGCAGGGGCATCCAAATTTTGCCCAGGGCCACTTTGGCACCTTGCCAGGAGCCTGAAGGGACTGTGCCTCATTTGCATAAAACTGAGCAGCTTGTAGCTACTGGATCTTTAATATGAATTTGTGGTCTGCAGAGACTGCAAGATTCCCTGCATTAAATATTGCATCTTGATCCAAGTAGCCTCCGTGTCAAATGTTGGAACCTTATCTATGGGCTACTTCTATAGTTTAGAGATGCGAGTGACTGCATTGCAGTATTCTGGGTGGAACTTTTGTTCACCCTAATCTATTATGTTAAATATACAAATGAAATTACCTAATGTTTTCAAGTTTGAGCTTAGGTGGGCTTTTTCCTTTTTAAAGATAAGATTACTACTGGAAAAAGGAAACATGAAGATGATGAGCCAGTGTTTGAACAAATTGAAAACACATCAAATCCTGCTAGATGTCCTGTGAAAATGTTTGAGTGCTATCTATCTAAAAGGTAAGTGTTTCATGGACTAGTATAGGTATGTTTTTTAGAGTTGAGGGAGTTGCAGAAGGAGAGACTATTATGGTGCAATCTGAAATAATGTTTAACAAATAAAGTGAATGTAGTGCTTGGAGAAAGTGGCAGATTGAAAGCACTGAAATTTGCAGCACAGACTTCCCCCTTCTGCTCTGCAGAAAGACATTCTAGGGGTCAGAGTATGGTTTGGTTTCTATATCTATTGTGACAAAGCTCTGTCCTTGCCTCCATGGGTCCCGTGTTTCTGGCGGGTTTCGCTAGCCTCAGAGGCTCACTGTGACCCTCCATGTAACCCTTCTTTCTCTAGAGACAAGGGTCACAGTCTCCTGAGCCGTTTTCATCATAAACCAGCGAGGGAGGTGAGGAGAAGTTATCCTTCCTTGCACAGTCTCTGTTGTCTCCCAGTCTCAGAGATTAATCAGGGGGCAAAAGTGGGGGGGCGGGGAAGCCCGGGCCCACCCTCTACTCCGGGCTCCAGCCCAGGGACCCTAATAGTATCAGCTATGGTAGCTGACCTTTTAGAAACATGACATGTACAATTCCCTGGGCTACTTCCCCCACAGCAGCCCTCACTTCCTCAAGCTCCACTTCACCCTTACCTCAGGGCCTCCTTCCTTATGCCTGATATGGTGTGTACTACTCAGCCTCTCCAACAGTGCAAGTTCTTCCCACAGCTTCTGACATGCACTCCCACCTGACTAACTAGGAGGCTTTTAACTAGTTTCAGCCAGCCCCTGATTGGCTTCAGGTGTCCCAATCAACCTAGCCTTTTCCCTGCCTTCTGGAAAGTTCTTAATTGGCCCCAGGTGTCTTAATTGACCTGGAGCAGCTTGCATTTCACTTATCCTGGTACCAGGGATTTGTTTAGCCTGGAGCTAATATATCTGTCTCCCATTACTCTTCCATAGAGAGTCCGTGCTGGTGGACGTGGTCCACCCAGACCAGACCTACACCATCCCGGGCCGCAGCATCTTCGACAACCTATATCTGGTCCGGGACCTTTTGGAACCCGGGTGTAGGGATGGTCTGTCGTTCGCCCTCCTGTCTTTAGATCAGGAGAAGGCATTCAACAGGGTGGATCAGAGGTATCTCCTGAGCACTCTGCAAGCGTTTGGCTTCAGACCCCAGTTTGTGGGTTTTCTCCGGGCGTTGTACGCCTCCGCAGAGTGTCTGGTCAGGCTCAACTGGACCTTGAACGAACCAGTCAGCTTCGGGCGAGGAGTACGGCAGGGGTGCCCCCTCTCGGGCCAGCTGTACGCTCTGGCGATCGAACCCTTCCTCTGTCTCCTCCAAAGGAGGTTGACAGGGTTGGTGCTGCGGGAGCCGGAGCTGCGGCTGGTCCTGTCAGTATACGCTGATGACGTGCTCCTCGTGGTCCAGGACCCAGGCGACTTGACGCGGGTGGAGGCTTGCCAGGCCATCTATTTGGCAGCCTCCTCCGCGCGGGTCAACTGGATCAAGAGCTCTGGTTTGGTGGTAGAGGACTGGTGGCAGGCAAGCTCCCTCCCACTCGCGCTTCAGGCCATCCGGTGGACCACGGGTCCACTGCTCTATCTCGGCGTTTACCTCTCTGCCACGCATCCCTCTCCAGCGGAGAACTGGCAGACTTTAGAGGGCGGGGTGACAGAGCTGCTCCAGAAATGGACAGGACTACTCCAGTGCCTCTCCCTTCGAGGGAGAGCGCTGGTGCTTAATCAACTAGTCCTGTCCATACTCTGGTACCGGCTCAACACCCTGGTCCCGGCCCTGGGTTTCCTGGCCAACCTCCAGACATCGATTCTGGAGTTCTTTTGTCAGGACTGCACTGGGTCCCTGTAAGGGTTCTCCATCTACCCCTGGAGGAGGGAGGGCAGGGCTTGAAATGTCCGCTTACTCAGGACCATGTCTTCCGCCTCCAGACCCTGCAGAGGCTCCTTTATGGTACAGGTAGTCCGGCGTGGAGCATACTGGCGCACGCCTTCCTATGCCGCTTCAGAGGGCTCCAATATGACCGGCAGCTCCTTTATCTCCATCAGAGAGGTCTTCCGCAAGACCTCTCCGGGCTGCCGGTCTTCTACCAGGACTTCCTCCGGACCTGGAAACTGTTTTCAACGACCAGGTCCGTGGCGGCCACCGAGGGGGCAGATCTCCTCGCGGAGCCCCTGCTACACAACCCCCAGCTCCATGTGCAGGTGGCGGAGTCCCGCTCGGTGCGCCAGAGGTTGCTCCTGGCAGAAGTCACAAGAGTCGGAGACCTCCTGGACTATGACCGGGGAGACTGGCTGGATCCCCTGACGATCGCTCAGCTCATGGGGCTCTCCAGACCTTGTACTCCCCGGCACATACTTCAGGAGGTGAAGGCTGCTTTGCCGCCCGCTGCTTGAGTTTATTTCGACTGGGTCCTGCACGAGGGCACGCCCCGCCCACTCGTACCCCAGGCCTGCCAGACCTTTTAATTGGACCCCTGCCCCGTGGACCCAACCGACCCCCTCATCCCTTCACTGTAAGCAAGGTCTGCTTTCAAACTGCGCCAAGAAAATATCTATACACGCTCATGCTCCACACCCTTCACGCCCTCACCCTCGTGTCCCGCCCCGATACAAAATGGCGGGACCTCCTGCCACCTTTGGAGGGTGAGCAGCCCCGGTGGGCCAGCCTATATTCCCCTTAGTCCCAAGACCCGCCGGGGATGTCAGTTGGCGGCTCCTTCATGGAGCTGTGAGCATGGGCGTTTACTTGGCGCGGTTCACCTCAATCCCAGACATCTGCCCCTTTTGCGGCGTGAGGGAAACCCTGGCACATGTATACCTGGAGTGTGCCAGGCTGCAGCCCCTATTCCGGCTCCTCATCAATATTCTATTACGCTTTTGGTTGCACTTTTCCCTCACCTTTTTATTTATGCACTCCCTATCCATGGCCCCACAAAGTCAGGGGATCTCCTGGTCAACCTTCTCCTGGCCCTAGCTAAAATGGCCATCTATAAAACCAGAGCGAGGAGGTTGGCTGATGGAGTCTCCTGTGACTATGGGGCCTATTTCCGATCCTCGGTCCGTTCACGTATCTGGGCAGAGTTCCTCTGGGCGGCGTCCTCTGACTCCTTTGATGCCTTTGAGGGAGCAGTGACCACTGTCCGGGGTTCTCTGCTCGGTGTCCCTGTCCAGTTCCCTTCGTTTGACCCTTTGACCACACTCCTGTCCCTGTTATTTCATTAGTTGTCCCCTGAAATTAATTGGAATCTAGGTCCTGTGGATCCCCCTTCTAGGCTGGGGGGGATTTTTAAGCAGTGGACGGGCTTTGCCCGCCCACTTCCCGGATCCCAAAAGGACTACTCTTCCATAGCCATCTGGCCTTGCCCCGTCACACTATTAAATCATGAGAATCTCAGACAGGAGACCCAGTTGATTCAGATATTGATGATGTGTCTTGTGGTGTGCATATATGTTCACTAATTGGACTGCAAAACAGTCTTATTTTATATAGGCCTTCAGGATGGCAACAACTTTACTACTGATTTCTGGATTTGGTAACCTAGGCCTATAAAGCTCCATTATCTTTTGATTCCCTCTGTTTAAATGTTAAATAAGAATGTGAATGGTGTAAAAGAAAACCACAAGGTATTTAAACTTGGAGAGATTCAAATACTCAACCCCACGGTAGTGTCTTTTATTTGTGGTGATAATAAGGGGTTATTCCAAGCAAATATTCTCTGTTTTTATTGAAGACAAGTATTTTAAGTTTTTTCTATTACTGATTGAAAGACTCTCAAACAGCTGTAATTCTGCTCTTAACAGACGCGAGCTGCATACTAATATTCTTTTGGTTTCTTCAGAATGAAATAAATATTAGTTTGAGCAAACATGATCATGATATATCTTCCTCTACATTCTTTATATTGCTTGTAAATTGATGAATTGGTGTTAAGGGCCCAATTCTGTAATTCTCAGTCAGGCAAAAATCCCGCTGAAAATAAATTGCACATTAGTTACAATTTAATGAAAAGTTCTGTTATGCAGGTAAATATTATGGAGTAATTTTTTAAAAAAATTCTAGAGTTTATTCTCATTTGAAGATTGCTGCTTATATGGTAGATTTCAAGTTCAGATGGTTTTGTTGTAGCCCAGGCAGAATACACCCTTAGAATTTTTTCACAATGAGAGGGCAATTTTTTCACGAGCCCATCACTTAGAAATGGATGAATGGTTTTTCAAAAAACTAATTTTTTTTTTTTTTTTAAAAACTTCAGGCAGACAAAACTTAGAAAATTTCATTTCAAGAGTTGAATGTTTTGGAAATGTATATGTGGTAGAAAGCTGAAGGACTTAAAATGGGAAACATTTTACAATTTTTTAATAATCTAAGAAGTTCCATAGAAATTTCACAAAGTATAATATAAAGCCCAAAATGTTTTAGCATACTGCACTTTATCCTTAAAAAGTGAAGATACAATTTGAAATGTATGGCAGAAACAAAGTCCAAGTATAGAATTTACGTCTTTAGTTTCTCACTATGGTTTTCAGTGTTCTATTAAATATTTGAAAACCAGTTCCCATTAAATAGTCGTTGCTCTGCTAAAATGTTTGCTTAGACACTAGAATCGCACACCTTGGGATGATCGTATGTAATTGCATATTGTAGAGGTAGATTTTTGTTAACTACTGCAATGTAGCCAGTAGATGGGGTATACAAAACACTTTCAAGAAACTAACTTGAAAAGAGTGAAAGGAGAGAGAAAAGCAAACAATTTTAGAAGCTTCCAAAATAGCTCTTCTGTTCCTAATGATGTCACATTTTTAAAGTACAATATCTTAGAATGGGTCTCAGTTATTCTCCCTACTGCAATTGCAGGCTCTCTCTCCTGGTCTTGTTTGCTGCCACACCTTGTTAATACCTGGACTCAATGGAGGAGAGGTTTTCTGCACACTTGAAATTATTTTGTAAAATACCTCTTTTGAAAAAATATTTAAGTAAAACTGTTCTCTCAATTTTCAAGTAATGGTCCCTATGTTCTGTAAGTGGGTTTTGAAATTGGTACTTCAGAATCAGCTGACAACCTGCAGCTGAAATTTTAAAGGGACACCTATCACTTTCAGCTGCTGGCATCGTTTCGTAGCCTGCTTCAACAGAAACAGATCTGATTATTGAGAATCAGCTGAGGATATTAAAATGTTTAAATGTAATATTTCAAATCCAAACAACTTCCAACAATGATGTCTGTTTCTATCAAAGTAGGAAAGTAGCTGTTCTTGCAGCTGAGTGAGGCTATGTCTATACTACTGCAGTAAGTCGACCTATGCTACGTATCTTAGGTCAAGTTACAGCGGGGTCTACACCTCGGGGGGGTCGACGGGAGAAACTCTCCCATCGACTTACCTTACTCTTCTCGTCAGTGGTAGAGTACAGGGGTCGACTGGAGAGCAGTCTGCTGTTGATTTGGCAGGTCTTTACTAGACCCACTAAATCGACTGCCGGTTGATCAATCTCAGAGCGTAGATCTCTGCATTGTGTAGATCTTTCCTGAGATCTCAATGTTTGCAATCTGCAAGTGCCAGTCCAGAAAAGCCAGCTAAATACTTTGAACCAAAAAGCATGTCCCAGTACTATGGGCTCTTAAAATCTGTAGTATTTAAGGGGGAGGAGAATAATTTAAAAATATAATAGTAAAATTATTGACTTTCTCTGGGCAGCTTTGTTTTGAGAATTTCCTTAAGAATCCTCTCCACTGGCTTAAAGAATGCTGAGATGCATCTGAGCCACAACAGCACCAAGTTCACCAGATTTGCATGGCTCACTAGGAAACTGCAAAGCAGCTTCATAGAAAAAACAAGGGGACCCATATAATAGGGACCCAGGAGCTAAGGGAGCAAGATAGTAAGACGTATGCCAAACAGCCAAACCTTGGAGAGAAAAGGCAGGAAACGGGTTTTTAAGTTTTTTGTCTCTTAAGACTAGCCATACTGGGTCAGACCAAAGGTCCATCTAGCCCAGTACCCTGTCTTCTGACAGTGGCCAATGCCAGGTGCCCCAGAGGGAATGAACAGAACAGGTAATCATCAAGTGATCCATTCCAGGTCCCCCATTCCCAGCTTCTTGCAAACATAGGCTAGGGACACCATCCCTGCTCATCCTGGCTAATAGCCATTGATGAACCTAACCTCCATGAATTTATCTAGTTCTTTTTTGAACATTGTTATAATCTTGGCCTTCGCAGCATTCTCTGGCAAAGAGTTCCACAGGTTGACAGCATCAACCTTCTTAATTTTAAGGAAATATATAATAGTTTTTAGTTTATAGAGAACTACAGCACCTTAGATTGAAAAGCAACCTCAGTTGGGCAAGAATGGTTGAAGCCATTTATGCCACCATAAGGTCCCATTTTCAAACCAGAAGGCAGTATTTTTCCACATTAATCCTCAACTCCTAATATGTATATGCACACTTATAGTTGTACGCACAGGATGTTAAAACTCAAAACCTGTATAGATTTGTCATGTGAAACTGACTCTTTTGACCATTTTTTTTTCTTTTAGCCCACAGAATCTTAATCAGAGAATGGATGTGTTCTATTTACAACCGGAATGCTCTGTTTCCTCAGATAGCCCTGTCTGGTATACTTCCACTTCACTGGACCGCAACACTTTGGAACACATGCTCGTACGGGTTCTTTTAGTAAAAGATATTTATGATAAAGACAATTATGAACTGGATGAAGATATAGATTAAAACAAACTTCCAAAAGCTGTCAGGAAAAACAAAACAGCATTAGATAGTCATGCTGCTAGATCTTTATTATGGAAAACCATTTCAAGTTTACTCTTCGTTTTATGAGTTTTGTAGCAGTGTACCCTGACCTGGGTATTACCATGTAAATATTCCGTGAGTGAAAGTTGCCATTATCCTAAGTAGTGGTTTTAGGATACTTAACAAACACATTCAAATTCTTTTTTTTATTATTATTATTTATTTGATTAGGTATGTTTGTAACTTTTTACATTGCAAAATATGAATGAGAATGTGCCATGTGTAATTTTTTTTCTTGTAGTAAGAAACATCCATATTGCACAACTCTACTGTTGCAAGCTTCCTTGAAAGGAGGCTCTTTTACTGGGTTCTTCAACCAGATGGTTGTGTATGGGTAGCACTACTAAAGTTTAGAACTTGCTGTGTCTTTCAGAATTTTTAAATAAATTGTAAACTAATAGGTTTTTTTACTTTTTAGTTACTGAAGCCTTATAAGGTTATGTAGAGAGATTCCATCTTATGTACCAAAAATAGACAAAAGAGAATGCTGTCAATATTGGTGTACTGTAATGTGAATCTATACTGGTGAAAACAACTTTTTTGTTGCCCTTATTAAAACCTTAGTGTCCTTTCCTTATTTGTGACTCTCTGAATTGCCCCTTCAAATAAAATATATATTAAAAATGAGATAAGCCTAAGGCATGTGATCATCTAGACATTTATTTTGTAAAAATGTCTGATGGCAATGCTGTAATTTTCTTGTCCATTTTTATTTTGCCAAACAGAAATGCTGGTACCCCATATTTCTGTACATCAGTCCTTCATAGCCTTAGCAAAAGGGACTTTAATGCAGTATTACAAAAAGTAATACAGTGTACTACATTTTTAAACTTTTTTGATTTGTCTTTGCTATGCTGTACTTAAATACAACTAACATTTGATTATGGGTTGTGAGAGATCTTTTAACTAATGTCTCCGTTTAAAAAAACAGAAGACATATGAAATGGCAGAAAGTCAAAAGATAATTTTTAAAAAATCTGCTGTCCTTTGTTCTATGTCTGTTCAATATATATTTTGCACAAGGAATCTGATTTCCAGATGTATATGTTTAGCCTCTAAAGTTTTGTTTGTTCCCTGCTCTTGTTTGACTAATGCAGACAATATGGTGATTTGTGCAATGATATTTCCTGTGGTACCCAAGAAATCATGGTACAGCATTCTACTATAAAGTAGGTAATTGGTATGGTATTCCTAATGACTTAAGAATCTAGTGATAAGAATCAATTATTGCTGAGATGAAAGAGGGAAAAAAATGGTTTTTATAGATCTGATCGCCATGAGATTCATTTCCTGCGAAGATGCACAACTTTTTCATTTTCCTTTATTATAGAAGAATGGACATAGGGATGCTTACTTCTACAAAGAAATAAAGCTGCTAGTGCTTTGTTTTGATAAAGAAATTTATTTAAATTTTTGCTACTCTCTTCTGACCATGAGTATGTATTAACTTTAGATATACTACTAATATAAAAGCAGATGAATATATACATTTTTAATTTCTTTATTTTGATTGGCTGAATTGGCACTAGTTCCCCAAAACGATTGCAGTTGTTCCATTGCCTGGAAAATCAGGCAACGTTTTACAGCAATAGTCAATAGCTTATCTAACCTATAATGCTCAGTAATCTGTTGACTGTTGCTGTGAAATGCTTCCTGATTTTCCAGGCAATGGCACAACTTCAGTAACTAAAACATTACTTAATGCCTGTTTTTTCAAGGAACAGCAGTATAAAATATTCCTGAGATAGAAAAGTTACTTGATTGTAAAATAAATTTCAAGCATTATAATCAGTTTTAATATTTCTATTTTGCGAACTGAGTTTCCAATTCAGTGAAGTACTTAAGTACAAAGTTAACTGTAAGCAAATGAAGAGTCCCATTGAGTTCAGTGAGACTACAGTATTACTAACCTGCTTAAAGTTAAGCATGTGCTTGAAATCTCAGGTCAGCAAAGCACTTAAGTATATGCTTAACTTTGAGAGAGAACTAGTTAAACATTTATAGTTTAAATTTAAGTATGTGCTTACGTGCTTTTCTAAAACCAGTAAGAGACCCCATTTCAGGAAGGTCCATAAGCATGTGCTCATGTCCATCCCTTTTGAGGATAATACTTCAGCACTGATTCAAGAAAGCACTTAATGTTTGACTTTGTGTTTAAATTAAGTATATGCTGGTATGTTTTGCCTGAAGCAGAAGCTAACCTGGTGTCCTCAAAATTAGATTATGGATATCCTTTGAGTAAATAAGGACTCTTATTAATATGACATACTGCAAACTAACCTATATTGTTTTCTATTTCATAAGGAAATGATGACTTAAGTCTATTAAAAATCAAATTATTGCTCTAAATTTCTCCCATTCTCTATCCCCAGTTCCACTCCCCAACAAAAAAAAAACCCCTATTTTAGGCAGGCTTTAAAATAGAAGTTTTTACATATAGATCCAAGTTGGTAATACAAAGATGGTTGACATGAAAATAACTTATTCCAGAAGATGGAGCTATTCCATCATTAGCAATAATGTTTATTCAAGTGTTTAGTGTGTTTAGAGCAAACGTAAATTGTTGAGATACTGTAGTCAAGTACACGTCATGCATCAATGTATACATGTTACTACATAATTTCTAAATTTTAACGGTGATGCAAAATGCAATAAACAGCCTTAGCTTTAAAAAAATTAATAAATGCAATTTTGTAAGAATTAGGAGTTGAGGGCTAATACTTTTTTCTTTTTTATGCTGTTGCTAGTCCAGTTCTTGACTACCTTGGTTCCAAAGAACAACATGAAGAAATAAATTAATGTGTAGGAGTGGATAGCCATCTTGTTTCATACTGGGTGTCTAGGTTAATGGCATGCATCAAAAATTTGCTTGACAACCTCCCTCCCTTCCCCCATCTTGTGCAGAGTAAAGAGGGAAGTGAGAAGAAGTACCTTGGCTTTCTTGGCCATTGGTGTTAATTATGGTATAGCTCATCTTAGTTAGAAATACGGTGACCAGATGTCCCAATTTTATAGGGACAATCCCGATTTTTGGGGCTTTTTCGTATATAGGCATCCATTACCCACCCTCACCCCATTCCGATTTTTCACACTTACTGTCTGGTCACCCTAGTTAGAAATATAACTTGGTAACTAGTCTGCTGCACAGTCGGTTGTCTCTGTGATACCCCTTCCCCTCCCCCCCGGGGTACTAGTAGCATGTGCTAGCCTAAATGCATAATTTTTCTGCCACTTCCCAAAATCTGTCAGCATATGCTAAATGTCTCCTTTTCTGCATGAAGGAAAAGTTTTATCTAGAGAATCGAATCTCCCAAGAAATCTGTATTTTTAATAATTATTAAAACAAAGATGGCAGCTTGAAGATCTTGAGAGAATTAGAGTGGCAACATTAGGCAAGATGCAATGCAATGCAATGCAAATACAATTAATAGTGAAAATTTTATACAAAGGAAAAGTTCAAACGTCAAATGTTCAGGACACAGATAACATGTGTATGGCGAGGAAGAAAGATAACATATAAGCAAAATGACACTTGACACTCATCTTAGTTCCATTTTTTCCTGTATATATTTTAAAATTTAGCTTATTAACTACTTTTACCTATTCTCTTTTTTATTAATTTTGGTCTAATATCTATTAAATAGACAAATAAAATTTCAGACCTTTTTAATAAATTTTATTCCAAAATAACAAATCTTATAGAGAATGTAGATTGGGAGCTGCTGTTCTCCCACTTGTAACATAAGTGAATTACACAGTAGCAATGAATTATACAGTAGCAAATTTAAAACTGATAAAATACTCTTTCCACACAACACATAATTGTCAGTGAATTCTCGAATCTAAATTGTCATGGAGGCGAAGATTAGTAAAATTCAAAGAGGGATTGGACATTTATATGGAAAACAAGACTATCCGGAGTTAAAACTAATACTAATAAAATTTTGGAAGGGATATTAAATGTCATTCTTAAAACTTTAAAACAATCTCTAACTATTATGGTTTAGGATGAGATCTTCATCAAGGTAGAGGATCTCAGATTTGCCATGCTGCAGGGGTTTTTTTGTACTTCCCCGTGAAGCTTCTGGAACTGGCCACTGTTGAAGACAGCATACGAGACCAGCATACTCAAGTCTGATCCAGTCTGGCAGTTCTTAATTTGCCAAATTGCCTGAAAGGCCTCTGCTTGAAAGACCTTGCATGATACGCAGATTATACCAAGAATCCCTTAATCCACTGCTCCAATGCACCCAATCTTGGGTGAAATGTGGCAAGTATCTAACAGTGCATAATACTACAAACTGCTTGACAGAGATTAATATTTATTCTTTTTGAGCACCCAGAAGTATGTTAGGCACCTCACAAAATCAAGTGGAAATGTGGGGGTTAGATTTTCAGCTCTGCTCTGCTTTTTGTACTGCTCAGGTGGCAGAAAGAAAATTGAAACTCTCTCTTGGAGATTCCAGATGGGGGAATCCCCAGTGGGTATACAGCAACCCCTATTCTGTATAAAAGGCAATGGCTGGGGCATGCTGTACACCAGGTATCCTCTATTTGTGAAGAGTCCATGGGGTCATAGAATCATAGAATCATAGAATATCAGGGTTGGAAGGGACCCCAGAAGGTCATCTAGTCCAACCCCCTGCTCAAAGCAGGACCAAGTCCCAGTTAAATCATCCCAGCTAGGGCTTTGTCAAGCCTGACCTTAAAAACCTCTAAGGAAGGAGATTCTACCACCTCCCTAGGTAACGCATTCCAGTGTTTCACCACCCTCTTAGTGAAAAAGTTTTTCCTAATATCCAATCTAAACCTCCCCCATTGCAACTTGAGACCATTACTCCTCGTTCTGTCATCTGCTACCATTGAGAACAGTCTAGAGCCATCCTCTTTGAAACCCCCTTTCAGGTAGTTGAAAGCAGCTATCAAATCCCCCCTCATTCTTCTCTTCTGCAGACTAAATAATCCCAGCTCCCTCAGCCTCTCCTCATAAGTCATGTGCTCTAGACCCCTAATCATTTTCGTTGCCCTTCGTTGTACTCTTTCCAATTTATCCACATCCTTCCTGTAGTGTGGGGCCCAAAACTGGACACAGTACTCCAGATGAGGCCTCACCAGTGTCGAATAGAGGGGAACGATCACGTCCCTCGATCTGCTCGCTATGCCCCTACTTATACAACCCAAAATGCCATTGGCCTTCTTGGCAACAAGGGCACACTGCTGACTCATATCCAGCTTCTCGTCCACTGTCACCCCTAGGTCCTTTTCCGCAGAACTGCTGCCGAGCCATTCGGTCCCTAGTCTGTAGCGGTGCATTGGATTCTTCCATCCTAAGTGCAGGACCCTGCATTTATCCTTATTGAACCTCATTAGATTTCTTTTGGCCCAATCCTCCAATTTGTCTAGGTCCTTCTGTATCCTATCCCTCCCCTCCAGCGTATCTACCACTCCTCCCAGTTTAGTATCATCCGCAAATTTGCTGAGAGTGCAATCCACACCATCCTCCAGATCATTTATGAAGATATTGAACAAAACGGGCCCCAGGACCGACCCCTGGGGCACTCCACTTGACACCGGCTGCCAACTAGACATGGAGCCATTGATCACTACCCGTTGAGCCCGACAATCTAGCCAGCTTTCTACCCACCTTATAGTGCATTCATCCAGCCCATACTTCCTTAACTTGCTGACAAGAATGCTGTGGGAGACCGTGTCAAAAGCTTTGCTAAAGTCAAGAAACAATACATCCACTGCTTTCCCTTCATCCACAGAACCAGTAATCTCATCATAAAAGGCGATTAGATTAGTCAGGCATGACCTTCCCTTGGTGAATCCATGCTGACTGTTCCTGATCACTTTCCTCTCCTCTAAGTGCTTCAGGATTGATTCTTTGAGGACCTGCTCCATGATTTTTCCAGGGACTGAGGTGAGGCTGACCGGCCTGTAGTTCCCAGGATCCTCCTTCTTCCCTTTTTTAAAGATGGGCACTACATTAGCCTTTTTCCAGTCATCCGGGACTTCCCCCGTTCGCCACGAGTTTTCAAAGATAATGGCCAAGGGCTCTGCAATCACAGCCGCCAATTCCTTCAGCACTCTCGGATGCAATTCGTCCGGCCCCATGGACTTGTGCACGTCCAGCTTTTCTAAATAGTCCCTAACCACCTCTATCTCTACAGAGGGCTGGCCATCTCTTCCCCATTTTGTGTTGCCCAGCACAGCAGTCTGGGAGCTGACCTTGTTAGTGAAAACAGAGGCAAAAAAAGCATTGAGTACATTAGCTTTTTCCACATCCTCTGTCACTAGCTTGCCTCCCTCATTCAGTAAGGGGCCCACACTTTCCTTGGCTTTCTTCTTGTTGCCAACATACCTGAAGAAACCCTTCTTGTTACTCTTGACATCTCTTGCTAGCTGCAGCTCCAGGTGCGATTTGGCCCTCCTGATATCTTTCCTACATGCCCGAGCAATATTTTTATACTCTTCCCTGGTCATATGTCCAAGCTTCCACTTCTTGTAAGCTTCTTTTTTATGTTTAAGATCCGCTAGGATTTCACCATTAAGCCAAGCTGGTCGCCTGCCATATTTACTATTCTTTCGACTCATCGGGATGGTTTGTCCCTGTAACCTCAACAGGGATTCCTTGAAATACAGCCAGCTCTCCTGGACTCCCTTCCCTTTCATGTTAGTCCCCCAGGGGATCCTGGCCATCTGTTCCCTGAGGGAGTCAAAGTCTGCTTTCCTGAAGTCCAGGGTCCGTATCCTGCTGCTTACCTTTCTTCCCTGCGTCAGGATCCTGAACTCAACCAACTCATGGTCACTGCCTCCCAGATTCCCATCCACTTTTGCTTCCCCCACTAATTCTACCCGGTTTGTGAGCAGCAGGTCAAGAAAAGCGCTCCCCCTAGTTGGCTCCCCTAGCACTTGCACCAGGAAATTGTCCCCTACGCTTTCCAAAAACTTCCTGGATTGTCTATGCACCGCTGTATTGCTCTCCCAGCAGATATCAGGAAAATTAAAGTCACCCATGAGAATCAGGGCATGCGATCTAGTAGCTTCCTTGAGTTGCCGGAAGAAAGCCTCATCCACCTCATCCCCCTGGTCCGGTGGTCTATAGCAGACTCCCACCATGACATCACTCTTGTTGCACACACTTCTAAACTTAATCCAGAGACACTCAGGTTTTTCCACAGTTTCGTACCGGAGCTCTGAGCAGTCATACTGCTCCCTTACATACAGTGCTACTCCCCCACCTTTTCTGCCCTGCCTGTCCTTCCTGAACAGTTTATAACCATCCATGACTGTACTCCAGTCATGTGAGTTATCCCACCAAGTCTCTGTTATTCCTGTTAGTCCTTGCCAGTTGGGGTAGATTAGAGCAGTTTGAAGGCTCTGTCTTCAGTTTTGTTTTTGTGAAGTGCTGAACACAAGTTTGGAGCTTGAAAAATAACATGTCCTGAACTGTGTAGTGTTATAAAATATTAGACAACTTCAGGCTGCTCTAACTTAATTCAGCAGCTGGGCAGAAAATCTGGGCATTGTAACAATTTCCATGATGTCCCTTCCTCTTTGTTGTGCTGAACAGCTCCTGGCCACAGCATAGATTTTAGCTCATGGTCCATGCCCAGAAAAGTAAAAATGTAACGATCCAGCTGAGATTCATCAACAGACAATAAGGAGCAGATGGAGACAGGAAGGACCAGGGTGATAATCTCATCTGTTTCTTAACTCAGGGCCAGTCTTCGCTACTGGAGTAAGTCAACTTAAGTTACACTACTCCAGCTATGTGAATAACGAGGCTGGCGTCAATGTAGCTTAGGTCGACTTACCCTGGTGTCTTCACTGTGCTGCATCAACGGAAGATGCTCTCCAGCTGACTTACCTTACTTTTCTCGGCGAGGTGGAGTACCGGGGTTGACTGGAGAGTGCTCTGCCATCGATTTAGCGTTTCTTCACTAGACCCACTAAATTGACACCCGCTGCATCAATTGCAGCAGTGTCGATCTCCCTGGTAGTGAAGACAAGCCCTCATTAAGCTATCATTACATCTTGCTGTACCTTTTGCATATAAGCCCCCCCCTCCCCCCTTCAGTGCTATTGGATAAAATGGCAGAATTGAGTTTTTAGGAGGGATTTGAATGAGGCTAGCTGGTGTGGCAAACAGGTTTAGGGATGCAAACTAGGCATTGAGGCTGGTGGCATTGATGGGCAGAGGGGTAAATGCGAAAGGAGATCAGTCAGAGAAGATTCTATACATTTTGAAAAACTAGTGAAATTTAGGATGGCAGAATTCATTAACCAATTCTATAGTCAGAAGGAATCCTTAGAGCATTTAGTCTGACCTCCTGTATGACACAGGCAAAATAATTTCAACCATTTACCTCGTATGCAATCACTGGAGTTGGAATTAGCTAAAATATCCATGTAGTAGTGTCAGTTGTTCAAAAGAACTGTCAGGCCAGTTAAAAAATTTTAGTTTTCAAGATTCACATCAATGTATCTGGGGTTCCAAATAGATGAATAGCAAAAAATAATCTGTCAAGGGAATATTTTTATTTCTTGGACTCCAGATTTGTTATGTACCTCCATTCAGTTAAGTCACTGACATAGTAACAATGGTGTGTTTCTACATGCACAATTCTAGCTGGTTGGGATGCAGTTAGATCTCTAACTGTCCATGAGTCTGGAGAGTATTTCAACTAGTTTGTCTAATTAAGTATACTTCTATTTGCAGCTGAGTTTCCTAGTTCTCAGCTCTCAAAATGAAAGGGAGAAAAAGGTCTCCTAAAAAAAGATTTGAGCTCTTTGGGGTCTTCAGTGGGCAGACCTATCATGAGAGCTGTCAGCATAGTTTTGTGCCTACAATACTTCACCTCTGCTAGTATCAGACTCTACCAATAGTCTGCAGAGAAACAGCAACAGATACTCTTTGTTTTGGATAAACTCACTGGGAAAAGGGGGGAGTCTACAACTTCTTCCTGAAGCAAAATTTGTCTGTTTAATTCCAGTGATTGAAAACTGCTATTCTGTAGTAATGACAACCTTTCACAACCAGTGGCAGGTCTGAAACTTGACTTTATGAACATGAAAAACAGATACAAAAGGAATTTCTAATTCACCAAATTGTCAAACTTAGAACTTAGCGTGACACAATCTGTTTTTTGTACCATATGAATTTCTTGGAGAGGTGTTACTTCGTCTTTTTCGAGTCTCATTGCTCCTTGCGTTTCTGGATTTGGAGATGAAATACAGGAACAAGAACCCTACTGCATCTTCCACAATGATATCAGTGTCAAGAACCTCCCCAGACTTGATTCCCAAGCTTAAATATTTATTCCACACCTTTCATCGCTGTCATCTCTTTCTTCCCATCCAAAGTATGAAAATGAAAGGATTTTGACACAAGGTTAGATGTGAAAATAGCAATGTAACATTTTTCTCATAAGGACAAACATTTCAAAAAATTACGTCCCTGCTTATGCTCTGCTAGTTATGTATATGGTGCAGGGGAAAGTTTATTTAAAAACACACCAACATGAATGCAAACCGCAAGGATCGGAGTTTGTATTTGAGAGGCCTGCAAAGAACAAAACCAAACAGCTTTCTTGTTTGATGATAGGATACACTTGAACTATGGCTACTTCCATGAGCTTAAAGATATAATGCTCAACAGCAAAGATGTGTAAGACACTCTGACCTGGGCCAGCATACGTACAAGCTAGACATTTTAGTTCCTTTAGGGGGAAACCAATACTTAGAACATTCCTTCCTAATTTTCAGGTTGTTTTTTGTTGTAGTAAACTCTATAGTCATAGTGAAGGCAAGTATTCAAAATATGAGTGCACTGTAGAAACAGTGAGCAAGACTTGAGAGAACAGCATGACTGTATACTAAGGAGAGTAAATATCTGTAACCTCAAAAAGAACAGAAGTACTTGTGGCACCTTAGAGACTAACAAATTTATTAAGATTCTAAGGCCAGAAAGGACCATTTTGATCATCTAGTCCAGTGGTTTTCAACAGTTTTTTCATTTGCAGTCTCCTAAAAAAATTTCGAATGGAGGTGCAGATGCCTTTGGAAATCTGAGACATAGTCTGTGGATTCCCACAGGTCCACAGATTGAAAACTGCTATTCTGTATTAAAAACAACCTTTCACAGACCCCTAGACTGACTTGTATAACACAAGTCAGAGACCTTTCCCAAAATAATTCTTGTTTGAACTAAAGTATATCATTTAGATTAACATCCAATCGCAATTTAAAAATTTCCAATGATGGAGAATCCACCATGACTCTTTATAAATTGTACCAATGGTTAATTACTGTCACTGTTAAAAATGTGTACCTTATTTTCAGTCTGATTTTATCTAACTTCAACTTCCTGCCATTGGATTGTGTAACATCTTTGTCTGCTAGATTGAAGAGCTCATTATCAAATAGTAGACTTCCAAGTCATCCCTTAACCTGCTCTTTGTTACACTAACTAGACTTGGGTATGTTTCCAATTCCAAATTCTTGTGGCACTTCTCTGAACCCTCTCCAAATTATCAACATTCTTCTTGAATTGTGGACACAGACCTGGACAAAGCTTTCCACCAGAGGTTGCAATAATGCCTTATTCAGAGGTAATATAACTTCTTTATTCCTACTTGAGATTCCCCTGTTTATCACATTAGCCTTTTTGGCCACAGCATCACACTAGGATGCATTTTCAGTTGATTATCCACTGGTATCCCAAGTCGTCTTCAGAGTCACTGCTTCCCTGGATAGAGTCCCCCATCATGTAAGTATGGCCTACATTCTTTGTTCTTAGATGTATACATTTATAATTGGACACATTAAAGTACATATTGTTTGCTTGAGCCCAGCTTACCAAGCTTATCTGGATTGATCTGAATCAGCAATCGGTCCTCGTCATTATTTGCTACTTCCCCAAACTGTGTCATATGCAAACTTGATCAATGATGATTTTGTTAAATATTCTTTGAGTGATTGCTCATGTCAATTACAATTAGGTATGCGCAGGCTGTATGCATGACAGCTGGAAGATTTTTCCCCTGGAGTATGCCCCCTGGAGTTGCGCCGTCATGGCACTTGATATACGGCCCTGCTGACCCACCACCCCCTCAGTTCCTTCTTACCACCAGTGATGGCTAGCTGGAACACTCTGTTGCTCTTGCCTCGGCAAGCGCTTTTTTGGCAGTGTCAGTTTTTTGGTGTATATAGTTAGTTTATAGTTCATAAATTTCCTTGGGGGGGGTCTCTCCATCCTGACCCCGCAACATTCCTGTGTCACCAGGGCATGCTTCGTCCCTGGGGTTTAAACTCTTTTTTGGTGTATATAGTTAGTTTTATAGTTCATAAATTTCCTTGGGGGGGGTCTCTCCATCCTGACCCCGCAACATTCCTGTGTCACCAGGGCATGCCTCGTCCCTGGGGTTTAAACTCTGTGAGGACTGTGGTAAATCTATGCCCAGGAGCGACCCACACACTTTGTGCTTGAAGTGTCTCAGGGAGAGTCACCGAAAGAAGGTGCAGGATATATAATGGGTTTAAGCCCAGGACTTTAAAAGACCGGGAGCAAAGGCTCAAGATCCTCCTCATGGAGGCTGCACTCCAGCCACAATCTGACCCTGGGTTGGCAGAGCCCATGCCCAGCATCTCCTCATCAGTGCAGAGTGCACCGCTGCCGAGGAAGGACTCCAAGGAGACTCTGCTCTGGCCATAGACAACATTCTGTGAGTCACTGGTCTCAGTCCCCAGTGCCCATGTCCCCCAACCTGCGGCAGGGAAACCCGAACCAGGCCATATCACCTCAGCCCCCCTGCCTCCCAAGGTCTCGTTGACTCCTGCCCCCTTGGGGGTTGAGTCGAGTCTGGGCACTCGCTGCTCTCTAGACCAGCATGTCCGAGAGCTTCAGTTCCCCTCTATGCTGGAGGCATTAGAGGCAAGCCAGGACCTTGTATGCCTCACTGGTGACTGTACAACTCCTGATCCCATCAAGGGACAAGCCAGCAATGATGGCACGCCACTCCTTGGCACAGTCCACCCAGGTGGGGGAGCCACACCGGTCCTTCAATCCCTGGCACCACGGAGCACCTCTCCTCCATGGTCTTCCACCTCAGAAGCGGAATCCTACCGCTCTGATAGGACAAGGAGCAGAAGGTCCAGGTCCTGGCATGACTGCCAGCCCTATCTGGTGCCGTGGCCAGCCCAGTGGCAACCCCCAATGCAGTGGCCCTTTTGGATGTCCTAGGCTTACCATCAGAGCCAGGGACAGAGCCAGAGATCAAGGTCTCGATTGGCGTTGATGGCGTCGGCGTTCTTTGTCCCTACACAGGCACTGTTGGCACCATTACCATCAATGGCAGCGACACCCCTGCCTTTGCCACCAGCGGCGACCTCAGCACCACAGACTGTGGAAGCGGCAGCACGGCAACACCGGGTGCTGTGTGACCCTCTCAGCATCAAGGGGAGTGAGCAAGGCCCACTGCCAGGGCTTTCGTCCTCATCCTTCCCAGATGAGGACATTGCAGGTACTTCAACGGCCCCAGCCTTGGAAGAGAGCAGGGTCTTGCAGCAGTTGCTGCAGCAGATGGTCCAGAACCTGGGAATCCAGACAGAGGAGGTGGTGGAGGATGCTGACCCCCTGGTGGACATCCTCGCCCCCTCCGGGCCTGCCTGCATTTCCTTGCCACTGATTAAGACCATCAGTGAAATCACAAAGTCCTTGGGCAGACCTCGGCCTCTTTGCCCCCTATGGCCAAGAGGAATGAGAGGCAGTACTTCATTCCCTCCAAGGGATCTGAACACCTATATACCCACACACACACCTGATTCCTTGGTTAAGGACGTGGCCAAACATTGTGAGCACCAGGGCTACCAGGGACTATCCCCTAAAAAATTGGAAGGCTAAAGAACTAGATCTGTTCGGGAGGAAGGTCTATTCAATTGCGGGGTTGCAGCTCCGCATATCAAACCAACAGGCCATCGTGAGCAGATATTTGTACACCTGCGGCATGATGGCCAACTTTGTCGAGCTGCTGCTGCAGGACTCCTGTGCAGAATTCTCTGTGCTGGTGGAGGAAGGGAAACTGATTGCACAGGCCTCCATACAGGCTGCATTGGATGGAGCAGATGCAGCCACCCGTGCAATGGCTACAGGGGTGGCAATGAGGAGCAGCTCCTGGGTGCAGGTCTCTGGTCTCCCTTACGAGGTCCAGCAGACTATACAAGACCTCCCCTTTGAGGATTTAGCCCTTTTTTTCAGAGAAGAACCTTAAGAAACTTCATAGGTTGAAGGACTCAAGGGCCACCCTCAAATCGCTGGCCTTCATACCCCTGCAACAGAGAGGAAGCACTTCAGGCCACAAACTCTTCTGCAGTTCTACCCGCCACAGAACTGACAGGACAACTCCCAGATGACTTTCCAAGTGGAACTCGGAATGTCCAATCATCCGAGGGCATCAGAACTCACTATTCTGGTGATGTTAACATCCGTTGCCTTCCTCCATAATGTACCTATTACTGATATCTGCAAGGTGGCCACATGGACATCTGACCACACATTTGCCAAATATTATGCTATCACACAGGATACCACAGCAGACACCATAGTAGGCCACACAGTACTGTCTACAGTTGTCACTTCCACAACTCCAGAATCCCACCAACCATAGTGGGTACAGCTTCACATTCACCTGGAATGGAGCACCCACAGGGACAGCACTCGAAGAAGAGAAGGTTACTCACCTTGCAGTAACTGAGGTTCTTTGAGATGTGTGTTCCTGTGGGTGCTCCACTACCCACCCTCTGCCCCTCTACTTGGGAGTACTATTCTGACATCTCCAGGGTAGAGAAAGAACTGAGGGGGGTGTGGGACGCTCGCTCTCAGGCATATTCTAACGAGACCACGAGACAGCAGCTGATCGCGTGCATCCCGACCAGACACTGCTACCAAAGATCTCCGATCAACGGTGCCAGGACGCATCATCACCTGGAGTGGAGCATCCACAGGGAAACACGTCTCGAAGAATTTCAGTTACTGCAAGGTGAGTAACCTTCTCATTTTGAGACCTATCAGCCAGTTTTTAATCAATGTAATATGTGGTTTCAGAGTAGCAGCCGTGTTAGTCTGTATTCGCAAAAAGAAAAGGAGTACTTGTGGCACCTTAGAGACTAACAAATTTATTAGAGCCGATGAAGTGAGCTGTAGCTCACGATAGCTTATGCTCTAATAAATTTGTTAGTCTCTAAGGTGCCACAAGTACTCCTTCTCTTTTTTTGTAATATGTGGCTTATTAATTTTATATCTTTCTAGTTTTTTAATCAAAATGTGTGGTACCAAGTCAAATGCCTTACAGAAGCTTAAATATATTAAATCAGCTCTGAGTAGCAGCCGTGTTAGTCTGTATTCGCAAAAAGAAAAGGAGTACTTGTGGCACCTTAGACTAACAAATTTATTTGAGCATAAGCTTTCGTGAGCTACAGCTTCCGATGAAGTGAGCTGTAGCTCACGAAAGCTTATGCTCAAATAAATTTGTTAGTCTCTAAATCAGCTCTGTTACCTTTATCAATAAAACCAGTAGTCTCATCAAAAAAAGAAAGTTAGGATCTATTTTTCATAAATCCATGTTTATTGGCATTAATTATATTACACTTCTTTAATTCTTTATTATCTGAGTCCTGAATGAGCCACTCCATTATTTAGGATCACAGGCCTAAAAATACTTGGCTCATCCCCTTTACCACTTTTATGTATGGGCACAACATTAGTTTTTTTACAGTCTTCTGGAATTTCCCCAGTGTTTCAAGAGTTATTGAAAATTAACATTAATGATCTAGTGAGCTTTTTAGCCATGACTTCTAAATCTCTTGGGTGTAAGTTATCTGAACTTGCTGATTTAAAAATGTTATAGTAGCTGCTGTTAAACATCCTTCTGAGTTACTATTGGAATAGAAAGTGTTTCCTTATATATAACTACTTTTGTTTTTTTCCCCATATACAGAACAGAAACATTTATTGAATACTTATGCCCTTTCTGCCTTTTTGGTATTTATCCTAACGCCTTCTCCTTCCAAAAAATAAAAAAATACAAATACAAATTAATGGGAACTCCCTGCCAGATTTTAAATCCATACAGTTTAAATTTCACATCTAATTTGTGCAGGATCGATAAATGTACTTTACTAGAGTTGCCAATTCTCATGAATTTTGCAATTTTAGGTTCTCTTAAAGCTACCAGGAAAAGTTGAAGACTTCCTTGTGATCTTTTGCTCTTACTAAAAATGGTCTGGTTTCAGAATAGCGGCCGTGTTAGTCTATATTTGCAAAAAGAAAAGGAGTATTTGTGGCACCTTAGAGACTAATAAATTTATTTGAGCATAAGCTTTCGTGAGCTACAGCTCACTTCATCGGATGCATTTGGAGTGAGCTGTAACTCACGAAAGCTTATGCTCAAATAAATTTGTTAGTCTCTAAGGTGCCACAAGTACTCCTTTTTCTTTTTTTAAAAACGGTCTGTCTTCTATTGTTTTCAATGAGACTGAAGCCAGGCTGTCCTTACCCAAAGTGCCACCATTTTTCTTCATCCTTTGTAGGTGATGGTGAGGCTGCATCTAGAAAAATTGCCTGCTATCTGCCATTATTTCCAAAAGGGACTGAAGCCAAAATATTCTGCAGTACGAAGGCTACCTGCTATTCACCATAGGTGTGTGAGATTGCAGAAAGTGAGGAGATGGGAATGAGATTAAGGGAAGGGGAATATATGGGGTGGCAGAACAGGAGGCTGAGAAGAGCATGGGAATGCAATAAAGTAGGTAGAATGGGAAAGTAGTGATTCTTTGGGGATAAAGAAATGTGGGGAGGTGCCAGGAGGCAGGATGTTGGGACACAGCATGCTAAGGGGCACACCTGCCTACAGAGATACCCCAAATCCAGCAAATTCCTCCCCACCCCACAATTTTCCTTCATTCCCCACCATTATTTTTTCCACCTCCCCCAGATCAGATGGGATTTTTTTTTTCTAAAAAATATGCTGTACTTCAAACAGGAATCAGTTCAGGGAAGTCCCATGGCATGTGTTAGATGTGGTTAGATCACAGTACTCCCTTTTGGCCTTGGAATCGAATCCATTCATTCATTCATTAATTCTCCAGCTCCCTGTAGTCCCATTAATTCTCTCCCACCACATGGTAAATGTTTATAAAATCTGTGGTGGGTGGGAAATACAAACTAAGTTTTTAAAACTGAAAGGTCCTTTTGTGTTTGTCAAAAAAAAAATTTTGGTTTAGAATCAATAACTTTTCTGGAGTCTTTATAGTAAAACTGATGTATGTGTGGTTTTCGTGTAGAATATACCCTCTCTAAAGGTATTAATAATTAAAATGGAATATACTTTTGTTTTATGAACAAACTCTTATGCAGGATAATTTTGAATACTAAAATCATAATGTTGCTCACAATAGTCTGACAGGCCTGGGCCCAAACTTACAGGAAGTAAAAATTATCCAAAAACAGAAAGCAGCAACTCTTCAGCAACACAGGTGAACATTCTGATGGGGGATGATGGTGAATAAATACGTATTTTTTCTTCCAGTTTTAGACAGATTCATTTTAATAAAAATGTATAAAGGAGAATAAAATATTTTTGACTGATATTTTCAAGAAGAAAGGACATTTTCAGGAAGGACAGGCAGGGCAGAAAAGGTGGGGAATTCTTTTGTATGTAAGAGAGCAGTATGACTGCTCAGAGCTCTGGTATGAAACTGCAGAAAAGAGAGTCTCTGGATTAAGTTTCGAAGTGTGAGCAACAAGAGTGATGTTGTTGTGGGAGTCTGCTATAGACCACCGGACCAGGTGGATGAGGCTTTCTTCCAGCAACTAATGGAAGTTACTAGATCACAGGCTCTGGTTCTCATGGGACACTTCAGTCACCCTGATATCTTCTAGGAGAGCAATACAGCGGTGCACAGATAATTCAGGAAGTTTTTGGAAAGTGTAGGGGACAATTTCCTGGTGCAAGTGCTGGAGGAACCAACTAGAGGCAGAGCTCTTCTTGCCCTGGTGCTCACAAACCAGGAAGAATTATTAGGGGAAGCAAAAATGGAAGGGAACCTGGGAGTCAGTGACCATGAGATGGTCGAGTTCAGGATCCTGACACAAGGAAGAAAGGAGAGCAGCAGAATATGGACCCTAGACTTCAGAAAAGCAGACTTAGACTCCCTCAGGAAAATGATGGGCAGGATTCCCTGGGAGAATAACATGACAGGGAAAGGAGTCCAGGAGTGCTGGCTGTATTTTAAAGAATTCTTATTGAGGTTACAGGAACAAACCATCCAGATGTGTAGAAAGAATAGTAAATATGGCAGGCGACCAGTTTGGCTTAACAGTGAAATCCTTGCTGATCTTAAACACAATAAAGAAGCTTACAAGAAGTGGAAGATTGGACAAATGACCAGGGAAGAGTATAAAAATATTGCTTGGGCATGCAGGAGTGAAATCAGGGTTTCTTCAGGTATGTTAGCAACAAGAGGAAAATCAAGGAAAGTGTGGGCCCCGTACTGAATGAGAGAGGCAACCTAGTGACAGAGGATGTGAAAAAAGCTAATGTATTCAATGATTTTTTGTCTCTGTCTTCATGAACAAGGTCAGCTCCCAGATTACTGCACTGGGCAGCACAGCATGGGGAGGAAGTGACCCAGCCCTCTGTGGAGAAAGAAGTCGTTCAGGACTATTTAGAAAAGCTGGATGAGCACAAGTTCATGGGTCTGGATGTGTTGCATCCGAGAGTGCTAAAGGAGTTGGCTGATCTAATTGCAGAGCCATTGGCCATTATCTTTGAAAACTCGTGGCAATCGGGGGAGGTCCCAGATGACTGGAAAAAGGCTAATGTAGTGCCCATCTTTAAAAAAGGGAAGGAGGAGCATCTGGGGAACTACAGGCCACTCAGCCTCACCTCAGTCCCTGGAAAAATCATGGAGCAGGTCCTCAAGGAATCAATTCTGAAGCACTTAGAGGAGAGGAGAGATCAAGAACAGTCAGCATGGATTCACAAAGGGCAAGTCATGCCTGACTAATCTAATTGCCTTCTATGATGAGATAACTGACTCTGGATGAGGGGAAAGCAGTGGACGTGTTATTCCTTGACTTTAGCAAAACTTTTGATACAGTCTCCCACAGTAATCTTGCCAGAAAGTTAAACTAGTATGGGCTGGATGAATGGACTATAAGGTGGATAGAAAGCTGGCTAGATCGTTGGGCTCAACGTGTAGTGATCAATGGCTCCATGTCTAGTTGGCAGCCGGTATCAAGCAAAGTGCCCTAAGGGTCGGTCCTGGGGCTGCTTTTGTTCAATATCTTCATTAATGATCTGGAGGATGGTGTGGACTGCACCCTCAGCAAGTTTGCAGATGACACTAAACTGGGAGGAGATGTAGATACTCTGGAGGGTAGGGATAGGATACAGAGTGCCCTAGAGAAATTAGAGGATTGGGCCAAAAGAAATCTGATGAGATTCAACAAGGACAAGTGCAGAGTCCTGCACTTAGGACGGAAGAATCCCATGCACCGCTACAGACTAGGGACCGAATGGCTAGGCAGCAGTTCTGCAGAAAAGGATCTGTGGGTTACAGTGGACAAGAAGCTGGATACGAGTCAACAGTGTGCCTTTATTGCCAACAAGGTTAATGGCATTTTGGGCTGTATAAGTAGGGGCATTGCCAGCAGATCGAGGGACATGATTGTTCTCCTCTATTTGACATTGGTGAGGCCTCATCTGGAGTACTGTGTCCAGTTTTGGGCCCCACACTACAAGAAGGATGTGAAAAAATTGGAAAGCGTCCAACAGAGGGCAACAAAAATGATTAGGGGACTGGAACACATGACTTGTGAGGAGAGGCTGAGGAAACTGGGATTGTTTAGTCTGCGGCAGAGGAGAAGGGGGGATTTGATAGCTGCTTTCAACTACCTGAAAGGGGGTTCCAAAGACGATGGATCTAGACTGTTCTCAGTGGTACCAGATAACAAAACAAGGAGCGATGGTCCCAAGTTACAGTGGGGGAGGTTTAGGTTGGATATTAGGAATAACTTTTTCTCTAGGAGGGTGGTGAAGCACTGGAATGCATTACCTAGGGAGGTGGTGGAATCTCCTTCCTGAGAAGTTTTTAAGGTCAGGCTTGACAAAGCCCTGGCTGGGATGATTTAGTTGGGGATTGGTCCTGCTTTGAGCAGGGGGTTGGACTAGATGACCTCCTGAGGTCCCTTCCAACTTTGACGTTCTGTGATATTTTATAATTTTAAGCATAGGTGCTTTTATGTGCTTGTAAATTGGTTACATGTAATATTTAATCAGTATATCACTATTTTCACTAAGAACAGTGCAGCTGTGCTGCAGATATAGACATGGCATCAGATATGCCATCAAAAGAAACAGAGAAACTGATCTTCTAGAGCATCAAGATCACACATCTTACAAAAGCCAAAGGATAAAACCAAGAAACGCAGTAAAAAAATATACTGTTTACACAGCACTGGCTCCTTGGCAGTAATAATTTCAGTAAGCTTTGACCAATTAGATTATTTGTGATGGGCTATTATGTACGCAATCCTTGGCTGAATCAGGAAGAGGCTAACCCCATTCACTGCACTTAGACTATAGAGACTGCCTGAGGTGTCGGGCCTGGAGAAAGGAGATGACAGCTGTAGTCCACTACTAAGGTTTTTGAAAGGTGGAATTGATGGCCATGCCTCATGATGTGGTAGAAGCCACACACACACACACACACACACACACACACACACACACACACAAAAAAAAGCACTGGCTTGCAGGAGAAGAGCATGTTCCTGGGAAGGAAGAGTGTAAATTCTAGACAGAGAGTGGATGATCAGTATTGGAAAGGGGACAAGGGCTCTCATTTTTTCTACCCCACAAACCAGGGAAGAATCAGGACTAAGTGGGCACCATGCTGAAATAGGTAACCTACTTTCCTTACCATTTGTTTATTTAAATGGGCAAACTAAAAATTGAGAGTTTACTTGCCTCCTAGGAAGGAAACAGCCTGGATAGCTGTTTTGTGATTATTATTTTAATTTGTTTTTCTGCCCATCTTTAAAGTAATGGTGACTCCAAGTATGTGGGGTGAAAACAGTGGCCTATACAGCCCGGACCCTTGGCCCCATCCATACCCTTCAGTATATGTCCCATCGGCTGATCCGTGGTATCACCTTGGCACCACTGCCACCTGGCGACCCTTATGCCTGGCCATACTGGGCCACTTGGAAGCCCCACTATGAGCATAGCATACCACCTCACTTGCAGCATTGGCCATCTCTGATGCAAATGGCTCTTCCTTCTGTCTTCAAAGTCCTCAGGCCAACCCCGTTCCAGCAGCACTGGCAGTACCAACGGCGCCTTCACCAACCCCAGTACCTATGGGCACTTCCTTGTCTCCGAACGACGCCGTCATTCCCCCTATACTCTCAACTCCTGTTGACCTAGTGCAGTACCAGAACTTACTTTGGCATATGGCCACTGCCCTCACTTTGCCTGTTGAAGATGTCTAAGACCCGCAGGCTCAATTCTTGGATATCCTGCAATCTCTGGGACCCTCCCATACTGCCCTTCCTATCCACTATGCCCTCCTGCAACCAGCCCAAATGTCTGGCACACCCCAGCCTCCTGTGCTCTGACACTCAAGCAGGCAGAACACCATTACTTCATTCCCTTCAAAAGCACAGACTTTCTTTTCACACACCCATACCCTAACTCCTTGGTAATTCAAACTGCCAACAGGCATGTTTGCCAGCAACATCTGAGGTCCACACACTTGATCGAGCAGCTAAAAAATTTGACCTCCTGGGTTGTAAAGTCCACTCATCTGCTCCCCTTCAGTTCCACATCACAGCTTCCAGGCCATCTTGGCCAAGTATGACTTCCTGTCATACTCCAGACTAGCAGACTTCCAGACCTTCCTTTCCCCAGACAAGCAACTAGATTTCCAGTGTCAACTGGATGGGGGCAAGCTGGTGGCCAAGGTTGCCCTCCAGACTGTGGTCAATGCTGCCAATATTACATCCTGTTCTCTAGCTTCTGGGCTTATACTTTGCTGGGACTCCAGGCTTCAATCCAGTGGCTTCCCTAAAGAGGTCCAAACCACTCCTTGAGGACCTCCCCTTGGACAACCATAAGTTATTCAGAGACAAAACCAACGGGGCCCTACATTCTCTCAAGAACTCACATGCCACTCTGCATTCTCTGGGATTTGTATACCCCAAACTCTGCTCATCACCAACAACGGCCCTCCTTCCAACCCTGCTAATGGGCCGCATACCAACCTTACCCCCAGCCCTTCTCCCAGCGTTCACAGGATTCTTTTCAGTGCCGCCTGGGCACCCAATGACCTCACTACCCTGCCACAGCTTCTTCATCCACCTCTAATCCTTCTCAACATTCCTCCAGACAGCCCTTTTGACAACTCCTCTGAGATCCATGAACCTCACCACACCCCTCTCTCGCCACTCCGCACTTAGTTTTCGGGGGTTGCCTTGCTGTCTGCGCTCACAACTGGGGAAAGATTACTACTGACTGCTGGGTGCTGGACATTGTTCACAAAGGGTACCTTATTGAATTTCTCTCCTTCCCACCTTGCTGCCCACCCCAAGGTGCCCTGCCATGTAATCACACTCTCATTTCATTTTTATGAAAAAATTCATAGGAAGGAGTTGTAGACCAAGCTGGATGAGCAAGCATCTTAGAGAGGTGATTATGAAGAAGCAGAAAGCATACAGGGAGTGGAAGATGGGAGGGATCAGCAAGGAAAGCTACCTAATTGAGGTCAGAAGATGTAGGGATAAAGTGAGAGAGGCTAAAAGACGAGTAGAGTTGGACCTTGCAAAGGGAATTAAAACCAATAGTAAAAGGTTCTATAGCCATATAAATAAGAAGAAAACTATGAAGGAAGAAGTGGGGCCGCTTAACACTGAGGATGGAGCGGAGGTTAAAGATAATCTAGGCATGGCCCAATATCTAAACAAATACTTTGCCTCAGTCTTTAATAAGGCTAAAGAGGATCTTGGGGATAATGGTAGCATGACAAATGGGAAGGAGGATATAGAGGTAGATATTACCATATCAGAGGTAGAAGCGAAACTGAAACAGCTTAATGGGACTAAATCGGGGGGCCCAGATAATCTTCATCCAAGAATATTAAAGGAATTGGCACCTGAAATTGCAAGCCCATTAGCAAGAATTTTTAATGAATCTGTAAACTCAGGAATAGTACCGAATGATTGGAGAATTGCTAATATAGTTCCTATTTTTAAGAAAGGAAAAAAAAGTGATCCGGGTAACTACAGGCCAGTTAGTTTGACATCTGTAGTATGCAAGGTCCTGGAAAAAATTTTGAAGGAGAAATTAGTTAAGGACATTGAAGTCAATGGTAAATGGGACAAAATACAACATGGTTTTACAAAAGGTAGATCGTGCCAAACCAATCTAATCTCCTTTTTTGAAAAAGTAACAGATTTTTTAGATAAAGGAAATGCAGTGGATCTAATTTACCTAGATTTCAGTAAGGCGTTTGATACCGTGCCACATGGGGAATTATTAGTTAAATTGGAGAAGATGGGGATCAATATGAACATCAGAAGGTGGATAAGGAATTGGTTAAAGGGGAAACTGCAATGGGTCCTACTGAAAGGCGAACTGTCAGGTTGGAGGGAGGTTACCAGTGGAATTCCTCAGGGATCGGTTTTGGGACCAATCTTATTTAATCTTTTTGTTACTGACCTTGGCACAAAAAGTGGGAGTGTGCTAATAAAGTTTGCAGATGATACAAAGCTGGGAGGTATTGCCAATTCGGAGAAGGATCGGGATATTATACAGGAGGATCTGGATGACCTTGTAAACTGGAGTAATAGTAATAGGATGAAATTTAATAGTGAGAAGTGTAAGGTTATGCATTTAGGGATTAATAACAAGAATTTTAGTTATAAGTTGGGGACGCATCAATTAGAAGTAACGGAAGAGGAGAAGGACCTTGGAGTATTGGTTGATCATAGGATGACTATGAGCTGCCAATATGATATGGCTGTGAAAAAAGCTAATGCGGTTTTGGGATGCATCAGGAGAGGCATTTCCAGGAGGGATAAGGAGGTTTTAGTACCGTTATACAAGGCACTGGTGAGACCTCACCTAGAATACTGTGTGCAGTTTTGGTCTCCCATGTTTAAAAAGGATGAATTCAAACTGGAGCAGGTACAGAGAAGGGCTACTAGGATGATCCGAGGAATGGAAAACTTGTCTTATGAAAGGAGACTTAAGGAGCTGGGCTTGTTTAGCCTAACTAAAAGAAGGTTGAGGGGAGATATGATTGCTCTCTATAAATATATCAGAGGGATAAATATAGGAGAGGGAGAGGAATTATTTAAGCTCAGCACCAATGTGGACACAAGAACAAATGGGTATAAACTGGCCACCAGGAAGTTTAGACTTGAAATCAGACGAAGGTTTTTAACCATCAGAGGAGTGAAGTTTTGGAATAACCTTCCAAGGGAAGCAGTGGGGGCAAAAGATCTATCTGGTTTTAAGATTCTACTCGATATGTTTATGGAGGAGATGGTATGATGGGATAATGGGATTTTGGTAAGTAATTGATCTTTAAATATTCAGGGTAAATAGGCCAAATCCCCTGAGATGGGATATTAGATGGATGGGATCTGAGTTACTATAGAAAATTCTTTCCTGGGTATCTGGCTGGTGAATCTTGCCCATGTGCTCAGGGTTTGGCTGATTGCCATGTTTGGGGTCGGGAGGGAGTTTTCCTCCAGGGCAGATTGGAGAGGCCCTGGAGGTTTTTTTGCCTTCCTCTGTAGCATGGGGCATGGTTGACTGGAGGGAGGCTTCTCTGCTCCTTGAAGTTTTGAACCATGATTTGAGGACTTCAATAGCTCAGACATGGGTGAGGTTTTTCATAGGAGTGGGTGGGTGACATTCTGTGGCCTGCGCTGTGCAGGAGGTCGGACTAGATGATCAGAGTGGTCCCTTCTGACCTTAGTATCTATGAATCTATCTCCTCTGTGAGGAAGCAAATACCCTCTTCCGGAGTGGCACTATAGAACTCATTCCATGGCACTACCATGGCTAGGGCTTCTATTCCCCGTATTTCCTCAGGCCGAAGAAAAGGGGTGGCCTCCGCCCTACCTTGGACCTCTGCCTTCTGAACAAGTTTATTCACAAGTTCTGTTTCTGGATGGTCACCCTTCCCCTCATTATCCCTTCCCTTCCCCTTGGAGCCTGGTTTGCGGTTCTCAATATGAAGGATGAATATTTCCATATTGTGATGGGGCAAGGCTAGATGGCTATGGAAGAGTAGTGGGAGATAGATATATTAGCTCCAGGCTAAACAAATCCCTGGTACCAGGATAAGTGAAATGCAAGCTTCTCCAGGTCAATTAAGACACCTGGGGCCAATTAAGAACTTTCCAGAAGGCAGGGAAAAGGCTAGGTTGATTGGGACACCTAATTAAACTAATTAAAAGCCTCCCAGTCAGTCAGTCAGGTGGGTGGGCATGTCCGGAGCTGTGGGAAGAAGTTGTGCTGTTGGAGAGGCTGAGTAGTACACACCATATGAGGCATAAGGAAGCAGGCCCTGAGGTAAGGGTGAAGTGGAGCTTGAGGAAGTAAGGGCTGCTGTGGGGGAAGTAGCCCAGGGAATTGTACATGTCATGTTTCTAAAAGGTCAGCTACCATAGCTGATACTATTAGGGTCCCTGGGCTGGAGCCCGGAGTAGAGGGTGGACCTGGGCTCCCCCCCACACACACACCTTTGCCCCCTGATTAATCACTGAGACTGGGAGACAACAGAGACTGTGCAAGGAAGGATAACTTCTCCTCACCTCCCTCACTGTCTGACGAAAATGGCTCAGTAGACTGTGACCCTTGTCTCTAGAGAAAGAAGGGTTACATGGAGGGTCACAGTGAGCTTCTGAGGCGAGCGAAATCCACCAGGAAATGTGGGACCTATGAAGGCAAGGACAGAGCTTTGTCACAATATCGACATCCACTCTGCCCATCACAAGTTCTTCCATTTCACAGTTGAACACTCCCATTAGCAGTTCCCAGTCCTGCCCTTTGGAATCATTACCACCCCGACCCCGTCTTCACGAAGGTCTTCGCTGTCTTGGCAGCTCAGATGTGCCGCCTGGGTCATTCTCTGTTTCTATATCAGGACAATTGGCTCCTCATGATGTCATCCCATTTTGTCTCCTCACCACTATCTGAACCCTGTGTGCCTTCTTTGATATCCTAGGGGTTTGCATCAACAAAGACAAGCCTATACTCACCCCTACTGTTCCCTCACCTTAATTGGCACTCTCTTGGACTCTGTCATGCCCGCACCTTCCTCCCTTCAGATCGCTTCCCCACTCTCACCGCTCTCATCATGCAGCTCTGTGGCTGCCTGCATACCCGCCTCAGTCATTGCCTCTCCCTTCTGGGTCATATGGCAGCCTGCACCTCTGTTGTCCCATATGCCCATCTCCACATGTGCTGCCTCCAGCTGTGGCTCCAATCCATCTACAATTCACAGTCCGATTATTTCAACAAATGGGAACAAATTCCCTCCTCAGTTCTGGCCTCTCTCACTTCGGGGCACAACCCTGCCACAGTTTTGGCCAGTGTTCCTTTCTCACCTCCCACACAACGGATGCTTCACTTGTCGGCTGGGGTCCTCATCTGGATGACCGCATGGCTGAGAGGGAAGCGCAGATGCACATCAACATCTTAGAGCTGCTAGCCATCCGCCTTGCCTGCCAAGCCTTCCTATCTCTCCTTTGATCTTGTCACGTGCAGCTGTTATCAAATAATGTGATTGCTGTTGTTTACATCAACAAGCAGGGTGGAGCCCGAGACCCCACCCTTTGCACAGAGTCCATCCTCTTATGGAACTGGTGCCTGTGGTACGACATCATGCTACAGGCAGTTCATCTTCCCGTCACCAGCAACTCCCTGGCAGATATGTTTAGCTGCTCCTTCCATGCCAATCACAAGTAGGAACTTCATGACCCCACTCTCCAGTTTCTCTTTCCCTTGTGGGGCACACCAACTTGGGACCTCTTCAACATGCTGGTCAATCACAAACTTCTCTACTGCTCCAAAGGAGCCCTTGGCCTAAGCTCCCAGGGCGACACCCTCCTCATTCCTTGGACCCCTGGCCTACGCTATGCCTTCCAACCTATGCCATTGATCTATGGACAACTAATTACGCACGCACAGGTCAACGGACAGTACTATGAACATTCTGGCTCGGGTACATAGTGCACATGTACATACATATTTGGGATCCAGATAGGGACCACACATCTCAAAGAACTTCCAGTTACAGTAAATTACCTTGTGATGGTCCCTATGTGTATTCCACTCGAGGTGTGCATGTGCCTCAGTGCAGGGAACTGGACTAGATGACCTTTCAAGGTCTCTTCCAGTACTACATTTCTATAATTCCTTGTGTGTGATGTATTACTATTTCCTATAATAGAAAGCACACTTTAAAACTATTAAATATTTTAATTATTTACATCCTTTTTCTAATATACAAATTACCTGCATAATATAAATGTAATATATGCTATTTCACTTGTTAAAAGTGCATATTATAATAGCTGATCTTAATGCAGCCAATATGAGCCTGTTTCAACGCCTATTGAAGTTGATGGAAAGACTCCCTTTGACTTTAGTGGGCTTTGGATGAGGCTCTATGCACATATTGTTGTGATTATGTTCCTATACTGTAATAAGATCCTAAATTGGATAGTTTTTTGCTATACATCACAAGCACAATTGGCATTTTCTATATCTATTGCTATTGTCTCTGCTGGATTTGTCTCGCATAGGTTCTGGTTCAAACAGAGTTCAGCTACCACTTATGCAGAAAAAACAAACCTGTCTCACTATAAACAGACAAACATGTCAGTTGAAAACCATAATACTACTGCATACCTTGTATGCATTGGTCAACAGTATTTGAAACTGTTTAATCTCACAAGTGTTTAAAAAAATTCTTACCAGATGGGTGTCTGGGTTTTATTTTTATTTTGAGCAGATAAAACAGCTTGTGAATTCATTAACACAGAATACAGTGAACTTTTTACATATTTCTTAGATAGCTGAAGATGTATTAGAAACAACAAAGGGGAAGATTTTCAGGATTATAGGAGTGTTTGTCTGCAATGAATTCATTTTAAATGCGAACCTCATATGATTAAAGTCAACTCTCTAAATAGAAGCTAGTGTTGTAAGCACCTAAATTAACATTTTTTTCAGGGACATGAAAAAGATAAATGAACTATCAGAGGTGTTTCTATTAAGATAGTCTTCTCTAATGAAAGGTAATTGTTTAAAATCTTTTTTTTTCCCAGCAAATTTGATGATGCTGATGAGAAGGGAGTCTCTCTATTCCATTGTGTTACATGTCTCAGACAGTCACGTGACCAAGCTTACAGTCAATATATAACAAAGACTGCAGTCACATAATTGACACCACATACAATGAAAAGTTGATGTAACCACATTTTTGTTAACTGCATGAAAACTCAGGAACATTAAGCAAAGCAGGTTTCAGAGAGTTTCAAATTAAAGTAAAATGTAATGCATGAATTTTTAGATGTTGATGTCAACAAACAAGTCTTTAAAATCCATGTATTTAAGAAAGAGTGGGAAAAACAGCAATTCTATTTTCAAACTTAATTTGCTCTTACGTGCTTAATGTATTCAGAGAGCTTTAATCTGATGTTCAGCTGAACTAACTTGTGCCTTACTTCTATTTAAGCGATGGTGGAGGATCTCATTACTAATAAGAGCTCATGAAAAAATGTGGCCTTTGTGGCACACACCAAGCTTGGCAGGAACCACTTATCCAGAAGAGTGTTTTGGTTTTCTGTGTCCGGGAAGTCAGGAAGGGGGCAGGAATGTGCCATGATGAATACAATTGTTGTGGCTTCATTTTGTATAGATTAAATTGGGGACAAAGTGAACATTTGGGAGACCAGGGCGGATGCGGTTGCAGGAGAGAAATAATCAGGATCTGGACAAGGGCCTTTTCTGTGATAATGGAGATGGATGAGTGGGAATTAAAGCCATCTATGTATGTCTAGTAAATGGAGTTATACACAGGACCATTGTGGCAGAAGGAGAGAGTAGATGGTTGTGGCATGAAGGACAAGGAGGTAATGGAATGAAAGAGAAGGCTAGATCAGGGGAGGTCATGGAAGGATGGCTAGGAAGTTCAGTTTTTACTGTTAGATCTGAGTTGGTGGTGAAAGGAAGCGTTAGAAGTCAAAAGGAGATGCAAATCTGATGGAGAGGGATAGACTAGGGATGGAAGAGAGATAACTGTGGATCTCCGCAAAAGGATAAGGTTTAGATTGGGGAAAGAGGCAAAGGCTGAGCCCTGAGTGACCCTGACAGAAAGGAAGAGGTGTAAAGCCAGTAGGAGATACTGAAGAGGCTATTGAAGAGAAAGGAAAGGAAAGTGGAGAGCAGTCAGTCTCTGAGGGTGAGTGGGGCAGGAGTTTCTGAGAGGAGAGAGTGATCATCCAGGCTGATTTTTCTTATTGAGCCAACTTCATATCCTCAGAAATCTGAGATTGGAAATGGAACAGGGCAAGCCACCAAACAAACATACCCATATGGGTGAGGCTTCTTGGAAAAATGTGTGTTTTAATGCTAGTCAAAGCATTAAGAGGGATATGAGGGTCAGAAAGCAAATCCATTAATAAATGAGACTAGTGATGAGACTGACTCGTAGGGGAGATTTATTATTTATTTTTGTGGTGCCCAAAAGTGTGCAGGGTACTTTCATATAACAAAGAATGAAACAGTTCCTGCCCCAAGGAGTTAACAATTTTTGACAGGATGTGACAAGCGAGAGTGATAACAATAGGCAGGGGACAGGGAAGAAGGACCAAGTTAACAGCAATAAGCTCAGGTATCAGAGTAGCAGCCGTGTTAGTCTGTATTCGCAAAAAGAAAAGGAGTACTTGTGGCACATTAGAGACTAACAAATTTATTTGAGCATTATGCTCAAATAAATTTGTTAGTCTCTAAGGTGCCACAAACAATAAGCTCAGTTACTTAGTCTAGATGTGTGCACAACTTGGTGGTTCAATGTATTTTTTTAAAATGTTTTATTAGGGATGCTTCTCATGGGCACTGAAAAACAAGTAAGAGTGAGAGAATAGCGGTTGGGTGGACTGGAACTGGGAGATCATGCCATGCCTAGAGGTTGGTATGGAAAAATACTTGGAGATAGTCATGGGAATAGCAGACACACAAGGCACTGAGGCTGGTATAATAGATGGGGAGAGGGGAGTGAGAGATGGTACAGTATGAGCTTAGGTCAGATATGTAGGCAGAAGCAGAGATATGTAGGACTTTGAAGGTGAGGATAAGGTGTTCAAACTTGATACGGTAGGAAAGGGGCATTCAGTAGATGAAGTAGGGGAATGGGTGATGTGGTCATATAAGCATAGGAAAATAATCACAGTAGTGGTATTTTGAATGGACTGCAGGAATGCAATGTAGTATTGGGGAAGTCAGGAGGGAGGAAGAGGCTGATTAATCAAGATAGAAGACGATGGGGCATGGACAAGAGTTGTAGCAGTGGGGACAGAGAGGAAGGACTGGGTCTCTGAAATGTTGGAGAGGAAGAAACAGCAAGATTGGACATGGCCTGTATATGTGGGGAGAGGAGTAGAGAGGTTATGAGCCTGTGCACCAGGGAAGTTGGGGTGATGTCAAGAGCAATGTTCCCTCTAATTTTTGACAGGCCATGTGTGCAAAATATTTCTTCTGTGCAAATTTTTGTGCTTACGGTGTTTTGCTGTGTGCACGGGGTTTAGGATCTGTGTATGCGCGCACAGCTTAGAAGGAACAGTGGTCAAGAGTAATAGTAATGGAAAGGGGGAAGTGGAAAGGGCTTGGAAAGTAAAATATGGCACTCAGCTCTGGCTGCATTAACAGCTTGACATCCAGGAAGAAATGTCAGAAAGACCACTCAAAATTCAAGAGTGGAATAACAGAGACAGGTCAGGAGTGCAGAAATAGATTTGTGAGTTGTTGGCATAAAGATGATAGTGTGTGGAGGAAAACGCAGTAAGGTCCAGGGAAAGAGCCCTGCAGGACCCCTTCACAGACCAAAAATGGATCTAGCCAGGGGATCCTGAGGAGAATTCTGCAGTAGCAGGCACAGAAGTAAGAGGAGAACCAAGATAGAACGGTAGCATTAAAGCTGAGGGAGGACATGATATCAAGGGACAGAGAATAGTCACTAATACTGAAAACAGTGGAGGGTGAGGAGGAAGGCCTGAGTTTTGGGGTTTTTTCATTTAGTCTTAAAACTATTTTCCACAAGAAAAATACTAAAAATGTGAAAAAAAATCCAGTAAAAATAATTAATTGATAAAAAGCAGGTAAGGGCTACTTTGAAAATCTGAGCAAAATCCACTGGTTCAGTTGTAATATACTGTAGGGGGAAGCTGTTGCATTAGCAGAGTGATACTCTAGATAATCTCATATGGATTTCCATCACTAACATTCGAGGATTATTTTAAGTATAGGACTTTTTAAATTATTTTTGTCATCATTGTCAGCTCTTATTAGAAGTTTTATGCTCACTGTTGTCAATGACATAGAACTGAAGTTTTGTCAGTGATCCATGGGGCAATTGATTCGGCTTGTCAGCTTACATCACAGCTCCAAAGAAATGAACCTATCAGGATCTGTTCAAGCAACCCTTGCTTCTGATTTGTTCATGGTAATGCAAGATTTGGGTCACTCCCTATTACTTTCTCATACACTATTTTGTCATGTGGTTCTCTTTTAAAAAAAAAGGGTGTGTGTGTGTGTGTGTGTGTGTGTGTGTCTGTGTGTCTGTTTTTGTTTTAGGTGCCACTCTGTAGAAATACAAAAGCTTTTTTTCCTAGGGCATCACTTTCTGTTTGTGCTAGTTGTACCTGAACTGTGAAGGTTCTGATTTATTTGTATGTAGCCTTCTCCCAAGTTTTGGAGAAGACTTAGTTTTCAAATGAACCAGTCTGTATTTAAATGAATCCAACATTGACTATTACTGAACAGTTCTTATAACCGATAGCTTGCTTTTCCAGCTGTTGGGAAAAAGTAAATGCACAAACTGTAAAAGCACTTTCTTTTGTTGATTGCTTTCTTCCCCAAACTGTAAGTCAACACCATATTGTAGACAACAATCCTTTCATACTAGTCAGCACCATATACTGCTTATATGGCAAAAAGAAAATTAACAATAGTAAGCAGTAATGGTGTATGCAGTTGATATTATATTAAATCAGGTTGTCTTGAGTAGATGTCCTTTATCTCTGAAAAAGTACATATTTTCCCTGGTTCGGTTGTTTCAATTCATTTTAAACACATCAGAAAGTTTGGTTGTTTTTTTTTTTTTTTTTTGGAAGATGGAGATTTCTATCAAGTGGTGTTGGCCAGACTCCAGATTTTTTCTATTCATCTAGAGCTATAACAGTACTGGACACATAGCTGTGAGTGTGAAAGCAATTTTCACTCCTGCATTTTTTGTTTCTGTTCAATCCCTTGTCCTTTTAGTCAGCATAATAGAAGTGCTTCAGTAAGCAGGGTCAAGTAGGATATGCCAGTGAGAAACGTGAAAATGAGACTATAGGCTGCGATTATGGGCTCTAATGTGTGATGAATCCTTTTTAATCACATGATATGAACTAATGTCACCATTTATTATAAAACAACAAAGTGTCCAGCTACAGGAGGAATAGAATGGATGACAACTGCATTTTTAAATGTTCTTTTAACATTTAAATGTTTTTAAATGTTCTTGTTTAAGCAAGTACAGCATGATCATTTTAGCCAAGGAAAAACAAAGTTAAAATAATTGCAAGTATTTTCAGTAAGTTTCATTTTAGGACTAGTGTTTCATTTCTTTACAGTAGGTTATAGATTCAGTATTCTTTACAATTCTCGCACTGTGTATGGATTGAAATATTTGGTCTCAGTAGGGAGAAGTGAAAACTGAACTGCGTTATTACGATCAAAATAATCATTTAATTTATTTTAACTATTGAACTCCAAGGTTCAATACTGGTGTGAATTAAAAGCACAAGGCACCAGCCGTAGTTAATTTTTTTTGTTTTAAATTATTTTTTAATTGCTGCTCAGTTATTAATATCTAAGCTACAGCTTTTGCTCTCTGCACTTGGATAATGCATTAACCCTTTGCTATCTGACATCTTCAGCTAGAAGATCAGATGAAGATTCAAACGCATCACAAGATTTTGGTATGTTTCAAAATAGTGACTTTGTGCTGAGATACTCAGAAATTTGTGGTGTTATGAGGAAAACACCCAGTGCGGCAGGCCGATACAATGGAGTTGCTCAGATGCCACAATGAGGAATGTGGTATAAAATCTGGGTTCTGGTCCCTCCATGCACTACACCACTGATTTCAAATGGACTTTGCTTGCGGTAAGGATCCAGCCATATGGATAAGATTGCCTTAGCGAAGTTAAACAGCCATCTTAAAACTTGGTGACTAAACTGCAACTTGTTGTACATGGGCAAATGCACATAGACTCATTAGCGTCCATGGGGCACCACATGGATGCACAAGTCTGTCCACAAACAACAGATTGCAGGATTGGGTCTTTAGGGCCTGATCATGCACAATTAAGTCAATGGCAAAATTCACATTGACTTCAATGGTACAGAAGCCTACTGATGAATGTGAACTGGGAGAAAGAAGTGGCTCCAGTCAAATGTTAGACCGATAATGATGACAGAGTTCAAATATCGCATTGACTTCATATTGCTGATTTAAAGTGGGAGATATTTTTCTAAGACATTGATCTTTCAAAGACTTAAAGCACATGCATAATTTTACACGTGAGTAAAATGTGCTTGTCTTTTCAAGGGCAGAGCCTAATTCTGTAAGGCAGAACCATAGGAATGAGATATGAATATTTAATAAAGTACACAGAATATGTAATTCCATGACTTTGAAACATTTGATGTTATAGTAACTTATATGACAAATGTGACACAAATACCCATACAAACAAGTCAAAGAATGTAGCGGCAATTTGTGCAAAAAATAAACATACTTATGAAATATATGCATTGTTAGATCAGTTTTAATTAAACGAATTAGAATAATGATGATGATAACCATGATCCTGAAGTTTTTGGCAGAATTGAGAACTTAACCTGGTACATTGCATGGCTACAATTGTCTAACGAGCAGAAATATACCATCCCAAGATGACATCAGAAATTAATATAATAGATGTACATTTCAAATCCTATTTTTGTTTTAAGTACATTTCTAAACTGCTGTAACCAAGCCGCTGAGGGTTTTGCCAAAGTGTGTTTGTCTTTCTGATTGTAATCATGACTTTGGTAGAGATGAGCAGAAAAGAAAGTGAATTCAGACAGTACTTAAACTGAATTGAGGAACCATGTATGGTGGCATAAAGATAGGTGTTGGGACAATAACTGGATAACATTAAGAAAAGAATAATTTGATTGGTTTTCAAGGAAAATATCCTGAGAGTGACATCTTTTAAACTAACTCACAAATGGGTCTTAAGGCCACAAGGTGCTACATAATCTCATTTGGACTCTTGGCAAACACTTTGGGATTTTTTGTGTTTCCAGAAACACTTTCACCTATATTGTTTCCTTTTAAAATATCTTAATATAAGTGGTTTAGTATATGCTGTCTGATTTATTGCCTGTAACATGGCCTGTTATAGGCTGAATTGCTACATCTTTTCTAATGCCTATCACCATCATCTCTTGCAATAATAGACACAGAATTTGTGCAAGTGTAGGACTAAATCAGTTCAGCCCATCCTTTATATTAGCTGTCAACCTGCACAGAGTTACCCTGATGATCATATTCCAGGAGAATTTTCCCAGGTCCTTTGGTAGCTCCATTATTTGGGACCAGTCTATGCAGAGAGGAGTCTTGCATTGTGTCTTAGTACCCAGACTTGTGGCCTCTCTCAACAACTACATCCTCCTCTTGAACCCAAGAGCTTCACCCAGTGATGAGCTGCCAAAATCTTAATGGGTTCCCTCCTCACCCCATGAGGGGGTCGGTGCCCACCCCTGCCCCCTGGGACTCGAGCCCCATCTGCTCCCCCCCAGGACCCCTGGCCCATCCACCCCCCTCTCCTGTTCCCTGACTGCCCCCAGAACCGGGCAGGAGGGTCTTGTGGGCCACCGTAGTGGGTGCCCACCCCACCCCTAAGAGCCAGAGGCACCTGGCGGGGGGCGAGGTGCGGAGTCATGGAGGTGCTTACCTGGGGCAGCTCCCAGGAAGCATCCAGCAGGGGAGCATAGCTAGGGTGGGAGCAGGGGGAGCAGCCGCTCCCCCACTGATCACATCAAAAGTGGCACCTTAGGCACTGACTCCCTGTGTGCTCCAGGGCTGGAGCACCCACGGAGAAAATTTGGTGGGTGCAGAGCACCCACCAGCAGCTCCCCACCCTGCGCCTGTCCCAAGCCCACCTCCTCCTTCTCCCCTGAAGGCGCCACCCCGCTCTGCTTCTCTGCACACACACCCCCCGGCCGGGCTTCCTGCGAATCAGCTGTTCGACGGGAAGGCTGGGAGGGCTGAGAAGCAAGCCGCAGCTTCGCACTCAAGCTGAGGGTGGTGGAGGTGAGCTGGGGTGGGGAGTGGTTCCCCTGCACCCCCCCCCAGTTACCTGCTGCAGCACGGGCAGCCCCCCCATACCCCAGCTCATTTCCGCCTCCCTGGGCCTGAGCAGGAAGCTGCAGCCTGCTTTTCAGCCCACCCCAGCTTCCTGTGCGAACAGCTGATTCGGGGGAAGCCTAGGGGGTTGGAGAAGCAGAGCGGGGCGGTGCGTTCAGGGGAGGAGGGAGAGCGGAGCTGGGGCCGGGGGTGGGGCAGGGAGCTGCCGGTGGGTGCTCTGCACGTACCAAATTTTCCCCTTGTGTGCTCCAGGGCTGGAGCACCCATGTAGTCGATGCCTAAGGTGCCACTTTTGGCCGGTTAAATTTAGAAGCCCTTTTAGAACTGGTTGTCCCTCATGGAACAACCGGTTATAAAAGGGCTTCTATATTTAACAACCGGTTCTAGCGAACCAGTGCGAACTGGCTCCAGCTCACCACTGGCTTCACCCTAGGGACTGTCATTCCTGTGAAACAGAACTGCCGCAGTGAAAGGGAAAAGGACGTAGCATGTATATAGCTCATTAAAAGTACAATAATTGGGTTTTTAACAATTTATTTTTCTTCATAAAATAGCCTTTTCTGAAAAATGACAATTTTAATGACAAATTGTTTTCCCCCTAAATATTTTTTCCATTAAACTTGTAAAGGAACATCCCCCTTGCCATCTTCTCCCTCCTTTAAACTCCCTCACCTTTTTCAGTGGAAAAATGGACAAAATATTTACATATGATGGCACCCACAATGTGGTGGCCACTTTCCAAATATATAGTCAGACCATGTGACTAAATAAAGATCACAGAAGGATTTGGTTCTAAACCTGGCATTAGTCCCTTGCTCACAGTTCTTTGTTTAGTTCAGTGGTTTTTAACCTGTGGTCCGTGAACCGCTGGGGGGCCGCAGATTATGGCTGAGATTTCCAAAGGGGCCTGCACCTCCAATTGAAATTTTTTAGGGGTCCACAAATGAGAAAAGGTTGAAAACCACAGGTTTAATTCGCTACACCATGTGGCCTCTTGTGCTAGTAAGCTGCACTGGAGGTCATGGGATCAACTCAGCAGTAGAGTTGGCTCTGCCCCGGGCAACCTGCAGCAGCTCCAGTTCCATCAGCAGTAGCCTAGCTAGTGCTGCCCCCTGACAACTGTGAACTCATCTGGGATCTTTGAAAAACTCAAGGGACCTATGGCTATGGTTTTATGAACCCCAAAGGCCTGGCCTGAGTGGCTGTGAGGAACAGCAGCAAACTTTCAACCCCAATAAGGAGTCTCCATTCAAGGCTGTCTTCATAAGGAAAAGAGAGAGAGAGAGAGAGATCTACTTTATAAAACTGAAAGTTGAGATTCTCTTTTTGCATTTCAAGATCTTTTATACTAAGAGAATCACATGGGAAGGGCTTTTTAGCTCTGCAAAGACCAGCTCTACAAGGAGACACCCTAAGGGAAAAGTCTGGTGATGCCAATCACCAAAAAGAGCAGTTGATTGGGAGTGAAACCTGGAAAGTGAAATATTTGAGACTGAAGAAAGTCATAACTGAAGAAATCAAAAGCCCTTGAGAAGAATGAGGAAAAACAAAGTTGGGATTATGAGAGAACAGTTTTGTGTGTGTGTATGTATATATATATATATATATGTGTGTATGTATATATATATATATATATATATGTATATATATATACAAAGTCCCAGCCTCTGACACTTTTTTGTACCAAGCTAATGCATTTTCAACATTTTTCATCATATTCTTGCTCTGAGAGTTTCTACACAGCACTAAACTGATGCAGCCCTGTCCTTCATGTGGTAGGCCCATTGTAAAACTTGGGCTATATTCTCTCAGCATGGTCTCTTCATTTGTTCCAAAGACCTGGTCAGAAATCTGGGAGGACCTTCATACTGTATTGTGTTCTATTGTCCTAATAAGAATTTTAGTATATTTTTCACTAGATTGCATTGTGTTAAATTATTATTGTCACATGAAATGCATTGATTTAGACTAAGTAGTTGCATAAATCTTCCTAACATAGAGTTGTAATAGACTGCTGAATAGTTTAAGGAAGTGTTGAAAGTTCTATAACCTGGGGAATTTAAAAGTAGTATTGCATACCACTAGAACGTGGTGTGGGGAACAGTCTTACTGTGACAGGGGTGAATAGATTGTATAGGTTTCTTCCATGTCCAATTTTGGGCAGCAGGATGGAGAGGGAGGGTTATATGAGCACCCTCTAATACTTAACAATATGGTTATCGAAGGAATTGAGAGAGAGAGTGCTATTACACATCATCTTACAAGTTCTTTTTCCCAGTGTGTGGGCGAGTTTTTAGTGTCTGAAGAAAAGCTGTATTTATTTTTGTTGTTGCAGGATCTTTCAGGAGAGCCATGGGAAGCAGTAGGAAATCTGAGTTAATCTTGCTAAATTAGAGTGTATTCCTGAGGCAGAGCTACTCCCTGGGAACTGGGCACTGGTTTTTGGGCTGAGATCCCCAAAAAGGGGCTTCTCTTTATGCTGTTTGTGACCACCACTGTTCCAGGACTGATGTTTTTTTTTTTAAAAAAAAAAAAAAAGGTTATACTAAAGAATTTCTCCTCCAATGGGAAGCTGATCTGAAAGGCCCCAACAGTTGCTACCACTTGGCAGAGGACAGTATGATTTGTTAGTGTTAAATTAGTGCTTAGCTGCTCCTATCAAGATCAAGGTCACATTATACTTGCCAGCATACAAACACATAGTAAAAGTCTCATTCTCAAGGAGCTTACAGTTTAAGTATACAAGACAGATAGTGGGTGAGAGCAGTGATGAAAGTAAAATTAATTTCTTCCCTGTACGGGAAGGGCCATGTGGCTCCACCCCACACGGCACCTGTATGCTCTTCCCCTCGCCTCCCCATCCCATGTTACCTGGGCAGAGGGAGGGCTGAGGTCGGTACAGCAGCCAGAGGAGCTGCCAGTGTTCTGCACTTTTTTTCCTACTGACCCTTCCAGTGAGGAAAGGAGCAGAGCCCCCATCCCCACCCCCTACGCTTCCACGGAGCTGTCTCTCCTCCAGCTCTGTACAGCGGCAGCCCTACAGGAGGACAGGGCTGAGGGTTCTGCTCCTTTCTGCACTTGGAGGGGCAGTAGCATGCGGGGAAAGGAGCAGAACGCTGGCAGCTCCTCTGGCTGCCGTACCGCTCCCAGCCCTGTTCTCCTTAGAGACAGCTCATGGAGGGGCTGGGGGTAGTACAGTGTCTTTTTGGTGTGCTGTACCGGCTACAAATAGCTTGTTGGTATGGCGTACAGGCTTACTTGCCCACCTTCGGCCACTTTCTTACCAGTATGTTGTACTAGCCTGTACTGGCTTACTGTCACCTCTGGGTGAGAGAGAGAGAAAATATGGTTATCCCCATTTTACAGATGGGGACTGAGGCACAGAGAGACCAAGTGACTTGCCTGAGGTCACACAGGAAGTCTGTGGTAGAGCTGGGAATTGCACCTATGTCCCAGTCCAGTGCCTTAACACCTTAACCACAAGAGCATCCTTCCTGTCCTCCTCCTCCTCCTCCTCATCATAATTAATAAAAGTGAACCTCTACTAAAGTTATAGTGACTATAATTAAAATATGCTTTAAAATATATTTACAAAGTTTGCTGCATACAGAAGTAAGATCAAGAGATATTGCCACAGAATTTTCAGCTTTGATGTTGTATATGAAATTCTAGCTCATTAAACACTAGGTTAACACTGGAATGTAGAGACGGACCTAAGCTGAAATTCAGGCTGTCATGGTGGATACTGGAGTACTGATCCCTGTCATGTGATGGGTATATTGACCTTTATATTCCTCATCCAGCTCAGGTGACTGGAGCCAAGCAATAAAGTTCACAGCACTCCTGTGCATCACACTTTTATTACATGTGTGGTTGTGGATCTGGGGTCTTGGTTCATCTTTATTAGAATTTCAGTCTGTGAGCATCTGGCAAGTGCACAAAGTAATCTGTACTGTACTTAAGTGACAGAAAACAAAGCATTGTGAAAAGTGTAAGTGAAATGATCAAGAAGGCTGCTGATTGCTAAACATACAGTATTTTCTGTTCGCTTACATGCTTTCTGTCTCTCTTCAGTGATGACAGCAGTGGGAGTTCAAAATGTGGCCATTGTAGTGCAGAAATATTCTTACGCTGCTGGGCTGGAAGAGGAGGGAAACTAAGGTCAACAAGAAAGGAACGCAACTATGTGCTATAAGAACTTTTTTCAGTGATTTCTAGGACACTTGATCTATATGACTGTTATTACTGAGTTAACACAATAATACCAAAACATGTCTGCATCCCATCCAAATAATTATGGAATTTTATCATGCCTTAAATGTATAAAGTTTAGCACACCAAAGGAAAGATCAGTTTAACAGAAGCATGTTATGAACATGTCGTTTGGAACTATGGGCTGAACCTAGAAGAGCACTTAGCAGGGGGAGGAATAGCTCAGTGGTTTGAGCATTGGCCTGCTAAACCCAGGATTGTGAGTTCAATCCTTAAGGAGGCCATTTAGGGATCTGGGGCAAAAATTGGGGATTGGCCCTGCTTTTTTGAGCAGGGGGTTGGACTAGATGATCTCCTGAGGTCCTTTCCAACCTTGATATTCTATGATTCTAATGGAAATACATGTGACTGATCATGAACATTAAAAGCAAACGAGACAGAATTTAGGTAGGTACCCAAGAGGACTCTTTCCTCACTCGGTAGTCAGTGTTGAGAATTCTCTTCCCTTGGAGGAACTGAGAGAATCAACATTTTAGGACAAATATTACCTTCCAAATCTGCAGGAAGGGGGAAATTTCACAGGAAACCTGACAAGTTTATACTTGTGGAGTTTTCTGTTTGTTCTCTCGTCCTGGGACAGAGGTTGGCTTTTTTAAAATAGGCAGGAGTCAAGTTCAGCAAACCCTGTAGAGCCTGTTTTGGCTCATATATATAATATATGTGCCGTTTTACGCTAAATACAGATTGATTACAAAATCTGCCCCTTCCTCACTCATTGCTATGTAAGGCATCTTCATAAGTATTTCCATGAGGGATCATGAACTTGATAGCTAATACATTCTGTGCTGGAGAAACTACAGACTGCTCTTGCTAAGGGATAATCTTGGTGAGATAAGGGACTTTTCTGTCTCTAACATCTGTGACCCAGTATAAGTGTAAGTAGGGTAAATTCCAGGACATGTGGTTGTGGCAGAAAATGTCCCTATAGAGGCAGATGACTAGCCTCAAACTATAAACAGTATACAGAGTATGTTTAAGGATATTATAGTGCTATGCTTTGGAAGTCTCAGAGGGGGTTAGCAGCTCTTGAAAGGAGGGACTAGTAGGATATTGCTGCTGCCTGTAGTAGTCTGAGGGGAACAGGAGCCCATCCATTCTGAGTTTGAAGATAAGCATGTAGAAATTCATATGTCAGGTAAAATTCTTGTTTGCATTCTAAGTATGTGAGAGTGTGGCTCACACACATCTTTAGTGATGGACATAGTAGATTCTAAATAGAATTGATTGTATTTACGATAGCGTTCTAGTCCCCAACAAGTAGAAGTTATTAGTGTTCAGAATCATCCAGTAGTTTACTACTGGTGTAGAGTGTCAAGGTAGAAATTTTAAAAGTAGAAAACAAAACTGTTTGAAGGCATCTTCCATCAGTTTTTAAAGTAGCCGTCGTGTTGTTTTAAAGAATGCAGTTTGGGGCTTGATCCAAGGCCAGTTTGAGGGCTCGTAGAAGTCAATGAAAGACCCTCCAGACTTTTTGGCTCAGATGCTCATATAGTAAATTCGTTCATTGAGTTAAAGTTGATGCAAGAGTGCACCCTTTGTTTCTATGTTGGAGCTGGGCAAATAATTTTGTTTTGGGTTGAGTTGAAATGACCTCTCTTGTTTTTTGGTCCCCAAAATGAAAGAGATTCCTTTTGGTGTTAAATGAAACACAATTTAATCTGAAATGAAATATTTATTTTTGATTTTGGGTGGTTTTGTGTGTGTGTGTGTGTGTGTGTGTGTGTGTGTGTGTGTGTGTGTGTGTGTGTGTGTGTGTTTTAATCTAGCTACATTTAGAAATGAAATATTTTGAAATGAAAAGTCAAAACATTTTTTTGAAAATATCAAAATGAAATGTTTAGACTTCTTCCAATTTTTCCCCATTTTTTCCAGCCAAAACTATTTGCCGAATTCAGTTTAAATTTGTGAACAGTTTTGGTTGAACCAAAACTGCGTTTTCAGCCCAAAAAAATGGAAAAAAAATTGCCTATCTCTATTCATTATGCACTTCCAAGACAATAACAGCACTGGATAAATTCATTAGAAGTTTATATTTTTATTTTGATGCTCACTGTAAAAGAGCATCCCTAATTGGTGTATTTTTGGTAAGAAGTCAATTGGTTTAGATAATTTATAGGAAAAAAAAAAGGCTCTACTCTTTCTCTAAAGTATTCCTGTTTCTTCATATTCCCATGTCACATAACTAAGTGATTATCTGGATTTCTGTCATTTCTTATATAAAGAAATTTAAACTGTAAAAGATGTAAAGCCTGGGCTTTCAAATACATAGCTATGTGTCTCATGCATGTGAGAGGAGAATCATGCACAATACCTTTACATCATATAGACTTTTTGTCTCTTCAAACCATTTCATGCCAGCCTGATTCAGCATAAAACTATCAGAATCGATCAGAACTTTAAAAACATTTTGGTTTTGATAATATGAATTTTTGCAAATAAATGGTGAAGCCTCCAATTTTTTCCATTTTTTAAAATCAGGCAGATTTAGGGGTATCAAATCTATTCTTCAATAAACTGGAATAGTAAATCTTGAAAGGCTATGGGGCAGATTATATTAAGGAGATGCTGAGTGCAGCAGAGCGGCAGGGGGAATTGGGGGGGGGGAGGCTGTCATTTTATAACCTCCTGCTTCTCTACCTAGGCCACAATCAAGTAGGAATGGCTGGAGTACCCCGAATATGCCCCTCCCTGCCCGCCTCGGCCAGGAAGCTGCAGGGAGGGAGGTGTAGGTGCCCTCTGATGGCTGTATATCTGCTAAGGACTGCCCCATGGCAGGTGTATCTACAGCAAGGGAATTCAGGGTGGTTTCCACTCCCTTTGCAATTTCTGAGCAGTGCTAAGGCAGTGGATCAGGCCAGAGAATGTGCCCCTCTATGCCCAGTCTCTTTAGGCAGAAAGAAATTTAAATTTTTGTTTTATTACTTTCATATTGTATATGGAAAAATGTGATAAATTGATAAAATATCTGTTTTTTTAGAAAAAAAGGATCATTTATGTTTCATACAAAATTATAGGGATTGTGGTTTGTTTAAATGCTGACTATTCATCTTAGGCAAGTAAGAGATAACTTGCTCCATCTAAAAGTCTATTCTGAGGTTAGCAAGAATCCTGTTTAAAGTCTGTCACAAAAGCAAGGAAAGTCAGTGGTAATTTGTATTTCTAAGTCAAGTCAGTCTTTGCTAGAATGACAGGGCAGGCAGCTGGAAGTTGACTCAGGATGTGCTCCCACTATCTGTCAGTGATTTAAACATTTATTTTACAGCCTGCAACAGGGTAGTGTCAATAACTGTAGTAGTAATGTTTGTTATGAAAACATGAAGTAAATTATAAGCAGTATGATACAAGTATACAAGCTGTAAAGGCTGCACAAGGATCCTATTTTTACCCCACTGAAGAATATTTTTCTCCCTGATCCCCTCAAAATAATGCAAAATACAACAGGCGCTTTATTTCTGGTCTCTTATGGAAATGCAATTCTCAGATCAAACCTGCTGATATCTAACTTGCTAGCATTGCTTTGTAAGCATCGGTGAGCATCTCAGCAGTTGTTTTGATAGATTTCACAACACCTATTGGAAAAAGATAAGCTAGCTTCATATTTCTGCCACATCTTTTTTTTTTGGGTGTGAATCACTGATGACCCTGTTCGTGTGACATAGTGCCAGGAAAACTGATATTTTCCCAATGATTTAGAATAGTTATTTCATAACAATGTGTTGAAAATATTTTTGCTCCTTCTTTGTGTTTGGCATTTTTCTCAAGTTTTGTTTAGCTTTGATGAGAAGTGTCAGACTGACAATGCTAGACATTGAAGTCCTCCACTTCTCAGTAGAACAGATAAAGCATAGGATCAACGGTACAAACTTCCCCATCCAAAGTGCCTTCAACTATGTTCTAGGGAGACAATTTAACTGAGGAGAGAAAAGGGAATTCAGTTTCTATGCCCCTTCAGTGCTTAGCCTTTTCACTCTGGTGGTGGTTTTTGTTGTGTAAACATACGCACTGTAGGAGAAGACTGAGACTGCTCACTCGTTCCAAAAGTGCTCCAAACAGCCATCAGATAGTCAGAACTTTCAGTCACTAGTGACTTGGGCTAGATTCATACCAGGGAGCTAGAGATGAGTCTATATTCCATTACGAATTACCTGAGCCATCCTGTTCTGTTGGTCACTTACCAAGTGAAATGATCAAGAAGGCTGCTGATTGCTAAACATATAGTATTTTCTGTTAGCTTACATTCTTTCTGTCTCTCTTCAGTGATGACAGCAGTGGGAGTTCAAAATGTGGCCATTGTAGAGTAGAAATATTCTCACACTGCTATAACATGAAATATATGGCAGAATGTGGGTAAAACAGAGCAAGGGACATACAATTCTCCCCCCAGAAGTTCAGTCACAAATTTAATTAACACGTTATTTTTTTATCAAGCATAGTCAGCATGAAAGCATGTCCCCTGGAATGGTGGCCGAAGCACAAAGGGGCATACGAATGTTTAGCATATCTGGCACATAAATACCTTGCAATTTCAACTACAAAAGTGCCATGCAAATGCCTGTTCTTACTTTCTGATGACATTGTAAATAAGAAGAGGGCAGCATTATCTCCTGTAAAAGACTTGTTTGTCTTACCAATTGGCTGAACAAGAAGTAGGACTGAGTGGACTTGTAGATTCTAAAGTTTTACATTGTTTTGTCTTTGAATGCAGTTATGTAACAAAAAAAATCTACATTTGTAAAATGCACTTTCATGTTAGAGAGTGCACTACAGTACTTGTATCAGGTGAATTGAAAAATACTATTTATTTTGTTTATCACTTTTATTGTGCAAATATTTGTCATCAAAAATAATATACATTTTAATTTCAATTACACAGAATACAATATATATGAAAATGTAGAAAAACATCCAAAATATGTAACAAATTTCAATTGGTATTCTATTGTTTAACAGTATGATTAATTGCAATTTTTTTTTTAGTTAATCGTGTGAGTTAACTGCGATGAATCAATAGCCCTAGTTTTTTTCCTTCTAAAACTCTGCCCAGCTAAAGGGAAAGGGAACAAGAGATGTGGTTAAAAGGAAGGCCTCACTTAATACTGTACATTTCAGATGCTTTAACTGGTTTTTCCTTCTTTCCTGTGTTGTTAATAAAAGGTTAAAAGGATTTTTAACAGTGTGTTTGCCATTGTACTAAGCAGGCTGAGCTCTCTGTATACCAAACCTTATTTCACACTTCTTAGTACTGAACAGTGACAGTCTCGTTAACACCTTTGACTCTTTGGGTCCATATAACCCATCTAAATTACAACAATGCCGCCACCCCAGAGAGTGGCTGAAATCATTCCTGTACAATATACCTAATCCATATATAGTGATCATCTGTAGATATCAAAGCACTTTACAAAGCAAGATAAGTATCTTTAACCCCACTTTACAGATGGGGAAACTGAGGCACACAGCACTGACATGCTCAGGGCCACATCGTAGAGCTAGTAATAGAACTCAAATTTCTCCACTCCCAAGCCAGTGCATTAGACCCTGGACCATGTTGTCTATGTACCCTGGAGTCAACAATACTGTGTGCTCCTTTCAGGTGAAAGTCACTGTAAGTGTATGTTTTTATTTCATGTAAAAAATGTAGTAAGTAATGATATACTGTAAAAGCTTCCACTACTGTATGAATCCAGGATTGGCAGGAAGTCATTTTTATAAGAGGTTACTGTAGCCAAATCACATTCCCTTGAAACTACAAGGTTTGCATCTATGGACAGTCTGAAATTCCTAACCTTCCTGTCATGAATGCTACAGCCACAGATAATTTAGTCAATAAAGTCTACAAGTCAATTGGATTTTTAAAACTCAAAATATGCTTTTATATATGGGTGTTCAATGATTTGCAGCTATTCATTAAAACAAACAAATCAGTACAGCACTCATTAATAGGGGAAACAAAGCAGATTGCACTTCTGGGTCCACTTCACTGTCGTACATTCCTATCGCTGAGTAGCATATTGATAACACAGTGTTGTATGTTACAGGAAGAAAGTTGCTTGGTAACTACTGTACATTTTAGCCTTAACTCTTTAGATGTCCTGTTCAGAGTGGCTATATTTCAGTTAATACAGCTACTGAAAGACGGTCAAGCAATTAACACTTTGGCACCAACAGACAGAATGTTAATTCATATTTGTTCCTTACATGTAGAAATTCAGGATTTTAGCATTAAACTTAGGGCTTGAAAAATTCAACAGACCCCCTACTAGCTGGAGAACTAAAAGTAATTATGAAAGATGAGGGTGTTCACTGGCCCACTGATGCGGGGGAAATTGCCAGGGGCTCAAGTGATTTAAAAGGACCTGGGGGCCCCCGGCTGCCACCACTGCCAGCAGTGCAGCAGAGCGAAGGCAGACTTCCTGCCCGACTTTTTTCTGCACCACTCCCAGAAGTGGTTGGAAGGGCCCTATATCCCTGGGGGCAGGGGAGGGGACAGAGGGTCTCCAGGTGCTGCCATTGCCCTGAGCACTGACTCCACAGCTCCCATTGGTCAGGCACTATGGCCAATGGGAGCTGCAGAGGGTGGTGCCTCCAGGTGGTGGTGCACGGAGATCCTCTGGTCCCCCTGCCTCAGAGCTGCTGCCAGAGGGGTGTGCCGGTCAGTGCTGATCCCCTGGCCCTATCCTGCCCCCCCAAACCCTGCCCCAGCCTAGAGCCTGCACCCAAACTCCCTCCCAGAGCTTGACCCTCACCCTCTCCCGCACCCAAACTCCCTCCCAGTGCCTGACCCCGCACCCCCTCCTGCACCCAAACTCCCTCATGGAGCCTGCACCCCCTCCCACACCCAAACTCCCTCCCAGAGCCTGCAAGCTGCACCCCCTCCTGCACTTAAATTCCCTCACAAAGCCCACACCCAATGCCCTCCCACACTCTGCAGCCCCTCCTGCATGCAAACTCCCTTCCAGAGCCCAAACCCTCACCCTCTCCCACACCCAAACTCCCTCCCAGTGCCTGACCCTGCACCCCCTCCTGCACCCAAACTCCCTCTGAGACTGACCCCCCCCCCCACATCCAAACTCCTTCCCAGAGCCTGCACCTCCTCCCACACCCCAACCCCATGCCCCAGCCTGATGAAAGTGAATGAGGGTGGGGGAGAGCGAGCAACAGATGGAGGGGGGATGGAGTGAGCAGGGGGTGGGGCCTCAGAGAACGGGCAGGACAGGAGCGTGGCCTCAGGGAAGAGTGGGCTGGGGCGGATCTTTGCATTTGCACAATTAGAGAGTTGGCAACCCTTCCGGGCAGGCATGTGGAAGCCCTGGCCGTGCCGGAAGAGCAGGTGCAGCACTGCCCAAATGTCAGGTGGACTGTGGGCACGGCTTGTGCATGCATGGGGGTCCATTGACTGCTTTGCCCTAGGGCCCGGAATTGCTGTCGGCGGGCCTGAGTGGGTATATGCACACGCACGGGAAAGGGGCCCACCAGTGAAGTCTAAACATAGGTGCTGGAACTAGCGGTGCTGTGGGTGCAGCTGCACCCCCTGGTTTGAAATGGTTTTCATCATACACAGGGTTTACAGTTTGGTTCAATGGCGTGCAGCACCCCCATTACAAAAATTGTTCCAGCAGCTCTGGGTCTAAGAGGAAAATTCCTGGTGAGAAGCACAGCTGCGGAGACTTTGACCAGTGATCTGTCCCTGAACAGAAGGCATAATTCTTGGACAATACCTTCACAATATGAGGCATAACGAAGTTTCCTTTACCGTAAAGTATGCATGTATTTTGGGTCCGTTTTAATTTTTTGAGTACAAAAAACTTATGACTTATGCCTCAAGCAAGTATCTGTGGGTCTGCATCTTATTCTACCCCTGGGGCCGGGAGCCTCTGTTTCTTTTGCTTCTGCAGGGGAGCATTCAGCAGGAAGTCTCTCAGCTGGAAACCCCCTGCTGCAGTGGAGGGGAAAGAGAGGCTCCCACTAGCAGATAGAGGAAGGGGGCTGAGGGAGAGACAGCCATGTCTAACTTCTGTAATGGAATGATTTTTACCGGGTGCTAAGCCTACATGTAGCAAATGCTCAGCTAAAGAAGATATTTTAACAGAAAATGAAGAGAAGTAGACAATATGATATGACATTATGTTTGGATTTTTGTGTCACAATATTACTGCAGAAAGTCCACAGCCACAATGTGTCACTTGTTTTCAAGTGTTAGTAAATGAAAGCAGAAGGCTGTGGAAGCTACAGAGACATTTAGAAACCAAAAGCCAGAATCCATAAACAAGAACAGTGATTATTCCCTTCAGAAACAAGAAGATGTAAAGCAGGGAAAAAAAGGATAGGGTCTGAAGAAGCAAACTGTTCTTCAAAAAGCCTTCGAAGCATCTGATGTTGTGGCTATGTGAATTGCAAAATGCAAATATCAGGGGGTAGCTGTTATTATTATTTTATTATAATTATATTATTATTATTATACTGGCATTATTATACTGACACGTCTGCATTTGTAATTTTCACTCCATGCATCTGAAGAAGTGGTTTTTACCCACAAAAGCTTATGCCCAAATAAATTTCTTCATCTTTAAGTTGCCACCAGTCTCCTTGTTGTTAAAATGCAAATAAGCACACACCTTTGTTGAGACCCTTCTACTTCCAGCACTGATAGCCATGGGTAGAGTTATGACTTGGGAACAAGCAGCCAGGGCACTGAAAACACCATTCCTATGTCAAATAATAGCATCCCTAGAGGAACTGATGACCTTGCAGAAAACATGCAGGGCCAGTTCGGTTGTTAGAACAAGTTAAGAAGAGTCCATATTATACACTGCAACTTGATGAATCCACAGATATTGCCAACATGGCTCAATTTCTGTGTTCTGTAAGAACTGTGTTCTATGTTTCTGTCAAAGTAAATACAACAGCTGAAAACTTTTATTTTGTAAAGAAATCCCAACCCATACAACCGGTAAGGAAATATTCCATATCCTTGACAAATTCAGAGTGGAAGGAGGTCTGAACTGGACAATGTGTGTGGGGCTGTGCACTGATAGCAGCCATGCCTGAGCAGAACAGTGAAATTGCAGCAGAGTGAAGTGGCACCAGCAGCACTTTGGACACACTGCATGACTCATTGCCAAACTTTGGCATGGAAGAAGTTCCAACCTGAAGTACACAAGGCCCTCAACATTGTTATTAAAAGAGTTAATTATATAAAAACCTGGGCAGTCAACACACGCCGTTTAGTATGCTGTATGAAGAGGTGGCCTCTGACGACACTCAGCTTCTGTTTCATAGTGAAGTTAGCTGGTTGTAACATGGGAAAGTGTTACAATGTTTCTTCAAATTGCGTAACAAAAATCAGAATTTTCCTCTTGCGGAATTGGGAACACAGTCCTTGCAGATTACATTTGTCACATGGACTTCTTGACTATGTTAGCTTACCTGGTGGATGTGATTGACAAATTGAATGCACTGAACCTAACACTTCAACGTAGGACTATACATATACTAGATGTGAAAGAGAAAATCAGAGGAATTCATGAAGAAGCTTTGTCTTTGGAGATGACACATTGAAAAGGACCAATATGTTTTCAGTCTTATAAAAAGAATAGAGTAAAAATGATCAAAACACTATTAAACACCAACTACTAACTCATTTGTCTATATTGTTGTGACGTTATCTGATTAAAATATGACCATATAGATCATTGTTGCAACCACTGTTATATATTTGCAACAAATCTTGTACAAAGATTGCCAAGTAAGGTGTCTATGGAAAGGTTATGATTTGCTGAATACGATTATGCTATTTGTATGCATGTATAATTTTTGTATTTGAAGCTATGAGTATTGTTTCTATACCTGGATTTCAAATATTTGCTCCTGGGGTAATACCCACAAGGTATTCAGCCTGCACATCTTGAAGGGACTATTCAAATTAAGTGGCTCATCAAATTAAGTGGTGTCATCATTGTGACACTTAACTCACAATGGACCATGGGAGACGCTTATCTACAGATAATGGACTTTCCCTCTATGACTAAGCAAAATTATGTAGGGACATGTGATTTGCTCATGTGACTCCAAACTCCCATCTTTTACCTGTAATTTTGCACTAGCTGTGCTGAGGGATTTGTTTGAAACAATGGATTTCCCACCACATGGCAGAAGGACCTGGAAACACCTCCATTTTGCCTCTATCCTGTTCCAGCCTCTTTCATGCTCAAGCCTCTGAACTATGGATTTATACTAATGGGAGCATTCTAACCAAGGGACTGAGGTCCTTCCAATGATTTGGAAGCAATCAGAGACTTGACTTAAGCCAGCAGTTTGTTCCATCACTTCTACAAGCCTGAACCAATAACTTTGCCATTGTTCTATGTATTTAATTCCTTTAACCAATTTTGACTCTCATCTTTCTTTCTTTCTTTTTATAAAGAAACCTCTAGATTTTAGATACCAAAGGATTGGCAACAGCGTGATCTTGGGGTAAGACCTGAGTTGTATATTAACCTGGGTTTATGGCTGGTCCTTTTGGAATCAGAAGAACCTGTTATTTGATTAAATTGTTTTAAAGAACCACTCATCTGTAAGTCTAGTGTTTTTGGTGGTGATACAAGTACTGGAATGCCTAAGGAAACTGCTGTTCTGACTTCTTGTTAGCCAGTGTGGTGAAACAGAAGTTTACTTTGGTTTCTAGTTTGGTATATCTCATGGGAGAAACACCCCCAAACTGGAGGTTAATCTGCCCGATTTCTAAGCAGTTTGTCCTGAATTTGGTATTCTCAGTTGTGACCCACTTAGGCACAGTTACAATTGTATTCCCATTTTGATGAAATATTTTCCTGGAATTGACTATGAAGCTCCAGATACTAACTGGATTTGAAACCCAGTCTTGGTAACAGTTGACTCCATTCCAAGGAAGTCTCAGAATTGTCAAGTGATCTCACGCTGAAGACCAAGTTTGCAAATCTAACAAACCAGGAATTCTCAATTTCTGTTAAAGGAGAATAGGAATAACTCAGTGATGAAAGTGCTGCTTCCAGATAGCTCTGTGAGTCTGGGTTTTCAGCAATGATTTCTGTGACAACTAAGAGAAATCTAATAATGCCAACTTGGAAAACAGCTTATGTCTGACACTATCAGAGATTCAACCAAACGCTGCGCAATTATGCAGTTTGAAACAGGCCCATTCTTCTCACTAAATCTAAGGCTGTCTGAACATGCCAAAAATCCATATTTTTAAAATTATAGTTTTAAAAACCTGGATTAGATCAGATTATATAATTAAACAAACTGTATGTAGTTGAATAAAGTAGCAAGACCATTCAAATTTTATTGACAGGTTTCAGAGTGGTAGCTGTATTAGTCTGTATCAGCAAAAACAACGAGGAGTCCTTGTGGCACCTTAGAGACTAACAAATTTATTTGGCATAACCTTCTGTGGGCTAAAACCCACTTCATCAGATGCATGGAGTGGAAAATACAGTAGGAACAATACGTAGTACATGAAAAGATGGGAGTTGCCTTCCCAAGTGGGGGGTCAGTTCTAACAATTCAATTAAAGTGGAAGTGGGCTATTATCAACAGGAGGAAAAATCACTTTTGTAGTGGTAATCAGGGTGGTCCATGTCAAACAGTGGACAAGAAGATGTGAGTAACAGGGGGAAATTGGCATGGGGGAAATTAGTTTTTATTTTTTTCTGACAACTTTGAAAAGTGTATCTTGTAACATGCTGGTGAAAGAGGCAAGTGTTCCACTTCTTGCTTCATTCGCTGCAGATTGTGCATGGAAATGACTTCCATGTTTGTCTGTAATGCACATTACTACTAAATGCTACTACATCGGAATCTGGGGCTGCAGGGGGGAAAAAGACTGATTCTTTTAATTAAAGAATGTTTCAAATGCATACACACAAGGGGGCAGAGTTAAGCTTGAATATACCACATTCACTTTGATGTTTCCTGTCTTTGGAATTGTAACTGAAACTATAATATTCTTGTAATCATTTTTTAAAAAAGAACTTCCTTTGCTGTTGGGATTTTTAAAATAGGCTAGATACCACCAAAATGCCCTGTCATATGTACCTTACAAGCTTCAGAAAAGGGAGTTTAACACAATTTTTTTACTAGCATTACCACTGGTAATTTAAAAAGTGGGGTAGTGCAGACACAAAGGATTTGTGGGGAGAGGGGAAAAGAGTGACAGTCCTTAGACTCGTAGGAGTTCTGGATTTGTTTCAGCCTGAAGTGCTCGGTCCACCATAGCTTTCCCAGGGACATCTCTAGGTCTCCTGGGAACCCCTGCATGGGGAGCAGCTCAGGGCAGGGTAGCCCTGCTAGGGAAGCAGTTCAGGGCAGAACATGCTCCACAGGCATGTGCCCAGGCTAACATTTACAAGCATCTTCAAAACACACCTTGAAAGTTAAAATTTCAGAGCAAAACTAAACCTATAGACAGACTGTTTATGGGACAGGGATTCTCAATATACATTCATTTAGAACAGGGGTGCTCAAACTGGGAATCGGAACCCCTCAGGGTATCGCAAGGTTATTACATGGGAGGTCGTGAGCTGTCAGCGTCCACCCCAAACCCCGCTTTTCCTCCAGCATTTATAATAGTGTTAAATATAAAAATGTGTTTTTAATTTATAAGGGGGGGTCGCACTCAGAGGCTAGCTATGTGAAAGGGGTCACCAGTACAAAAGTTTGAGAACGACTGATTTAGAATCTATATTTAAAATAGTATGTTTTTATGTGTTATAAATCATAATAAATAAAGGCACCCATTTTCTATGCTGGATGCCTTTTGATATTATTCAAAGCAACAACACAACAGCAGCAAGACCCCAGGGAAAAATTCCAGCAAAACTCAACCCTCCAACATCACCAGTTGGTGGGACTTTCCCACCAAACTGCCATTGCCCACAATAATCCATCACCATTAGACCCCAACCTCTTCAGCCAACTGGGGAAAAGATGGGCCTTCAAGCATGTCTTAAAGGTCAATAAAGGCAATCAGAGTAGCAGCCGTGTTAGTCTGTATTCGCAAAAAGAAAAGGAGTACTTGTGGCACCTTAGAGACTAACAAATTTATTAGAGCATAAGCTTTCGTGAGCTACAGCTCACTTCATCGGATGCATCCGATGAAGTGAGCTGTAGCTCACGAAAGCTTATGCTCTAATAAATTTGTTAGTCTCTAAGGTGCCACAAGTACTCCTTTTCTTTTTGCGAATAAAGGCAATGTGAGTTGATTGTGTCCCATTTCCCGGAAGACTCCCACATGAATGACCATAAACCAGTCGAATCTAAAACTATTGTATTAGAACTTTCTATGATGTCGCCTCTCCTCTTGTCACAAGCACAAAGAGAAGCACAGTATTAAAGTCAATGAGAATCTTTAGTGGGAGCAGGAGCAGGGCCATAATTAGCATTGAGATCCACAGGAGTTATAATTATTCAAATAAAATAATAGATATGCAAGTATTTTCATAGATTCATATAGATTAAGATCTGAAGGGACCATTATGATCATGTAGTCTGACCTCCTGCACAATGCAGGCCACAGAATCTCACCCACCCAGTCCTACAATAAACCTCTCACCTATGTCTGAGCTATTGAAGTCCTCAAATCATGGTTTAAAGACTTCAAGGAGCAGAGAATCCTCCAGCAAGTGAACCGTGCTCCATGCTACAGAAGAAGGCGAAAAATCTCCAGGGCCTCTTCCAATCTGCCCTGGAGGAAAATTCCTTCCCGACCCCAACAGCTAAACCCTGAGCATATGGGCAAGATTCAACAGCCAGATACCCAGGAAAGAATTCTCTGTAGTAACTCAAATCCCACCCCATCAAACATCTCATCACAGGTCATTGGGCCTATTTACCATGAATATTTAAAGATCAATTAATTGCCAAAATCATGTTATCCCATCATACCATCTCTATAAACTTATCAAGTTTAATCTTAAAGCCAGATAGGTCTTTTGCCCCCACTGCTTCCCTTGGAATATCATACACATTTTTTTTTTAACAACAAATATTTAGAGTGATTAGACCTCCTGATAAGGCCCCCTGACTTCACTGGGATTGCAGGAGGCATAACTGTTTGAAAAATGTGATCCACAATTTTTCTTACTTTAAAAGGAGTTATCTGTATAGTATTCTGATTTAACTCTAGTAATGCCACTTTTATGGTGCTATTCAAACTGCTCCTCCCAAGCCTATTTGTACTGTGCCTTGAATGATTTTTAGTTATTTTAAATGAGACTTTGTTTTAATCTTGCCACATGACAAATTGTCACGCTCTACTAAAACGAATTGCACTGTAGCAAATAAAACTGTTAAAACAAAATAGGCATCAGCTGTGTAGCATGCTTAAATTTAGACTCTAAGCGTTGAGAGACGAGGAAAGGAAATTTTAAATTAGTTCTCTTTTTCCTGATTATTAGAAGATCTATTGCAGCAACTAATTTAATGTTCAAAAATTTTTCAAAAAAAGAAAAGCAGTACTTGTGGCACCTTAGAGACTAACAAATTTATTAGAGCATAAGCTTTCGTGAGCTACAGCTCACTTCATCGGATGCATTCGGTGGAAAATACAGTGGGGAGATTTATATACATACACAGAGAACATGAAACAATGGGTTTTATCATACACACTGTAAGGAGAGTGATCACTTAAGATGAGCTATTACCAGCAGGAAGGTGCGGGGGGGGGGGGGGGGGGGGGGGGGAAAAACTTTTATGGTGATAATCAAAGTGGGCCATTTCTAGCAGTTAACAAGAATGTCTGAGGAACAGGGAGGTGGGGTGGGGGGGAGAAATAACATGGGGAAATAGTTTTACTGTGTAATGACCCATCTACTCCCAGTCTCTATTCAAGCCTAAGTTAATTGTATCCAGTTTGCAAATTAATTCCAATTCAGCAGTCTCTCGTTGGAGTCTTTCAGAGTAGCAGCCGTGTTAGTCTGTATTCGCAAAAAGAAAAGCAGTACTTGTGGCACCTTAGAGACTAACAAATTTATTAGAGCATAAGCTTTCGTGAGCTACAGCTCACTTCATCGGATGCATTTGGTGGAAAAAACAGAGGAGAGATTTATATACACACACAGGGAACATGAAACAATTGGGTTTTTTTCCACCAAATGCATCCGATGAAGTGAGCTGTAGCTCACGAAAGCTTATGCTCTAATAAATTTGTTAGTCTCTAAGGTGCCACAAGTACTCCTTTTCTTTTTGCGAATAAAGGCAATGTGAGTTGATTGTGTCCCATTTCCCGGAAGACTCCCACATGAATGACCATAAACCAGTCGAATCTAAAACTATTGTATTAGAACTTTCTATGATGTCGCCTCTCCTCTTGTCACAAGCACAAAGAGAAGCACAGTATTAAAGTCAATGAGAATCTTTAGTGGGAGCAGGAGCAGGGCCATAATTAGCATTGAGATCCACAGGAGTTATAATTATTCAAATAAAATAATAGATATGCAAGTATTTTCATAGATTCATATAGATTAAGATCTGAAGGGACCATTATGATCATGTAGTCTGACCTCCTGCACAATGCAGGCCACAGAATCTCACCCACCCAGTCCTACAATAAACCTCTCACCTATGTCTGAGCTATTGAAGTCCTCAAATCATGGTTTAAAGACTTCAAGGAGCAGAGAATCCTCCAGCAAGTGAACCGTGCTCCATGCTACAGAGGAAGGCGAAAAATCTCCAGGGCCTCTTCCAATCTGCCCTGGAGGAAAATTCCTTCCCGACCCCAACAGCTAAACCCTGAGCATATGGGCAAGATTCAACAGCCAGATACCCAGGAAAGAATTCTCTGTAGTAACTCAAATCCCACCCCATCAAACATCTCATCACAGGTCATTGGGCCTATTTACCATGAATATTTAAAGATCAATTAATTGCCAAAATCATGTTATCCCATCATACCATCTCTATAAACTTATCAAGTTTAATCTTAAAGCCAGATAGGTCTTTTGCCCCCACTGCTTCCCTTGGAATATCATACACATTTTTTTTTAACAACAAATATTTAGAGTGATTAGACCTCCTGATAAGGCCCCCTGACTTCACTGGGATTGCAGGAGGCATAACTGTTTGAAAAATGTGATCCACAATTTTTCTTACTTTAAAAGGAGTTATCTGTATAGTATTCTGATTTAACTCTAGTAATGCCACTTTTATGGTGCTATTCAAACTGCTCCTCCCAAGCCTATTTGTACTGTGCCTTGAATGATTTTTAGTTATTTTAAATGAGACTTTGTTTTAATCTTGCCACATGACAAATTGTCACGCTCTACTAAAACGAATTGCACTGTAGCAAATAAAACTGTTAAAACAAAATAGGCATCAGCTGTGTAGCATGCTTAAATTTAGACTCTAAGCGTTGAGAGACGAGGAAAGGAAATTTTAAATTAGTTCTCTTTTTCCTGATTATTAGAAGATCTATTGCAGCAACTAATTTAATGTTCAAAAATTTTTCAAAAAAAGAAAAGCAGTACTTGTGGCACCTTAGAGACTAACAAATTTATTAGAGCATAAGCTTTCGTGAGCTACAGCTCACTTCATCGGATGCATTCGGTGGAAAATACAGTGGGGAGATTTATATACATACACAGAGAACATGAAACAATGGGTTTTATCATACACACTGTAAGGAGAGTGATCACTTAAGATGAGCTATTACCAGCAGGAAGGTGCGGGGGGGGGGGGGGAGGAGGAAAATCTTTTATGGTGATAATCAAAGTGGGCCATTTCTAGCAGTTAACAAGAATGTCTGAGGAACAGGGAGGTGGGGTGGGGGGGAGAAATAACATGGGGAAATAGTTTTACTGTGTAATGACCCATCTACTCCCAGTCTCTATTCAAGCCTAAGTTAATTGTATCCAGTTTGCAAATTAATTCCAATTCAGCAGTCTCTCGTTGGAGTCTTTCAGAGTAGCAGCCGTGTTAGTCTGTATTCGCAAAAAGAAAAGCAGTACTTGTGGCACCTTAGAGACTAACAAATTTATTAGAGCATAAGCTTTCGTGAGCTACAGCTCACTTCATCGGATGCATTTGGTGGAAAAAACAGAGGAGAGATTTATATACACACACAGGGAACATGAAACAATTGGGTTTTTTTCCACCAAATGCATCCGATGAAGTGAGCTGTAGCTCACGAAAGCTTATGCTCTAATAAATTTGTTAGTCTCTAAGGTGCCACAAGTACTCCTTTTCTTTTTGCGATTACAGACTAACACGGCTGCTACTTTGAAAAATGAAACAATGGGTTTATCATACACACTGTAAGGAGAGTGATCACTTAAGATAAGCCATCACCAGCAGCAGCGGGGGGAAAGGAGGAAAACCTTTCATGGTGACAAGCAAGGTAGGCTAATTCCAGCAGTTAACAAGAATATCTGAGGAACAGCGGGGGGTAGGGTGTGGGGGAGAAATACCATGGGGAAATAGTTTTACTTTGTGTAATGACTCATCCATTCCCAGTCTCTATTCAAGTCTAAGTTAATTGTATCCAGTTTGCAAATTAATTCCAATTCAGCAGTCTCTCGCTGGAGTCTGTTTTTGAAGCTTTTTTGTTGAAGGATAGCCACTCTTAGGTCTGTAATCGAGTGACCAGAGAGATTGAAGTGTTCTCCAACTGGTTTTTGAATGTTATAATTCTTGACGTCTGATTTGTGTCCATTCATTCTTTTACGTAGAGATTGTCCAGTTTGGCCAACGTACATGGCAGAGGGGCATTGCTCATACATGATGGCATATATCACATTGGTAGATGCGCAGGTGAAGGAGCCTCTGATAGTGTGGCTGATGTGATTAGGCCCTATGATGGTATCCCCTGAATAGATATGTGGACTGAGTTGGCAACGGGCTTTGTTGCAAGGATAGGTTCCTGGGTTAATGGTTCGGTTGTGTGGTGTGTGGTTGCTGGTGAGTATTTGCTTCAGATTGGGGGGCTGTCTGTAAGCAAGGACTGGCCTGTCTCCCAAGATCTGTGAGAGTGATGGGTCGTCCTTCAGGATAGGTTATAGATCCTTGATGATGCGTTGGAGAGGTTTTAGTTGGGGGCTGAAGGTGATGTCTAGTGGCGTTCTGTTATTTTCTTTGTTGGGCCTGTCCTGTAGTAGGTGACTGCTGAATTGGAATTAATTTGCAAACTGGATAAAATTAACTTAGGCTTGAATAGAGACTGGGAGTAGATGGGTCATTACACAGTAAAACTATTTCCCCATGTTATTTCTCCCCCCCACCCCACCTCCCTGTTCCTCAGACATTCTTGTTAACTGCTGGAAATGACCCACCTTGATTATCACCATAAAAGATTTTCCTCCTTCCCCCCCCCCCCCCGCACCTTCCTGCTGGTAATAGCTCATCTTAAGTGATCACTCTCCTTACAGTGTGTATGATAAAACCCATTGTTTCATGTTCTCTGTGTATGTATATAAATCTCCCCACTGTATTTTCCACCGAATGCTTCCGATGAAGTGAGCTGTAGCTCACGAAAGCTTATGCTCTAATAAATTTGTTAGTCTCTAAGGTGCCACAAGTACTGCTTTTCTTTTTGCGAATACAGACTAACACGGCTGCTACTCTGAAAATTTTTTCAGTTTTACATCTAATGCTGAAATGTTAAAACTCTCTACTAATGAAACTATACGTCTTCCTTAAGTATGTGTCATAGAATCATAGAATATCAGGGTAGGAAGGGATCTCAGGAGGTCATCTAGGCCAACCCCCTGCTCAAAGCAGGACCAATCCCCAACTAAATCATCCCAGCCATGGCTTTGTCAAGCCTGACCTTAAAAACCTCTAAGGAAGGAGATTCTACCACCTCCCTAGGTAACCCATTCCAGTGCTTCACCATCCTCCTAGTGAAAATGTTTTTCCTAATATTCAACCTAAACCTCCACCACTGCAACTTGAGACCATTACTCCTCATTCTGTCATGTAGTACCACCGAGAAAAGTCTTGATCCATCGTCTTTGGTACCCCCTTTCAGGTAGTTTGAAAGCAGCTATCAAATCCCCCCTCATTCTTGTCTTCTGCAGACTAAAGAATCCCAGTTCCCTCAGCCTCTCCTCATAACTCATGCGTTCCAATCCCCTAATCATTTTTGTTGCCCTCCGCTGGACGCTTTCCCATTTTTCCACGTCCTTCTTGTAACGTGGGGCCCTAAACTGGACACAGTACTCCAGATGAGGCCTCACCAATGTTGAATAGAGGGGAACGATCACGTCCCTCGATCTGCTGGCAATGGCCCTACTTAGACATCCCAAAATGCCATTGGCCTTCTTGGCAACAAGGGCACAATGTAACTCCTAGGTCCTTGTCCACTGTAACCCCTAGATCCTTTTCTGCAGAAGTGATGCCTAGCCATTCGGTCTCTAGTCTGTAGCGGTGCATGGGATTCTTCCATTTTAACTGCAGGACTCTGCGCTTGTCCTTGTTGAACCTCATCAGATTTCTTTTGGCCCAATCCTCTAATTTGTCTAGGTCGCTCTACATCCTATCCCTACCTTCCAGTGTATCTACCACTCCTCTCAGTTTAATGTCATCTGCAAACTTGCTGAGGGTGCAATCCATGCCATCCTCCAGATCGTTAATGAAGATATTGAACAAAAACGGCCCCAGGACCAACCTTTGGGGCACTCCACTTGATACCGGCTGCCAATTAGACATGGAGCCACTGATCACTACCCGTTGAGCCTGATGATCTAGCCAGCTTTCTATCCACCTTCTAATCCATTCATCCAGCCCATACGTCTTTAACTTGCTGACAAAAATACTGTGGGAGACCGTATCAAAAGCTTTGCTAAAGTCAAGGAATAACACGTCCACTGCTTTCCCTTTGTCCACAGAGTCAGTTATCTTCTCATAGAAGGCAATTAGGTTATTCAGGCATGACTTGCCCTTTGTGAATCCATGCTGACTGTTCCTGATCACTTTCCTCTCCTCCTAAGTGCTTCAGAATTGATTCCTTGAGGACCTGCTCCATGATTTTTCCAGGGACTGAGGTGAGGCTGACTGGCCTGTAGTTCCCTGGATTCTTCTTCTTCCCTTTTTGAAAGATGGACCCTACATTATTCTTTTTCCAGTCATCCGGGACCTCCCCCGAACACCATGAGATTTCAAAGATAATGGCCAATGGCTCTGCAATCACATCAGCTAACTCCTTTAGCACCTTCGGAGGCAGTGCATCCAGCCCCATGGACTTGTGCTAGTCCAGCTTTTCTGAATAGTCCTGAACCACCTCTTTCTCCACAAAGGGCTTGTCATAACCATACAGCTAAGGGTAGCCTAGAATTCCTCCTTACCTGTAAGGGGTTAAGAAGCTCAATAACCTGGTTGGCAGCTGACCAAAAGGACCAATGGGGAAAGAAGATACTTTCAAATCTTTGGGTGGGGGGGAAGGCTTTGTTGTGTGTGTTCTCTTGAGAAGCAGAGAAGCATCAGGTCAGAAAAATTCTCCTATAAACCATCCTAAAAGTCTTTCATATTACAAAAATTGTAAGTAAAAGCCAGGCAAGGTGTGTTAGATTATCTTTTGTTTTGCTTGTGAATTTTTCCTTTGCTGGAGAGAGGTTTATTCCTGTTTTTTGTAACTTTGAAACTAAGCCTAGAGGAAGTTCTGCTGTGTTTCTGAATCTTTTGTTACCCTGTAAAGGTATTTTCCATACTGATTTTACAGAGGTGATTATCTTTTTTTTTTAATAAAATCCTTCTTTTAAGAGCCTGACTGATTTCTCTATTGTCCTAAGACCCAAGGGTTTGGGTCTGTGATCACTTCATAACCAATTGGTTACGATATTATTCTCAAGCGTCCCCAGGAAAGAGGTGTAAGAGCTTGGGGGGATATTTTGGGGGATAGGAACTCCAAGTGGTCCTTTCCCTGATTCTTTGTTAAATCACTTGGTAGTGGCAGTGTACCATCCAAGGGCAAAGAATTTGTGCCTTGGGGAAGTTTTAATCTAAGATGGTAGAAATAAGATTAGGGGGTCTTTCATGTGGGTCCCCACATCTGTACCCTAGAGTTCAGAGTGGGGAGGGAACCCCTGACAGGGCTGGTCACCTCCTACCCATACTGTGCTGCCCAGTGCAGTAGTCTGGAAGTTGACCTTGTTCGTGAAGACAGAGGCAAAAAAAGCATTGAGTACATTAGCTTTTTCCACATCCCCTGTCACTAGGTTGCATCCCTCATTCAGTAAGGGGCCCGCAATTTCCTTGACCTTCTTCTTGTTGCTAACATTTCTGAAGAAATCCTTCTTGTTACTCTTAACATCCCTTGCTAGCTGAAACTCCAGTGTGTTTCAATGTGTCAATGTGGATCCTACTGTCTCGTGCAGACAAGTTTGGATTCTTTAAAACAACAGTGTCCATAGGGGCCACACATGCACCCTGTCCTCCTTGTGATCCTATTCAAGGGCTTAAAAATGGCATGGCAGCTGCAACCCTCCTTCAGCTGCCTCTTACCACCTGATCTGGCAAGTATCTGACCTGTTACTCTTCCGTGAGCTTTAAATGCATTCCAGATTTGTTTGTTTCTGGGAAGAAATCCTTCTTCACTTCCTTGTTTTTTAATTCTCTTGATTTGAATGTTCCAAGAAAAGGAAAGAAGAAAAATCTGGGGGAGACTGCCCCTGTACAATGGGGCATGGTGCTTCATGCCAACTACTGTGGTAGACTCCAAGGCTTCTGGATTTAAGCCCTGTCCGACCTGCGATAACCTCATTCCTCTTGTTGATGGGCATAGACCAGTGGTTCTCAAACTGTGGGTTGTGACCCCATTTTAATGGGGTCGCCGGGGCTAGCTCAGACTTTTTGGGGTCTTGGGCTGGGGCCAAAGCCTGAGCCCCAGCCCCACCACCTGGGACCAAAGCCAAAGCCAAAGAGCTTCAGTTCTGGGTGGCAGGGCTCAGATTATAGGCTCCTTGATTGGGGCTTGAAGCCTTTGGCCCCCACACCCGAGATGGTAGGGCTCAGGCTTTGGCTTTGCCACCTGGGGCAGCTGGGCTCAGGCTTCAGTCCTCTCTCCTGGGGTCATGTAATAATTTTTGTTGTCAGAAGGGGGTCGTGGTGCAATGAACTTTGAGAACCCTGGCACAGACAATGTCTTTTCTGTTTGGCAGATAGTCACATCCCAAATAAGTGTGCAGTGTGTGTGTCATTGGGGGACTGTGCCTTTAAGGGCTGAGCATCCCAGATAGAGTCTGGGTCAGGCACTGTGAAACTTTTGTTGGTATTATGTTCAACGAATTGGAACCGGACACAGAATAAATGGTCTCTTGCAAGTGCCTTAAGCACTGAGTGATCCCTAAACACCACACTGTGAGCAAATCATTCTCATCTAGGACTTGCAAGTCAAAGGATGAGTGGCTCAAACTCACTAGCCTTCTTCCCAAAACTGCATTTGGTGCAGGGAGAAAAGAAACTGCACACACTAGACATATCCAGGATTCTATTACATTGACAGGACTAAATCATTCAGACTGTCACTCTTCTATTTCTTGCTGTAGCCAAGTATTCAAAAGGCCAAGCTATCTTATCTAAAAGTAGAGTGAAATGAATCTCACAATGCATCCCTCTGAGTTACCAATTGGCTGATGTACCTCTCCCACTGAACATAAAGGCTCACTCTAAATCTCAAGTGAAGTCTTCTGCCTGCTTCACACATGTACTAATTTCAAAGATCAGCAAGGCAGTGACATGTTATTCTCTCATCATCTCCCCAAAAAGGTAAGTGCATTCAGATTTATTAACTACAAAGATAAATTGTAAGTGATTATAAATCAAAGCATAACAAGTCAGATTTGGTCAAATGAAATAAAAGCAAAACGCATTCTAAGTTGATCGTAACACTTTCAATGCCCTTACAAACTTAGATGCTTCTCACTACAGGCTGGCTGGTTGCCCTTCAGCCAGGCTCTCCCCTTTGATCAGCACTTCAGTCGTTTGGTGGTGATGTCTGTAGATGTAGCTGGGAGAGAGAAAGAACATGGCAAAATGTCTCTCCCTTTTATCATGTTCTTTCTTCCCTCTTGGCTTTGCTGCCCTCCTTCAGAGTCAGGGGAGCATTACCTCATTGCAGTCCCAAACGGACCAAAGGAAGGGAGATGACTCACTCGAGAGTCTAACACGTTCTTTTGTTGCTGCCTATGCCAGCGTTCTTTGTTCCTGTGAGTCTGGGCTGGGTTTATCCCGTACATGCCATGATGAGGTGTGAACTGCCTCTCTGCTCTAGGAGAGTTTTTTCCTGGTCTTATTTTAAGCCATGAGGATACATTTTCAGCCTCATAACTGTGTACATCAAATTATAACCTATAACAACAATTACTATAACATCAATGCTCAGTGCATCACAAGCCTGCCGAAGACACCCAACGTGACAAACTTTGCATTAGATACCACATAATCCTATTATAGAGATGAACATGGGGGTGCTGGGTCTTCCCCCGAGGTACAGAGCATCACAATGGGAGAGCTCTCTCCCATCAGTATAATGCGACTCCCCAGCACTCTTAGAGTGGCACAGCTGTATTGGTGCTGCTGTAAGCTTGTAAATGTAGACATGGCCACATGATCCACAGCTAAATCCAGTCCAGGACAAGTTTATTTAGCTAAACCAGCTCCAACTGCTTACTTCTGCATTTTCTGCAGAACTTACATAGCAGAAACTATTACATAAGCTACGTAAAACAAACAATAAGTTCCTGTGAGAGATCAGATAATTCAACCATATTATCCTTAGTCTCTGCTCACAAGACAACATAGTTTAAAACATGTTTTGGTTTTAAATAATTTAACCTTGTCAAACTGAAACAAGAACACATCATAGCTGATAGCTGATTGCTCCTCCATTATACTATGGTATGTTTTTCATTTGTTTTAGAAAGATAAAATAAAAACTCAGAAAAAATGTGTAGGACCAGATTCTAATCTCTTTCCAGTTTTATAAATTGACTTCAGTGATGGAATTCTGCCTGTATGAGAGAGAAATTAGGCCCACAGAAATGTCTAACTTGTTAGTACTTTTGATGGCTTGAATCTGAAGAATGCTTTAAACGTTGAAAATACTCTTTAGTTAAAAAGCTGTCATTTTCTCCTGTAAAATGCAATGTCTTCTATTACTCATAGCAGAACTCAAATGAATTATTTTGCATACACAGCTCTAAACACTATCTTGAAAAATTTTTAAACCAGTTTTAATCATATTCTAAGAATATGTGAACTTCATTAACCAAAATTGTCATCTGCTCCCTTCCTTTGATGCTGTGGCCATTGACAGTCTAAGTCACCGAAGGATTCCCTATCTACCCATAAGAATTACTGAATTTATTTTAATGCCTGGCACTTAGGAGGAAATTTAAGAGCTCTATCCAGCCAAAATTATACATGCCCTTTCAGGCTTTGAAAACTTGAGGGGGGAAAAATAGCTCCATTCTAAAGAGTTCAAGATGCTCAAGGAGGCTGGGAACTTCTGTAAATGAACTTCCTGCTTTGTGAATCACAGCTCCCTATCCTGGTCAGATCTTTAATTTTCTTTCTTTTGCTGGCAAGGCACAGTGCACATGAATTACTGCAGCCTTAGTTTCATTGACCACCTTGCAGAGTTACAAGGTGCAGCTGGTCTTAAAAATTATTATATTCTTTGGAGACATACAGCATCTTCCCCATACCAGCGAAGGTGATGTTATTGGAGCTTTCTGTCCCCTCTTAAAAGAGATGGGTAGGGAAGTCCTCTACTCATCATTCACATACAGTAGTGTAGATTTAGTAAGCGCTCAGGAGACAGGCTGAATGGAGAGAAGGCACTGCAATTGTTTTAACTTCAGGGCCACTCTACATAAGCCTGGCCTACATTTAAAGGTTAGCTAGATGAAGTTACATTGCCCAGGGGCATGAAAAATCCACACCTTTGACCATTGTAACTATGCCTACCTAATCCCCAATGTAGATACAGCTAAACTGATGGAAGAATGCTTCCATCAAGGTAATTGTTGTCCTTTGGGGAGGCAGTGTTCCTACACCAACAGAAAAACCCCTTCCATCCATGCTGACTGACACTATGGGTCTTCAGAGCATAGACATGCACTTTGGCCTTGTCTACAAGTAACATTTAAGTCAACCTAGTTGCATTGCTCAGGGATGTGAAAAATTCACACTCAGGAGAGATGTAATTAAGCTGACCTAAGCCCCAGTATAGACTGCTAGGTTGACAGAAAAATTCTTCTGTTGACCTAGCTATCATCCCTGAGGGGGTAGATTAACGACAGCCATGGAAAAACCCCTTTCTTCACTGTAGCAAGTGTCTATACTACGGCACTACAGTGACACAGCTGCAGCACCATCGCTGTGCTGCTGTAGTATTTGTAGTGTAGACATGCCCACATGGCTAGTCTACATTGAAAAGTTACACCAACATTGCTACATCTTTCAGGGGTGTAAAAATCCACACCACTTAGTGACATACTTAAGCCCACCTAACCCCCGCTATAGACAGTGCTAGGTTGACGGAAGAATTCTTCCATCAACCTAGCTACTGCCTCTTGGGGAGGTGTATTACCTACAGCAACAGGAAAACCCCTCCTGTCACTGTATTCAGTGTCTACACAGAAGGGCTACTGCAGCGCAGCTGTGCCACTGTGGCATTTTAAGACATAATCTTGGTCTGAGTCTGCTCAGTCTTTTGGGAACATTTACAGGAGTTCACAATGGGCATGGTAGGGGACTTACCAGAACAGTAGCATGGACATGCCCATACTAGGAACTTGGTGCCTGATCAGACTCCCATTGATTTCAATCAGAGTTGAATTATACCTTTAATACTTATTTTTGCATCCCTCTAACCTTTTTAATTCTTCTGAGACAACACATGTTTGAAATAACATAACACTGGTCAATACACTAAATATTTATCAAAATAACTGCTTAGATTATAAACTCTTTGAGCCAGTGTGATGGTGTGTGTGTGTGTGTGTGTGCTCCCCACACTCGCCCTGCAAGAGCTGAATTGGGCCAGGTGGCTCCATTCAGCTAATTAGGCTGCAAACTGGGGGGAGGTGCATTAGGCTGGAGGCAGCTAATTAGAGAGAAGCTAACCTGTGAGGGACTTCTAGAAAAGACAAGAAATTGGCAGCAGAGGGGGGCTGCAGGGAAGGACTCTACAATTGGGGCCTCAGAGAGGAGCAGGTGGGCTGCAGAGATGAGTTGCTTAAAGTTACTCCCTGGGAGGAGGGAGTAAAGAGACTGGCAAACCCAGAGGAGTGGGGTGGGCCAGGACATATGGAAGCAGCTCAGTGAAAGGCAGCAAGGGGCAGGGAATAGTCCTTGGCTGCTGTGTAGAGGGTCCCTGAGCTGGAACCTGGAATAGAGAGTGGGCTCAGGTTCCTCTGCCAGCTGTAGGAAAACTGGATACTCTCATAAAGAACCAACCTTCCACACAAACTTCCTCGTGGCTGGACTTTACAAAAACTAGACAAGCCATCTACAAAACACACTTTGATTCTCTACAAAAGAAAAAGGACACTAAATTATCGAAAGTACTACATGCCACAGGGGGCCACAACAGTGGTTCCCTTAACCCACCCAGCAATATTGTTAATCTGTCCAACTATACTCTTAGCCCAGCAGAAGAATCTGTCCTATCTCGGGGCCTCTCCATTTGCCCCTCCACCCCCACGAACATGATACAGTTCTGTGGTGACCTAGAATCCTATTTTCGACATCTCAGACTTAAGGAATATTTCCAATACACCTCTAACCAACATATTAACCCACAGGAACATTCCTACCAACACTACAAAAAGAAGGATTCTGGGTGGAATTCCTCCTGAAGGTCAAAATAACAGACTGGACTTCTACATAGAGTGCTTCTGCCGACATGCACGGGCTGAAATTGTGGAGATGCAGCATCACTTGCCCCATAACCTCAGACGTGCAGAACACAATGCCATCCACAACCTCAGAAACAACTCTGACATCATAATCAAAAAGGCTGACAAAGGAGGTGCTGTCGTCATCATGAATAGGTCGGAATATGAACAAGAGGCTACTAGGCAGCTCTCCAACACCACTTTCTACAAGCCATTAACCTCTGATCCCACTGAGGGTTACCAAAAGAAACTACAGCATTTGCTCAAGAAACTCCCTGAAAAAGCACAAGAACAAATTCGCACAGACACACCCCTGGAACCCCGAGCAGGGGTATTCTATCTGCTACCCAAGATCCATAAACCTGGAAATCCTGGACGCCCCATCATCTCAGGCATTGGCACCCTGACAGCAGGATTGCCTGGCTATGTAGACTCCCTCCTCAGGCCCTATGCTACCAGCACTCCCAGCTATCTTCGAGACACTACTGACTTCCTGAGGAAACTACAATCCATCAGTGATCTTCCTAAAAACACCATCCTGGCCACTATGAATGTAGAAGCCCTCTACACCAACATTCCACACAAAGATGGACTACAAGCCCTCAGGAACAGTATCCCCGATAATGTCACGGCTCACCTGGTGGCTGAACTTTGTGACTTTGTCCTCACCCATAACTATTTCACATTTGGGGACAATGTATACCTTCAAATCAGCGGCACTGCGATGGGTACCCGCATGGCCCCACAGTATGCCAACATTTTTATGGCTGACTTAGAACAACAATTCCTCAGCTCTCGTCCCCTAATGCCCCTACTCTACTTGTGCTACATTGATGACATCTTCATCATCTGGACCTATGGAAAAGAAGCCCTTGAGGAATTCCACCATGATTTCAACAATTTCCATCCCACCATCAACCTCAGCCTGGACCAATCCACACAAGAGATTCACTTCCTGGACACTACAGTGCTAATAAGCGATGGTCACAAAACACCACCCTATATCGGAAACCTACTGACCGCTATTCCTACCTACATGCATCTAGCTTTCATCCAGATCACACCACACGATCCATTGTCTACAGCCAAGCTCGACGATATAACCGCATTTGCTCCAACCCCTCAGACAGAGACAAACACCTACAAGATCTCTATCATGCATTCTTACAACTACAATACCCACCTGCTGAAGTGAAGAAACAGATTGACCGAGCCAGAAGAGTACCCAGAAGTCACCTACTACAGGACAGGCCCAACAAAGAAAATAACAGAACGCCACTAGCCATTACCTTCAGCGCCCAACTAAAACCTCTCCAACGCATCATCAAGGATCTACAACCTATCCTGAAGGACGACCCATCACTCTCACAGATCTTGGAAGAGAGGCCAGTCCTTACTTACAGACAGCCTCCCAACCTGAAGCAAATACTCACCACCAACCACACACCACACAACAGAGCCACTAACCCAGGAACCTATCCTTGCAACAAAGCCTGTTGCCAACTCTGTCCACATATCTATTCAGGGGACACCATCATAGGGCCTAATCACATCAGCCACACTATCAGAGGCTCGTTCACCTGCGCATCTACCAATGTGATATATGCCATCACGTGTGAGCAATGCCCCTCTGCCATGTACATTGGTCAAACTGGATAATCTCTACGTAAAAGAATAAATGGACACAAATCAGACGTCAAAAATTATAACATTCAAAAACCAGTTGGAGAACACTTCAATCTCTCCGGTCACATGATTACAGACCTGAGAGTGCCTATCCTTCAACAAAAAAACTTCAAAAAAAGACTCCAACGAGAGACTGCTGAATTGGAATTAATTTGCAAACTGGATACAATTAACTTAGCCTTGAATAGAGACTGGGAGTGGATGGGTCATTACATAAAGTAAGGTTTCAGAGTAGCAGCCGTGTTAGTCTGTATTCGCAAAAAGAAAAGGAGTACTTGTGGCACCTAGAGATTAACAAATTTATTTGAGCATAAGCTTTCGTGAGCATCCGATGCATCCGATAAAGTGAGCTGTAGCTCACGAAAGCTTATGCTCAAATAAATTTGTTAGTCTCTAAGGTGCCACAAGTACTCCTTTTCTTTTTACATAAAGTAAAACTATTTCCCCATGTTATTTCTCCCCTCACTCCCACCCCCCACTGTTCCTCAGACATTCTTGTTAACTGCTGGAAATGGCCCACCTTGATTATAACCACAAAAGGTTTTCCTCCTTCCTCCCCTCCTTCCTGCTGGTAATAACTCATCTTAAGTGATCACTCTCCTTACAGTGTGTATGATAAAAACCCATTGTTTCATGTTCTCTATGTGTGTATATAAATCTCCCCATTGTATTTTCTACCGAATGCATCCGATGAAGTGAGCTGTAGCTCATGAAAGCTTATGCTCAAATAAATTTGTTAGTCTCTAAGGTGCCACAAGTACCCCTTTTCTTTTTTGTGAATACAGACTAACACGGCTGCTACTCTGAAAGCTGTAGGAGTAGCACTCTGAGGCAATGAAGCAGAAGACTACCTGAAGAGACTTTAAGCCTACCTTGGAAGGGAAACCCACTTAGTGACCTAGCCCGAGGGCTGGCTCACAAAGAGGATGCTGCAGTTCCTGGAGTGAGAAAGTAACCACTGACTGAGTGTGACCCTGACCAAGCTAATCCCTAGAACTCTGACATAAGGCAGCGCTGTCCAGTGGTGAGTAGAGCAACCCCATCACAGAAAGAGATTGTCTTTTTATGCTGTATTTATGCGGTGCCTAGCAGAGAGGGGTCTGAATCCTGGTCCATAAGAAGCTCCTAATTACTACTTTAATACAAATCATAATAAGCCAATTACAGCTTATTGAATGTTTCTGGCTGTTTTTCCCAAGACACAGCTGCTAAAAGGGCTCTGTCCTGATGAAAGCTGAAGCATCAGTCAGGTGCTACTTGGACTTGCCAGCTTTGATGTTGCTGATTATGCAATGATTCTGTGTTTGGTCAGACACAAATTTCCATTAAAGATAGATTATTTCAAAATATACCATTGTACCTGTCAGCTGGAAACCATTTTTACTTCCAGAAATCTTCCGTTCCCACATAGCCTACTTGCCAGGCTTTTAATCTGAGCAGTGATCTTTTGTCTGTCAAAGCAAACTTTTTGTTTTATTTGCCTTTCTTTCAGTTGTACTTCTGATTCTGGTATTTGTGTAGGTTAGAAAATAGATGTCATAGATTTTTATTTGTGTAGTTATCACTTGACATCAGAACAGCTGGTATAAATTGGCAGAGCTAAACATCTGGCCCCATATCTTTACGGCTTCAGCAAAATGCTACTTTTAATCCTAGATTGTGCTAAAGACACAGCATTTTAAACAAGCTTTCAAATGATTTTATAATCACTTTCTTCATATCTTCTTTCTCACCTGCATTTTGGTGAAACTTAAGAAAACCAAAGAGTCATGTGGGCATAGTTTAGTGATCTCAACGCTAATACAACTTGTTGCACTTTCTGATACAGAAAGTCGGAGAACACTTCAATCTCTCCGGTCACACGATTACAGACCTGGGAGTGGCTATCCTTCAACAAAAAAACTTCAAAAACACTCCAACGAGAGACTGCTGAATTGGAATTAATTTGCAAACTGGATACAATTAACTTAGCCTTGAATAGAGACTGGGAGTGGATGGGTCATTACATAAAGTAAGGTTTCAGAGTAGCAGCCGTGTTAATCTGTATTCGCAAAAAGAAAAGGAGTACTTGTGGCACCTTAGAGACTAACACATTTATTAGAGCATAAGCTTTCGTGAACTACAGCTCACTTCATCGTAGCTCACGAAAGCTTATGCTCTAATAAATTTGTTAGTCTCTAAGGTGCCACAAGTACTCCTTTTCTTTTTGCGAATACAGACTAACACAGCTACTACTCTGAAACATTACACAAAGTAAAACTATTTCCCCATGTTATTTCTCCCCCCCACCCCACCCCCCACTGTTCCTCAGATGTTCTTGTTAACTGCTGGAAATGACCTACCTTGCTTGTCACCATGAAAGGTTTTCCTCCCTCCCCCCCCCCCCCCCCGCTGCTGGTGATGGCTCATCTTAAGTGATCACTCTCCTTACAGTGTGTATGATAAAACCCATTGTTTCATGTTCTCTGTGTGTGTATATAAATCTCCCCACTGTATTTTCCACCAAATGCATCCGATGAAGTGAGCTGTAGCTCACGAAAGCTTATGCTCAAATAAATTTGTTAGTCTCAAATAAGTTTGTTAGTCTCTAAGGTGCCAAAAGTACTCCTTTTCTTTTTGTGAATACAGACTAACACGGCTGCTACTCTGAAACCTTTATTTTATCTGAATCAGTAATAAGCCATCTATGCTCAGATTCTGTCCAATACAGCAAGAACCTGATTTTACCCACAGCTGCCTCTTACTTCATTTAGTGTAGGTGCTCAGAATATGGGTTTTTTTTAAAAAAAAATAAAAATAAAAGAAATAAAAATAAAATTTCCTAGACTACTTTTTGCTGTTTTTTAACTTCATTGTTGGTGTGTTTCTCTCACATGCTACAAATCTTGACCAGGTCTTTTATTGTGTTCTTGAACATCCCCAGCTCAAATTCAAACATCGGCCATTATAATTTCAACACTTTGCTAACCATCTAATCTGTCAGATTACTCTAGAAATTCCTTGGGAGAAGAACTAAAACAAGCAGCATTTACTAAATTTATAACAGTCAATGAAATTAAGGCTTGAGCAGACCCTTTCAACTGTGTTAATTGAATAATGCTGTTATTTTATTGCTTTAATTAAATCAGAGATGTATACATAAGCAAACCTTATTTGTCTTTTGAATTACAGCCAAAGAATTAACCCAGTGTATAGGTCATTTCCAAATGTGTATGGGATTACAGACGTCTATTTTAATGTAATATTCTCCCCACAGACATCCTGAGATGTGGATGATATCTGATAATTCTCTTAGTAAGATGTTTTGTGCTCTCTATATGCATTTCTGTGACATTTACAGAAAACATCTCAAGGCCAGACAGGATTTTAATTTTAACATAGCTGGCACATCCACATTTTGAAAATTAATACTGATTTTTAAAGAAAATTAACAGTTGCTTGGTTGTCTTTCATCTTCAGGGCATAAAATCAGTACCAGCTTTACTTTGATTTCTGAATCCTCTTGTTAGTGTCAGTATTGCAGTGTACTCCATGATCTAGTTTGAAGGATACAGCTGTGCCTTTAATTTTTATCTGTACATGTCAATTTGAAATGGTTGTGCTGTTTTTGTTGCTTCACCCATAAGGAGATCTGCATCACTGCCTTGCTGTTATCCATTTCTTTGAGACTCTTGGTTTTATTAGTACAACAGCCCTTTCTTTATAAAATTATTTTTACATTGCATTTGTGACATTGATGAAATGCTGGGTAATTTTTAAGCCCATCAAAACTTTTGCTTTTTATAAAACTGCTTCCTTCATTTCTAGTTTTTTTCCTTGAAATGCCACATGAATTAACTGCATCTTCAGTACATGCTCACTGTACGTCTAAATCTGCATTGGAATGTTGGAATCTGAAGGTTCTATGGCAGTTGGGAATGGCAGTTGGAGAGGCTTGAGGAAAGTGCGCAGGGTGGGGAGAAGTGAGGAAGGGGTAGTGTGGAGGTGTTAAGAGGGAGTTGGTTGAGGAGGGTGAAAAGGACCACATTAGGGACATAACAATTAGAGAGAGCAACAAAACCTGGGCAAAATAGGCAGAGAGAGACTAAAGCCATCTGTGGAGGTAGGTGAATTCCTGGCTCCTCTGTCTCTGCATCCAGGGCACAGGAAGGGGCTGAGCAGCTGCCTGACCAGTTTTGTTTAAACATAAACAATCTCCTCCTCTTCTGGCTCTAAGCCTCATGCAGAGCCTCCATGAGTGGGGAAGAGGGATGATAGGCAATATTTGTTGCCATTTTTACACAGCCATCCATGTAGGTGGGTCCCTTTTCAGGAAAGGTCTTTACTCCTGGCAAGAATGAAACAACTGTAGGGTGCCACAAAATCCCCTGGTGCTAACGTAAATGGTATGGCAGAGTCAGGTTTGACCAGAACAGGGTGCTCTGAGCCGTCCATCTCTTAGTACTTGGGCTGTGTAACTTTTGTATAGATTTGGGACATGCCAGAAAATGAAGATGTCTCTCCCTCCTCTTTAACCACATTTGTTGTCTTGTGAATTTTTTCCTCCCAGCCCTTGATGTCATCACCAAGACACAGATCCTCAATGTTATTAGTGGGATTAGTGAAATTAATGGGAGTTAGGCACCTAAATACTTTTAGGTATCTTGGCCCCATATCTCCAGCATCTGAAGTAGAACTCAACTTTTAAAAACAGGATACGGTACAAGTTTTACTAATTTGAAATCCAGCTCTTACACTAACAATATTTCCTATGGTCTCCACTAGGCATGACACAAAGGCAGACAGATATCACTCTGGTAAGAGGGTAGAAGCTCATTGCAGAAAAGGAAGGAGAGAATTTCATTATTGTCATTGTGCCAATGACACTGATTTAACGTATGGCTACCCTCTCTCATTTTCTAAAACAAAAAACAAACAACAAGTGTCTTATCACTGCAATTTAGCCTAAGATACATGTAATAAAGATGTTTCCTTCATGTCTTGCTCAAATACATGAGCATTCCCTTGAACACCAACCTTCCCTCATTTACACTGCTCTCAGTGTACCACGGTATCACTAGAACATACTTTTACCATCTGTCTCCCACATTTTGGGGATTTAATACAGTTGCTTCACACTCTATTCAATTGAAAATTGGCATAAATTACTAGTGGCACAAGTTGCAAATTTGTCTGCCAAAAATTACAAACTAAGAGGCCAGTCCTACCAGGTGATGAATGTCTTCAAAGGTCATTGGGTTCAGTGGGAGTTAAGGAAGGCCAGAACCTCACAAGATCATCAGGCTTGATTCTACTATATAAAAATAGCACCTTTTTTCTTATTCAACAGATCTGAGGTCTGTGTATTCCCTGTCTTATCTGCTTACTCAGGAGACAAAAGTAAACTTCTACAGCATTTTACTCCCATTAATACTACATATCTTAGATTTCGCTGAAATTTTTATTGTGTGTGCATCAGCCACAGAAATTCTTAATAAATCCAAATCCAGGGCCAATTGATTACACCTTTGTAAACCCATTGCACATAATGGGGGTTGTACATGTTGTAAGTAGGGTCTGATTTGGCCTGCAGAACAGTTACTACAGTCAGTGATAAATGAGGGGGAAAGACTCAGTTTGACCCAAGTCTCAAAGCTATTTAGGTGCCCAATATTGATTTCAATGGGAGTTTGGTGCCTAAATACCTTGCAGAATCTGGGCTTCAGAGCTCAGATTGTGTTTACAGCATTGGCAATTAAAAGTAGTAGTTTTATCTGTAAATAAAACATATATATTAGGTACTAGTCCATTATTAAATGGAAATGGTAGAAGTATAAATAATGCAGAAGAGGTAGAGGTGTTCAATAGATTTTTTTTCCTGTATTTGGAAAAAAAAATCCCAGATATAGTGCTATATCATAACACACTTTTCATTTCCCCTAGTATCTCAGTAGGATGTTAAACAGCTGCCACTAAAACTGATATTTTAAAATCAGCAGATCCTGATAACTTGTATCCAAGAATTTTAAAAGAGCTGGCTGATGAGCTTGATGGATTGTTAATGATGATTTTTAATAGTCTTAAACACTGGGGAAATTCCAGAAGACTGAAAGAAAACTAATATTATTCCTGTTTGCCCTTTTAAAATGACATTAATCCCAAACAAGATAAGGGAGCAGCTGAAACAGGCCTTGATTGATAAAGAATTAAAGGAGGTTAATATAACTTAATGCCAATCAACATGGGTTCATGGAAAATAGATTCTGCCAAACTAATTTGATTTTTTTTGAGACTACAAGTTGAGTAAACAAATGTAATAGTGATATAATACACTTAGACTACTGTAAGGCATTTGACTTGGTACTGCATAACATTTTGATAAAAAAACCTAGAAAGATAAAATCAACATGGCACACATTAAATGGATTATAATAGGCTAACTGTCACGACTCAAGATATAATTGTAAACTGGGAATCCTCACTGAACAGGTGTGCTTTTAGTGGGGTCCCATAGGGATTGGTTCTTGGACTTATGCTAACATTTTTATTAATGACCTGGAAGAAAACGACATTATAGAGTTTGCAGATGACACAAATAGTGAGAGTGGTAAATGAAGAAAACAGGTGTCATGACCCACAGGCCTCAAACCTAGGTCTGCAGAGTTCACAGGAGCAGCCATGCACTAACCCTCCACTTGGCAGCCTGAGGACTACTGCTTACTCAGTATCCATGAAGCCCAGCTCCAGTTTCAGGCTCTGCCCCTGAGGTCCTATTGGTGAAGTTCCAGAACAGCCAACTGGCTTGCTGGCCCTACTTAAGCCAGCAGCAGTAACAGGAAACTGTCTGAACAAATTAGGTCCACCCTGCTCCTGTTCCCCAGGCTTGATTTCCTGGCATGCTGACCTGCCTTGACTCCTGGCCTCTGATTTGTGGTTCTGATCTCCAGTTTGTCTTCTGCCTCTGACCTCCTGGTATCCTGACTCTGGTTACTGATTTGTGGTTCTGATCTCAAATTTCTCCTGCTTCTGACTCTTGACTCCTGTCTCATGACTGTGGACTCCAGCTTTGACCACTACTTCTGGCTGTCCACAACCTGGCTGTGACAGTGGGTTACTGATACAAAGCAATCTGAATAGCTTGGAAAGATGGGATCAAGCAAACAATGTGCATTTTAAAATGGCTAAATGTATACATCTAGTAACAAAGAATGTAGGCCATACTTATGGGATGGGGGACTTTATCCTGGAAAGCAGTGACTCTGAAAAAGATTTGGGTATTGTGGTGGATAAACAGACAAATGTGAGCTCCCAGTGGATGCATAAACAGTGGAATCTCAGGAGTAGGAGTTGAGGTTTTTACCTCTCTATTTAGCACAGGTGCAACTGCTGTTGCAATACTGTGCCCACGGTTCATGGAAGATGTTACTAAGTTGGAGAGGGTTCAGAGTAGAGCCATGAGAATGATTAAAGGATTAGAAAACATTGCTTATAGTGATTGACTTAAGGAGCTCAATCTATTTAGCTTAAAGAGAAGATTGAGGGGTGACTTGATTAGACTAAATACCTGCATGGGGAACAAATATTTAATGATGGGCTCTTCAGTCTAGTAGAGACAGGTCTGACATGATCCAATGGCTGGAAGTTGAAGCTAGACAAATTCAGATTGGAAGTAAGACAAACTTTTAACAGTGAGTGTAATTAACCATTGGAACAATTTACCAGTAGTCAGGGTAGGATGCTTTTTTAAAAGATATGGGCTAAGAACTATTTTGGAAAGTTCTCTGGCCTGTGTTATCCACGAGGTCAGACTAGATTATTACAGTGGTCCTTTCTGGTCTTGAAATCTATAAATATAAAAATCACTGAGAGGCAATAAAGATAGAAATCCACAATGAGAATTTTTAAAAAATTAGAGTTAAAACCTTTAAGATAGTGGTAATTAAGTTTTTATTTAAGGTGTACTAGGCTTCAGTGGAACTATGATTGTGATTAAAGTTAAGCATGTGTTTTACTTTATTAGGGTTTTAAAAAGAAGGCTTGCTGAGACCTTTTATTTTCAGTTAATTTTATCATTAAGATTAAGATTGATCCCATCACTTGTTAAAAGTGGAAGGGTGTCAGTCAAATTAATATTATTACATTTTTGCCTTTCTAAAATTCTTCTGTTACTTGTAGTTATCTAGAAGAGGAGATGAATACTACTGTAGCTGATTGTGTGGTATTGTTGTACCCTGGTTAACCAGTTGCTATAGTTTACAGCTGAAGTGGCTGTATTTCAGTGATGGGTAAAGTGAATCCTATAATAAGCAATATGGTGTAAAATTAGTGAATAGTAAACAGGAGCATGTTTTAAAATTAAATAACTCTTGAACCACAAGAGGTTTGTTTTAGTACAGCTTGAAATCTTATTTAGATAAGGTTTCAATACCCATAATCTTCAAGCTATTCAAGCCTTGGAAGACTCATTCTTGGGTTGACTGAATAATCTATTCAGAGAACAAGTTGGCCTTCATTGGAACCCTCCTTCCTCAAGACCCCATGTCTGAGTGCATAAGTTGAGGAGTCTTATTCTACATTATTTCTGATAAAAGAAAAGGAGTACTTGGGGCACCTTAGAGACTAACAAATTTATTAGAGCATAAGCTTTCGTGAGCTACAGCTCACTTCATCGGATGCATTTGGTGGAAAAAACAGAGGAGAGATTTATTTACACACACACACATTCAGGGGATACCATCATAGGGCCTAATCACATCAGCCACACTATCAGAGGCTCGTTCACCTGCGCATCTACCAATGTGATATATGCCATCATGTGCCAGCAATGCCCCTCTGCCATGTACATTGGCCAAACTGGACAGTCTCTACGTAAAAGAATGAATGGACACAAATCAGACGTCAAGAATTATAACATTCAAAAACCAGTTGGAGAACACTTCAATCTCTCTGGTCACTCGATCACAGACCTAAGAGTGGCTATACTTCAACAAAAAAGCTTCAAAAACAGACTCCAATGAGAGACTGCTGAATTGGAATTAATTTGCAAACTGGATACAATTAACTTAGGCTTGAATAGAGACTGGGAAAGTAAAGTAAAACTAGTAAAGTAAAACTATTTCCCCATGGTATTTCTCCCCCCCACCCCACCCCCCACTGTTCCTCTGATATTCTTGTTAACTGCTGGAATTAGCCTACCTGCTTGTCACCATGGAAGGTTTTCCTCCTTTCCCCCCTGCTGTGGGTGATGGCTTATCTTAAGTGATCACTCTCCTTACAGTGTGTATGATAAACCCATTGTTTCATGTTCTCTGTGTGTGTGTGTATATAAATCTCTCCTCTGTTTTTTCCACCAAATGCATCCGATGAAATGAGCTGTAGCTCACGAAAGCTTATGCTCTAATAAATTTGTTAGTCTCTAAGGTGCCACAAGTACTCCTTTTCTTTTCATGGGGAAATAGTTTTACTTTGTGTAATGACTCATCCATTCCCAGTCTCTATTCAAGCCTAAGTTAATTGTATCCAGTTTGCAAATTAATTCCAATTCAGCAGTCTCTCGGAGTCTGTTTTTGAAGCTTTTTTGTTGAAGTATAGCCACTCTTAGGTCTGTGATCGAGTGACCAGAGAGATTGAAGTGTTCTCCAACTGGTTTTTGAATGTTATAATTCTTGACGTCTGATTTGTGTCCATTCATTCTTTTGCGTAGAGACTGTCCAGTTTGGCCAATGTACATGGCAGAGGGGCATTGCTGGCACATGATGGCATATATCACATTGGTAGATGCGCAGGTGAACGAGCCTCTGATTGTGTGGCTGATGTGATTAGGCCCTATGATGGTATCCCCTGAATGTGTGTGTGTGTATATAAATCTCTCCTCTGTTTTTTCCACCAAATGCATCCGATGAAGTGAGCTGTAGCTCACGAAAGCTTATGCTCTAATAAATTTGTTAGTCTCTAAGGTGCCACAAGTACTCCTTTTCTTTTTGCGAATACAGACTAACACGGCTGCTACTCTGAAACCTGTCATTATTTCTGATGGTAAATATCTTTAGTCCAAACACTCAAGGCTGCAAGCATGCTAGAAACCTATGTGTGAAGGATCCCTGAGCTGGGTTTTTTTTAAAAAAAGAGTACTACCTTGGTATCTGAGAGTAGAACAGGGAACACAAACATAACATCAATTTCTTTTCTCCATCTACCCCAGGATGACCTCGCCTAAGAGAAAATGGTTTACACTAGAAAAGGTTTGCTAGTCTAGCTAGACCAGCTAAACCTCTTAGTGCAGACTAGTTTATATCAGCAAAAGAGTGCTTTTGCCTGCACAATTTATAAAGGGTTCCCTAAGCAAAATAAGCTATCCCAGCAGAAACACTTTTATATTGGTATAACTGCATGTAAACTAGGGAGCCTGCCGGTATAGAAGTTGCATTTTAAAAAAAATCCACACCCACTAAATAACCCTTATACCTGCAAAAATTTCTAGTGTAGACTTGGTCTAAATTTTAAAAAATAAAAATCTACAACTTGAAGAGTCCTGGTTAATGTCTCTGTAAATGTTCGTTGCAGTTACACCCAATATAATTTCTGCATTTGTGGGCTGTGCATGGATCAGAAGGCAAAATACAGCACAAGATCTAAGATCGCTTTTCCTCACCCATTTTTAATTCCCTTCATATCGACTTCTTTAAGGGTAATTTTTTAAAATTTATGTATTTGAAGGTGAACCTTTGCACGGATAAGTGTTAATCTCCAGCAAGATCGAGAATCTCCTAATACCCCAACCCATTCACTCAGCCTTCTCCCCAGAAAAATCCTGGGAGAACTAATAAACATCAAAGATCAACTAACTGAAGGTCCAGAAATTCATGCTGTGTAGGAACCAGTTTCAAAGTCAATGATGTCTCATTCATTGCATCCTGCCTCCCAGCCCATTCTGTTGGCAGAGTGTGAGCATCTCAGCTGATTACGACTGCCCTGGCATTACATGAAGAGAGATGCAGCCTTGGAAGTGTCAAATTCAGACTGGGAATAAGGTGTAAATTTTTAATGGTGAGCGTAATTAATCTATTGGAATAATTTATCCCAGGTTGTGGTGAATTATCCATAACTGACAACTTTCAAATCAAAGCTGGATTTTTTTTTCTAAAAGATCTGCTCTAGGAATTGTTTTGGAAGTTCTGTGGCCTGGGCTAGACAAGAGGTCAGACTAGATGGTCATAATGGTCCCTTCTGGTGTTAGAATCTATTAATTTAAATATTAAGGATCAAATTATTTAGGTTTTAAAGGTGTTGGTTTTAACCCATAAAGTTTCACTTAGTAATTAATTGGGAGCCAGTACAAATTGCAGGTGTGTTGTGCTCCTAGTTGTGCTCACTTAAGCAGAAAGCCACAATCTGCACCAGCTGCAGTTTTTAAATAGCCTGAAGATGTTGCCCCATGTAGACTGCATTACAGTAATCCAGTCTTGAAGTGACAAATACATGTCCAAAAAAACAGTACAACTTCTTGTCCAAATATAGATACTAAAAGGAACTCTTGGTGACTGCTGCTATCGAAAGACAAGCAAATTTCTTCAAAATTGTGATGCTGATATCACCCCCACCATTTCTTCCTTGGCTTCCCCCTTCTGCCAGCATCATCTCAGTCTCTTCTAGGCTATAATTTAGCCTTTTTTTTCTTTTTTTCTTCTTAATCCAAGCTCCAGTCCTGATAAGACCCTGGTAACTGGTCAACTGCACCAGGTGGGTCAGATGAAACAGGAAAAAAAAGAGTTGGGGGTCTTCAACACCTTGGAGTCAGAGTTCCTACCACTTCTCACACTCTGCTTATGGTTCAGATAATGGTGAACAGAAGCAGCAATAGACTAGAACCCTGCACTAATCAAAAGGATGTAGATGAGAAATTTTCTGAGAGATGAACCATCAACCACTGCTACCCTCCATGACCTATGACACCGCTCTCGGTGTCAGGTCGACAGCCCATGATGTGGTGGTCTTTTTACTGTTCTGATGGAGTCCAAAGCCAGTGTATGAGTTAATTTGTTATTGATATTACACCAGCCTGTAACAGTGTATCTAGGAGGGAGAGCTGCTAAAAAGAGAGCTGAAACCTCTCTGGAAAGTGTATCAACTTATTAAAGCTGTTCCAGAGGAGGGAGAAATGAGCCACAGGCTAGCTCTTAAAGAGACAGGATCCTCACATGTCAGCACCATCTTGTAATCAGTGGCATCAAAGGCATCTGATGGACCTAAGAGAATCCATCTGGACACTATCTTTTCCCATCACTTTAAGCAGATGATCAACTGACACAACCAGTTCAATTTTCATAGCAGCACAGGTGACCATGCAGTCCCCCCAGAATAGCAAACCAGGTCCAGCATGGACAGAAAGGGAGACACTGGATCAGATTGCTGTATGTGCAGGCAGAACTCCGATCAAAAAGAAGAAATGCAAATATATTTGCCAAAATCTCTCCGGGCATGTTGGAGAGAGGCTACAACAGGGACACAGAGCAGTGCCACGTGAAAGTTAAGGAGCTGAGGCAAGCCTACCAAAAGACAAAGAAGGCAAACAGTCGCTTTGGGTCAGAGCCCCATGCATGCTGCTTCTATGCTCAGCTGCATGCCATTCTAGGAGGGGACCCTAGCACTACCCCACCACAGTCCATGGACACCTGCAAGGGGGGAGTCTCATGCAACAGGGAGGAGGATTTTGTGGATGATGATGAGGAGGAGAATGCACAGCAGGCAAGCGGTGAATCCATTCTCCCCAGCAGCCAGGACCTTTTCATCACCTTGGAGCCAATACCCTCCCAAGGCAGGATCTCCAACCCTGAAGCTGGAGAAGGCACCTTTGTAACTATAGTACAGGGTTTAAAAGCAATAGTGTTTTAATGTTTGATTTACCCTGAAGAATTGGGATGCATTCGCAGCCAGTACAGCTACTGGAAAAGTCTGTTCACATGTCTGGGGATGGAGCAGGAATCCTCCAGGGACATCTCCATGCAGCTCTCCCTGGAGGTACTCTGAAAGTATTCTGGAATCATTGCAGCACAAAGTATGACAGCCGATGGTCCTGGGTTTTGGTCGCATTCAAGCAACATTCAGTCTATATCTTTCTGTGTTAGCCTCCTGAGAGTGATATTATTCATGGTCACCTGGTTGAAATAAGGGATTTTTTGTAAGGGAACAGTAAAAGGACCCCACTCATGCTGGGCTGTTTGCACTTGGCTAAAAGGGATCATCCCGGAGAATAGCCATGTGGTGGGGGGGGGAGGAGTGAAGGGATCATCCCAAATAGTCATGCGGAGGGGTGGGGGAAGATGTGTGCTGCACATCCACCTGAAAACCACAGCCCCTCCTTTTAAATGTGAAACCCAACTGGCATTGCTTGCTGTGGGAAAGGAGGGCACTGTAGTTTGAAACCATTCCCACATCTTATGCATAAGAAGCCAACCTTGCGTATCCTTTTGCCTTACCCTTCGCTGCATGGAAATCGAATTCTGTTGCCCAACCGTGTGTGATGTGTCACCATACGGACAGGCACTCAATATAAAAGGCAAAATGCAACCTTGTACCTAAGGCACATGTGCTGTCTGCTGTGAATTACTTGATTCACTGTGAAAGAGTCTCTCCCTTTTCTCAGAAATGTATCTTCTTAAATTTTACTCTCCCTCTTTATCTCCCCCCAGGTGCAAATGTTTCTTTGCTCCCCTTATCGTCTCCATCCCTGAGGTTATCACAGATTAGAAGGCAAAAAACTGCACTTGTGATGACCTGTTTTCCGAGCTCATGCAGTCCACCCATGCTGATAGGGCACAGCTGAATGCATGGAAGCATTCAGTGTTAGAAGCTAGGAAAGCATTAAGTGAGCACCAAGAGCAAAGGCAGGAGGCAA